>NC_060071.1:50565150-50868181 GCF_922984935.1 Meles meles
TTCTGTCTCCTTCCCTTCCGAACCCTTACTGAGCTCGGCTGCCCCAAAGACCACCTCCACTGCAGCTCTTCCAAGAAGGGGCCATTTTTCCCTCACCCCCACATACCTCGCGGTCGTGGGTAGTGTCCGCCTTGTTCTATATTACTACTGCTTGCAAACTCTTTCTCCTTCCACAACCCCAGGGCCTCCGAAGTCCACCCTGTAGGACTAACACTCCTTACCCCTTACTGCTGTCCTTCACCAACCCCAGTTACTGCTGCTCATTCACTGGACATTTCAGCTCCTAGTTCACTGTCATCCCGCCCCTTCCTCCTGTCCCCATCCTCACAAGACTGCTTAGAGCTGTAGGTGACAAGTTTTCCCACACATGCGCTCCATCCATGCTGGATGGACCACCAGCTCTAGAGAGCTGCCACTGTACTGTCTCGGTGGTAGGGTCCAGCACTGGGTGACCGGGCACTGCCTCCATAGAGCCTCATGGAATGCAAGGGAACCATGCCAAAGTGCGATGGAATATGCCAGAACCACAGAGGACTGAGCTCAGGCTCAGAGCCCTGGGGCAAGCTGAACTGATGCTGGGGTCTGTCCCTCCACCCCAAACCCAGCCTTCACTCCCAGAAGGACCTCCCCCCCTTACCTTAATGATGTGGTGTGCTGCCGTGTACAGGCCTGTGCCGTGGAGCTGCAGGCCTGGAGCATGGTGGCCCGTCTCATAGCCTTTTTCTGCCATCGTCTGCAGGGACAGCAAGTGGGGACCACAGCACCCATGAGAAGGGGGGAGGAGGGCTCTGGTCCAGGAAGGGGGGTTTCCCACCTGGAGAAGGGCCCTGCTTACCCGAGGGTCACTGAAAGTGACCCAGTGCTTCACCCGGTCCCCAAAGGCCTCAAAGCACAGATCGGCGTAATCACGGAAGTAGCTGATCATGCTCGCATTCTGCCAGCCGCCGCACTTGACCTGGAGCAGCTGCAGGCAGAGAGTGCAGAGGGAGGCAGCTACCCCAGGGCTCTGTCTTGAGAAAAGACTTCTGGAGTTTATAGGCCCAGTGTGTGGGAGAAACAGGGCGATGGCCACCACAGAGGCTGTTGAGGGCAGCGGAGAGCCAAATGCGGGGTCTTGGGCGTTACCACCTGAGGATGGTGACTAGCGAAGCCCCATGAAGCAACATCAGTGGGGACAGGCTATGTGACATATACAACCAAGAGGAAGGGAACAGAAAGTTTGAGATTCTCATGCTTCAAAGGAATGTGATAGGGGTTACTAGATGGCTCAGTGGGTTAAAGCCTCTGCCTTCCGCTCGGGTCATGATCCCAGGGTCCTGGGATCGAGCCCCACATCGGGCTCTCTGCTCCGCGGGAGCCTGCTTCCCCCCGTCTCTCTGCCTGCCTCTCTGCCTACTTGTGATCTCTGTCTGTCAAATGAATAAATAAAATCTTTAAAAAAATTAAAAAAAAAAAAGGAATGTGATAGATTGAATATTTAAGAAATGGGCCAAGGCAGAGAGGTCTGCTATTGGGAGAAGAACCTCAACTACTCATGCAGAAGAAGTAAGACATGGTATGGGACATGGAAGCTCTGATTAGGATTTTGAGGGCCATACAGATGGGAGACCCTAGAAGCTCTTATGAGGGTGGGTTCTGCCTTCTGTGGAGGACTCTCTTCCGACCAAAGCCATCTGCTTTGTGAAGGTGGGATTTTCCCAAAATTCAACATTCCAATGAAAATGCCTACTGAGCTCTTCCTGGTGGGTTTGAGGGCATGCTAAAGGACCCGGTGAGTGAAAGCCATTAACTAGGGAAGAAACTGGAATGTGGTCTCCAGTTTGTCTCTCTAAAGTTGGCTCTACATCCCAACCCCAACTTAGAGAGGCCTCTGGCAGCTCACCTCCCCACAGAATGATCCCAGTCACCTTAGCTTGGCAGTCAAGACCTCCCGGGCCTGGCCCCAAGCCACACCTCCTACCTCTACCCCTCCCACTCCTGCCTGCTCCCCAAATTCTTAACCCAGTCACTTGCCATACCCTCTCTGCCCCCTTGTTGTGCTCCCTCCATCCAGAACACCCCATCCACTTTATACATCCCAAACCTTCAAAGCACTAACCAGACCCCATCCTCTCCCCAGCAGCTCCCTGAGGCCACATCTCTACTCTCTGACCTCTTGCAGCCTGTGTCACAGAGGGTCACCTACACAACCCCTCTCCCAGTAGGCCGGGATCCCATGAGGCCTTGCTGAGTGAAGGGAAGAAGTGCTTGAATAGTGATGTCTGACGGTGACCTTGAGACTTAGTAGGAATTGGTCTGGGGGTGCTGTGCCCAGGTGATGGGGCTCAAACAGACTTGTTAATTATGCCATTTCATCACATCTTACTCAAAAGGGGTTTCATCTTAGTTTGATTTGTTGTTTTTAGGCCAAATGTTTTGGGAAAACAAAAATCCACTTACCACCTATTTACAAACATCACTAAAATCAGCATCACGTCCCTCTGTGGGTAAGTCAGATTTCTTGGCTCACTCCCATCTCTGGGTCCAGACCTCAGCCTTTGCCCCACCTTGGCAGGCCCCGTCCCCCAGTCAGGTGCCCCCTGCTGAGCCACCCCCTCCCCACCCCCGGGCCTCACCTGTGGGAGATCCCAGTGGTGCAAGGTCACGATGGGGGTAATGTTGCTCTTCAGGAGGGTGTCGATGAATTCATTATAGAACTTGATTCCCCTCTTGTTCACCTTGTCAGCTGAAGGCGAGATATAAGGGGCCGTGACCTTCCCAAGTGCAGTGCTGCTTGGCCCTGTGGTCTCTCCTTGGCCTCAAGGAGCCCCCAGCCTGCCCGATTCTGGGTCTGGGGGACGGCATGGGTGCCTGGCTGCCCGCAGAACCTGGGAGGGCTGCTGCCAAAGTAGCCATATTCTGGGGCTGCTGTCCCTCCCCAGCACTCTGTGGTGTCCCCACAAAGCCAAAATGGCCAGAAGGGACCATGCTTGGGCCTGGCAGGGGCTGCCCCGTCTCACCTCGGATGCCGGTGGGTAGGAGCCGAGGCCAAGACAGGGAGAATCTGTAGTGGCTCACGTGCAGCTCTCTGAGCAGGACGATGTCCTCCTGTGCAGATGGGGTGGGAGGCAGGGCAGGGTCACCTAGGGCTCTGGGGTGGGGGTTCGGGGTCCCACTGGGGGTCTGGGCCAGTGCTCACTCCTGTCCGTAGCTCCTCATCTATTCAGTAGGGTAAAGGCACCTGCCCTGCTTCCTCCTGCCAAGGGTCAAATACATGCAGGATAGGGGGGTGCTTTGAGATGTCCATTGGGGTGTTCCTAATAAACTTGGGGGATGAATCCCCCAAGAAGTTAGCCCAGACAGGAAAAGTGGGTTCTGAGCAGAGGGACTTCCTCCACAGGGGCTGATTCCCAAGCAGAGAACAAGGGTTCAGGCCACGTGGCTTATAGACCCTGGGGTCATGGTATTAGCCACTCAGGTGTCCATCACTTGGGCTAAGGCCCTGGTTCAGGTGGGGCCCTGCTTTCCTTTCCTTTCTGCACATCCTTCCCTGAACCCTCAGCCCACCAATCCCCAGGCACCAACGGCCCTGCCCGTTTTTCCTGCAGTGGGATAGGGGCTGCTTAGCAGAGTGCCAAATTGGCATTGTCCCCCAGACCCCCTCCTATGTCACCGTCCACTTCAGCTGGGTACATACGTGCCCCCCCCCCAACACACACCGGCCACTCACCTGCACCTTGTAGTAACCATCACAAGCCACATCTGCTGTCTCATCCCCAAGCACCTTTCCCTTCCCACTGTGAGTGAAGGCGTCCCAGATGCTGGGCCCTTTCCCATCCTGGTCCCAGGCTCCCTCCGTCTGGAAGGCGGAACTGCCCACACCCCAGGAGAAGCCTGCAAGTAGAGACCCCAAGCTGGGCCCTGGGCCCCCTCCTACTCCCCACCCTGTCCCTGGACTCTGGGCTGTGCCTCCTGGGCCACAGGGCAGGCTGCCTCCCCACAGCCTGCCCTGTCTCGGCAGGAGTGGGAGCCTGTGGGGGAGGGCGGCGCAGGACCTAACACATTTAAAGCTTTCATTTGCACAGTTTTAGCTCTGATTAACATTCACTGTGTAAGTTTAAAAAAATCTGCTAAGAACTTCTATATTAAAACAGCTATGTGGAGTTCTTTTTCCCATTCTACCTGTCAGGAAACTAAAACACCAAAGTCTTTGGTAAGCCAGCCAAGGTGGGCAAACTGACAAACAGACGGACAGACCAACAGAGGAATGGACATACCAAGTGGGAAGCTTCCATAGTAGAAGGAGGCCTCTTCTGGGGCTCCCTTCCTGGTGGCCCCCAGCCTGGATACCAGCAGTAGCACCCACCAAAGTGTGACAACCCGCACTGGCTTCATGGCACCCGGCCCTCCCCCATTCCTGAAAAAGCACACCTGACAGGTGGAGGCCCACACAGCCAGGGCTGGGGGGCTGGATCCCAGTGGGGGTGAAGGCCAGGAGGGGAGGAGGTGAGGGTTATCTAGAGCAACCTTGGCTCAGCTAGGGCCTCTGGTCCATTGCTCCCCCGGGAGCTACCTGCAGAGGCTGATGCTGGGCACTTAAGGAGGAGAAGAACATGGGGCTTGGGGGGGTGGCTCTGGGGCTGATGTGCCAGGCTCCAAACCACCCCCGCACCCTGTCTGTAGGGGGATTTCCAGCCCCATACCCTGTGAGAGGCCCTGATTGGATGAGGAAACCGCTTCTGCCTTAGGGCAGCTCCAGTTGACAGGGAGGCGAGGCAACCCACAGATCCACTGAAGCACCCCACCTGTACACCGTGGCTGGGAGTATGGGGGACAGACTTCTCCCCGAGCCGGGGATCACAAGCAGGGTTGCCATCCCAGGGCCTCCAGTCCTGAGGGTCAGGACGATGCCCTCCCACCGGGATTCCCTCTCTAATGTAGCCAAGCTGGGTTACCTGGGATCGTCCTGTGTCCCAGACACCCCCAGAGCAGCGGTGGCAGCCAGAGTGCTCTCAGACTGACCCCAGGGCCTGTGCTGCTCCTGAGAGCCCAGCCCACAGTGCAGCGAAGGCTCTGGTTGGGGGTGTGGTCACTGGCCTAACCTCCCCCTGCAAAGAGCTTCAATAGGCCCATTCAACGGGGAGGGCAGGAATGCTGAGCTGGCTGGTGGGGCCTGAGTCAGCTGCAGGGGCAGTTTGGCCCTGGGCCCTGGCACATCCAGTCGGCCCCCTGTGAAGGCAGAGGGCCAGGCATCCAGGCCCCCCTACCCTTTCTCGGCCTGCTGGGCCACATTCTACTCACCTTAGCCTGGGAAGCTGGAGGTGGGGGTGGCGGGGTGGGGATCAGCATTTGCAGACCTCTCTCTTTGTGTCCACCTCTCCGTGCTGTCAGAGAAAACTCATGGCAGAAGGTAAAGTTGGTTTTTCCACTGTATCTCCTCTATTTGGGTCCTTCATTCATTCCTTCACTCACTTAACCCGGATTGCTTGCTAGAACACCCTCCCTGGAGATTCAGCCCCTCTGGCTTCCCATCCTGGCTGCCCGGGTCCCCCAGTGCAACTCCCTTCACCCCATTCACCTGGCTCCCCTGCCTTTAACTGAGCTTCACTGGGGCCCTGTCAACTGGGTGCCTCTTTGCCCTTGGTTGATTAATCTCTTTCTGCCAGAGTGGAATGGGACTTGGCCTGTGCCCTCCAGGGGCTCGAGGTCTGGTGGGGGAGGAAGGCTGTGGTTGGAGGGAGGGAAAGTGGTTCTAAACACCGTACGGGGGTGGGGGACGAAGATAAGGACTCTAATGGAAGGATGGACAGGACACTGCAGAGTCTCAAGGAGGTGCAACTGTCTTCACAGGGAAGGGGACATCGAACCTGACACTTGAAGGCTGCAGAGGCGTTGGCTATGTGGCATGGAGCCAGGAAGGCATGGGAACAGACACGGGAAACAGCCTGAGGAAAGGTCCTGAGGTATGTTTTGGGAACTGGGAGCTTGGTATCTTCTCTACTCTTGTATCTGTCATGCGGTGTCCAGGCAGGCAGGGCTGTGTCCTCAGGGCGAGCAGGCCGCTGGACAGGCTACCTGACTGTCCATCTCCCCTCTGGGTGGACTGCTGTGGCATCCAAGGCCAGTGCTGTGCTGTTTGTGCCAGGGCTGGTGCCTGCCTCACCAGGCTCAGGGCTCTGGGGACTCTACTTGCTGGGCTGAGGTAGGCAGGATACATAAAACTTTAAGAGCTGATGTCATCTCTGAAAAATGCCTCCTTCCTGCAGAGCCAGGGGCCCAGTGTTTGTGTTGGAGGGGATGGTCAGCCTGGCATGGCCGGGGCTGCTTGGGGGCTCTGTCTCTACTGTCCTATTCTGTTCTCTCCTTCCACCAGCTGCGAGCCTGGCTGTGGCTGGAAGGACCTGTGCCTCACAGCTGGGTGACTCTCTACCAACTCTCTACCAACCCCCTCCCCGTCTAGTCCCAGGCTGCTTGGGTCCAGCCTGAGGTTTGCAGCAACCAGGGCAGGACCCTGCCTTTGGGTCTGAGGTCCCTGAGGGCCAGGCCTGGCTGAAAAGCAGGTGTGTTGGGAGAGGCAGGTGGCCTTTCAACCCATGTAGCTCCTCCTTTTCTCTCCCTACGAGGGACTACAGAGGTGGAGGCCTTTTGCCAACAGCTCCTGCAGGACCCAGGGTGGAGCCCAAGCTCTGAGACTTTTAGGAAGGGACTTGATAAAGGCAAAATGTCTGGGCAGCACTGGTGGCCTTTGGGTCTGGATATGGGAGAGGCCCAGCTCAGCCTGCCCTGCAGCTCAGGATCCTTCAAAGCTAACAGAGGGACTGGAGTGGGAAAGACACTGGGGATTTAGGAAAACAGACCCCTGCCTCCATGTAGCCAAGAAGTAGCTGTGGGATCCAGTGACAGTGACTTTCTCTCTCTGGGACCGAGGCTCCCTATCTATCAAATGAGAGCAGGTCTCTCTTGGTCCTCTGGCTGGCACTGTAGGGTCTCGCAATTCTCTTCCCTGGCCATAGTGGCTAGTTTTTCCCTCTCGGAAGAAGTCTATAGACTCCATCTACCACCACCCCTGGCCCTACAGCCCAACTCAGCCTCTTCAGCCCTGACCTGAGGGGACCAGTCCCAGGAATTAAGGTGCAGTGTGACATTGGGCCACCCATTGCCCCTTTCTGGGCCTTTGTTCCCCCCCCTGTAAAAACAAAGGAGTCTGGGGCCCCTGGGTGGCTTAGTGGGTT
The DNA here is from genome assembly GCF_922984935.1 of Meles meles. NCBI lineage: Eukaryota > Metazoa > Chordata > Mammalia > Carnivora > Mustelidae > Meles > Meles meles. Next base: position 50,572,362 of record NC_060071.1, read on the forward strand.
GAGCCTCTGCCTTCAGCTCAGGTCAAGATCTCGGGGTCCTGGGATCAAGCCCCGCATCAGGCTGTCTGCTCAGCGGGGAGCCTGCCACCACCACCCCTCCGCCCCTGCCTGCCTCTCTGCCTACGTGTGATCTCTCTCTATCAAATAGATAAATGAAATCTTAAAACAAAAACCAAAAAAACCCACAAAGGAGTCTGGCCACTAGTTGTCTGGTCTTCCTTAGCTCTGGGGTTCTATTAAAGAGGTGATAGGCTGTTTGCAGGTTGTCTTGGTTTGGGCTTTGTAGGAGGCAGGGAAGCTGGTCAGAGCAGTGCTGCTGATGCTGGGATGGAGGTGGGAGGTTTGCAGGGATGTCGGTGGGGCTGCTTTGCTGGAGCACATCAGGAGGTTGCCGTGTGTGTGTGTGTGTGTGTGTGTGTGCACACGTGCGTGTGTCCAGGGAATGTTGGGGAAAAGAGCCCACCTCAGGGCGTAGATCTGTCCAGGGGAGCAGGAACACAGGGCCAGGAGTGGGATGCTTCGTTTATAAGGCACACTCTGGGCCCAAATCAGACTTCCTTTGGAGGCTGGAGTAGAGAGGCAAGTTGTCTGTGACAGGCCTCCAGGGGAGGGGGTTGGGGAGGAGGGTGAAAGGGCTGGGGTGAGTGGCTCATGGAGCAGAAGAGGGTAGTGGTTAGGCTCGAAGAATCTGGAGGCAAATCTAACTGCTTCTCAGCTCAGCACCGGGCAGCTGAGTGTTACACACACGTCCCTGAACATCTCTGAGCCATTTTTCATGTATAAATGGGGATACATGCTTCCCAGCATCGCTTAAATGTTAAAAGACATGGTAGATGTGTTCTCTGCCACGCCCGGCAGGGAGAAAGGCCCCAGTAAATGGTCTTGTCCTCAACACCAACACGTTCTCAAGACTGAACCCCACATACAGGGGTGTTCTGGGGGAGGCACAGTGCCTGCTGGGCTGACCAGGGGTTTCCATGATCTGAGGGCTTTTTTTGTTTGGAAGATGTCCAAATCTTGCCATGCTGTGGACTCTGCAGGGGCCGGACTCTGCAGTGGCCAGACCCTTCTGGGACCTCTGCATCCTAGAGCCCCACTCACTACCCACGGTGCGGACTTGGAGGGCGGCTGCTAGCTTGGGCCATGAGAACAAAACATAGGGCCTTTTGGATGGTTAATGTCCATAGTCCACTTCACTTCTTGGAGTGCCCAACCTTTTATCATAAAAATGTCCAAACATGCAGGAAAGTTGGAGGAATTGCACATTTCACACTGTGTGTCCACTGAATGTCTGCTGAGGCTCTCTTTTACTTTGCTTTGCTTTATCCCGGTCTCTTCTCTGCCTGCCAGCCAGCCAGCTCCTCCGCTTCTCCCATGCCTTTCCCAGTAAGGTGCCAATGCTGGGTCCCCATACTCCTAAACACTTCATAGACATCTCACCAACTATATTTGTTTCAGGCTCTTTTCTCTTCGAGGCAGGATCTGCTCCCAGTGAAGTGCACACATCTCACATGCACTGTCCTGTGAGTTTTGACAAAAGCGGTCGCATAGTGCCAAACCACCACTTCCCGACTCTGAGTCGCTGCATCTTCTGAGGGGTTTTGGGGGAAATTCCTGCAGGTCTGAAGAGCAGGAATCCATGCCTTGTCTCGCTGAGCTCTGACCGCTTGGAAATGCTGAGCTACATCTGTGTAGCCTCAGTCTGTGCCCAGAACTTGACCTATACATTTCTGTGTCATCTCACTCTCCCTTCGATCTCCCGGCCTGTTATTTTTAAATCCTGAGGTATCTGCAGCTCTGCAAGCTGGTTCTCGGATCCTTTTTCCTGGAACAAGACCACAGGAGTGCTACATAAATAACCATATTGGAATCTGCAGGAGCTTTCAATGGTTTGTGGTATCCGAATATGTGAAATTGAGGCTGTTCCAGCACGTTTGGAAGGAATCGCCACAGAGCATGGACCTGTGTGTATAGTGTTCATGTATGTACACACACACACACACACACGAATACTCTTTGTGGTCCAGATGCTGGCACTCGCTGTGAAACCACCGATTCTAAACCCAAAGGGGCCAGGACCCTTGCAGAGCAGACGTTGGGGAGGGGCCCGCCTCGGATGGCTCGAGGTCAGCACCTGCAAACAAGTCCTGATGATGATGGCTGTTCCGGAACCAGGCTGCCCCATGGGCCAGCCCTTCCCCTCTGGAGAGCTCCTTGGCTTGAGCTCATCTGCTGAGGCTTCCCAGATCCTGCCTGGCATTTTCTCCCCCAGCTTCACTCCCGGGGCGCCCCAGGGCCAGTGGCTGAAGACCCCAGCTGAGCAGATTCTAGTTCGGGGAGGGTGGAGAGAGTGAGGACTGGAGCGGGGAGAGGCGGAGACTCTTAGTGAAAGTGGAAGAAAAGCCTCCATCACTTTTCCTTGCTCCGAACCTTATCGGGGTCTGTCTCCCATAACCTGCATCACCGACCTCACCTCTCGTTTACTGAGAAGGCTGTTTGATCAGAGTCTGCCTTCACTAGACTCTAATCTCATCTGCTTTCATTCATGACTGACTATGATTTGTTGAAGGAATGAAAGTGTTTTGGGTTTTGCCTTCCTCCCCGCACAGAGGGTGTGAGAACAAGTTCAGGGGATTGTCCCTGGGCAGGAGGAAGGCCTGGGCTGGGGATGGTGCCCTTGAGGATGGACCTCAGGGCTGCTTAGAGAACCTCATTGGGAAGGAGGCACCAGCTTAGGAAAGGGGAGCCTAGGTCCTTCTACAGGGAGCATGTCAAGGAACGATGCTGGTGACTCCCTCCTAAGGAGGAAGTACCCATGATACCCAATGATGATGATCTCAGAAAGTTTCTGGAACAGTAGCCAGGAAGCCAGTGAAAGATTCTTCTTTTTTTAAAGATTATTTATTTGAGAGAGAGAGAGAGAGAGAGCATGAACAGGGGGAAGAGGGAGAAGCTGCTCCCTGCTGACCTGGGAGCCTGACATGGGGCTTGACGTGGGGTTTGCTCCTAGGACCCTGGGATCATGACCTGATCCAAAGGCAGATGCCACCAACTGAGCCGCCCAGGAGCCCAAGACAGTAGAAGATTCTAAGGCGTGTGTGTGTGTAGTATAAAAATAATATATGTGTAAAATATATATATATAACTTTTAAGTTTAAAAAATTACATAGAAAATACCCAAATAGATTCACATACAAAGCAATGGCAGCCATTCCTGAAATAAATGGAACAAGAATGGGTTTCTCCTAGTCCCCTTCTCCCACCGTCCCTCCCAGAGATGGCCATTTCCGACAACTGGCCACATCTCTCCCTGTGTTTCCTCTGTGTTTTCGTACAAATTAGGTACCTATACGTATAGGTCGCTTTGATTACTTACATCAGAGGACATAGATAGGTAGAAGTGTTTGGCAGCCTGCGTTTTTTCTTTTTATAGTATATATTGGCCATCTTTCTGGATCAATGCACCCAGCGCCAGCTTATTTGCTTTAATGCCTTCACAGTGTTCCATTGGATGGATGTTTCATAATTGATCTAACCAGTCCCCTGTGGGGGAACTTTCTTTTTTTCCCGATGCTTTGCTCTCACCAAGAGCACCGCAGTGAATGTGCCTGTACGTGTAATTTCATCCCTGCCTGTGCACATCTAGTTCTAAAAGTGGAATTGCCAAGTTAGTTGGGACTTAGATTGGTGTTGCCAACTCGTCCTTCATTAGAGATAAGCCTCATTCTATATAACCGGTTATATTCAGTGTCAACATTTTACCAGCGTTACTAGAGAGAGATGAGAACGGAACTGTGGCTCAGTACGTGGGAGCCAAATCGGCCTGTGGCTGGTGGCTGGGGAGTGGCTTGGGGCACGCGGGAAGCTCAGTGGTGTATTTGCTCCAGCTAATCCCTGAAGAAACCATCCCTGGTCCAGAGCCTTATGGTTTACAGAGTATATTTCTGTGTCTAATAAGTCTCCCTTAACCCTGTTGAATGAGGAAGGACAGTATCACCTATTTTCATCCCATTCTGTGGATGAGTAAATGGAGGGTTGAAAGAGTCACACTCAAGGGACCAGCATGCTCAGGCTCTGAGACTCCAACTTTCCGGCATTTTTCTACCGTTTCAACTGTTTTCTCCTTTCTGTCCAGGTTACTTTCTGTGTCTCTCCACTCTTGCAACCCTCTCTACACCAAATCCTCCCCAAGTAATGCTGCTTTCAGGATGAATCCCCAAGCCACGTCCTCAGGCTCCAGCAGACCCAGGAGTATGTAATGAGATGAGAGGTGGTTAGGATTTGCCCAAATACACCCCTCAGCCTGTCCCTAGGGTGAGAACTGATGGATTCTTTTTTTTTTTTTTAAGATTTTATTTATTTATTTGACAGAGATCACAAGTAGGCAGAGAGAGAGGGGGAAGCAGACTTCCCACTGAGCAGAGAGCCTGATATGGGGCTCGAGATCATGACCCTAACCGAAAGCAGAGGCTTAACCCCCGAGCCACCCAGGCGCCCCAAACTGATGGATTCTTATTGCTCAGACAGGTTCAAGGACAGATGGTAGGAGCTGGACTTCTTCTACCCAGCCTCTTCACCCTCCAGGACCAGAACATTTGTTATTTAAGCTTGAAGAATAAATAATTGGTGGGGTGGGGGAGAGGCATAGGTTAACACACGTGGGGAAAAGCAAAAGACCTAAGTTATAAAGGTACTTTATCATGCCGAACCCGTTTAGGTTTTTAGTGTGTGCAGTAGACCCTTGAACAATGCAGGGGTTAGGGGCACTGACCCCCGAACAGCCAAATACCCATGTATAACTTTTGACTCAACAAAAACTTAATAGCCTACAGTTGATTATAAAGGCTTAACAATAGCATCAATTGTCAGTTACTCCATATCTTGTATGTTACATGTGTTATATACTGTATTCTTATAATACAGTACGCTAGAGAAGAAGATGTTAGGAGCCATAAGGAAGAGAAAATACACTTAGAGTGCTTTCTGGGTTTACGGATACTGTTTACAAGATGAATAATCTCTCCGTACGTACATCAGTAGTGTCTTACGTGATGCAAAGTGCTGTAAATGTTCGACATACTGATGTGAGGCACCAAAAATGAAAAGATAATGTCTGATCTGTGCTCATGTGCATAAGGTTTGATAGATTTTTAACTTTGTAATCGACGTGTACCTTATGGTAGACTAGTATCCACATCTATTTTATGCATTCATGACATACCTAACTTTCTTAATATTTTCGATATTGCTAGGCTACGTGGTTCAACTGATGTTTTTCAAATTGTCACAAACCTCCAAAAATGTTCTCATATATTTCACTGATAAAAAGCTGTGAATAAGTGGAGCCACGCAGTTCAAACCCATGTTGTTCAAGAATCACTGGTAAATGTGTTTTATATACATATACATATGTATATATATATTTTTAAAGGTATTATTTATTTAGTTGACAGACAGAGATCACAAGTAGGCAGAGAGGCAGGCAGAGAGAGAGAGAGAGGGGGAAGCAGGCTCCCTGCCAAGTGGAGAGCCCAATGCGGGACTCAATTCCAGGACCCTGAGATCATGACCTGAGCGGAAGGCAGAGGCTTTAACCCACTGAGCCACCCAGGCGCCCTTGTAAATGTGTTTTTAACCAATTTCTCCCCACCCTTTTCCCTGTCGTATTTTCGCTCAGATGTGATCGCCCTGGGTATCCAGTTTTGAATCCTTTTGTCTTCGTTTCACTTAAGATCGTCTACATGTCACATATGCTTTATGGTAGGCAGCCTCTAAGATGGTACCCCATGATCTGGATGGTGTTCCAGACGCGCTACCCCAAAACCTGGCACCTTGCCAAATTGAAGAGTTTAAGCTGAGTCTGAGAAGACAGCAGAAGCAGGAAGGTCACTCTGACCTTCCCTCTGCCCCTCTCCCCTGAAACAAGTCAGAAACCCTCCTGAGAGAGATGTCCTCCCCGTCTGGGAAGAAAGGACCACCATTATCTGCAAAGACAGAAACACCACGAAGAATCTGAACAAACAGGTCTTGCTAAGTTTCTCCCAGTTTACTACATTCTCTGACCCATCATACTCCTATGAAGGAATGCCTGCCCACTCTTCATCATACCTAGCATACAAATACTCAGGTCTGTTTTTTCTGGTCTTCATTTCCTTAGGAAGGCTCCCGTGTCATATGAAACTTATGTTAAATACATTTGTATGCTCTTCTCCTGACAATCTGTCCTGCTCAGTTTAATTTTCAGAGCCAGCCAAGGACCCTGAGGGGGGAGGAAAGCTTTTCCCTGGTATTCACATGCTAGTGTAACCCTCTCGTCTTGAACCTGGGCTAGACCTAGGACTCCATTCTATTGAACAGAATTAGAATTAGAGTTCGAATATTCTAATAGGATTAGAATGAATAGAATACAGCAGAAATGAGGGAAGGTCACTTCCAAGATCAAGTTACAGAGGTCCATGTGCCTTCCAGGTTGTTCACTTGCTCTGAGGGAAGCCAGCTGCCATGTCGTGGGCTGTCCTGTGAAGGGGCCCACAGTTGAGGACCTGATGTCTCAACAGCCAACAAGGACCTGAGCCACATGAGTGATCTGGGAGGTGGATCCTCTCCCAGCCTAGCTTTGAGGTAGACAGCAGCCTCCTGAGGAACACTGACCCAGAGGCTCCCAGCTGAGCCACAGAAACTCTGAGACAGTAAACGCTTGTTAAGCCACTAAGTTTGAGGGTAATTTGTTTCTCAGAAAAAATTTCCTTTTGTGGCTGTCTGGGCTGTGTTTTACCTCTCATTAATACAAAATTAACTTTAGTATATATCTTCCTGTGAAATGAGCCTTTTCCAAATGTAGCATTATTTCCAGAGGGTGACTCCATCAGGGAGACGATGGAGGTCAAAATTAAGACATGTATAATTTTTCATCAACATCCTGAAGTTGCTGTCCTCCAAGGAAGGGGTGACCGAGTGGGGTCCTTAGTAGTGCCCTGGTCCCCATTTCCACAGAGCTTTAGCCAGTACCTTCCTTAGTCTTCCTCATGATCAGTGTTTCCAGCAGTGATCAGATAGTGATCAGACCTTCCCTGCCTATCTCCCACCGTCATTGTCCAACCTGAAATCAAAATCATGTCAGTCAGAAGTCCCCTGGATTCCACATGGTGCTCTGTAAGACTGGGAGAGGATATGGTTTTTGCTTAGAATCACAGGACTTCTCGGAGCTCTGCTTATTCCAGCCTCCTCCATTTTATAGGAGAGGAAGCAGGGGCTCGGCGTCACCGCTAATTCATGGCAGGGCGAGGACAAGGTAACCCAGGTCCTTTGCCTCCCTGCTTCAAGCTGTTCTTTTGGACTCAGCTTCCACCCCTCACATCGCCTGAACCAGATAGTCAGGCAGAACTGTAGGTCTCTCTTGCATTCCCTGGGGATCCAGAAAATCCACACATTTAAGAGAAGCACGGTCCAAATCCTTTCTCCCCTTGCTGCTCTGGCTATCCGACAACCTCTTCCCTCATTTCCACTCCCCCTGTGGCTCTCCCAGGCTCACGCCTGCATCTCAAGGCTGATTGGCCCTTTGGCTCCAGCCTCCTCTCTCCAAGCCCCTCTCTTAGGCCATGAACCCCAGCCCGATTGTTTCCATCCCCCTGTCACCACAGCCAAGAAAACAGGAAGTATCTGAGTCACCCATTGTCCCCTGGGCTTTGGCTGTCTGGGCCTGAGTTCTGGAGTCATGGAAGGACAAGTAGGGAAGAGGTTGGCTTCACAGATGCCAATTGTCTTGTGGAGCCCCAGAATGAAAAGATAATGTCAGTTTTCCAGCACTGTCTTCCAGCCTGGGGGACCCCAAATAGCCCGTGGGCTAGGAATCTCCCCAGCTCTCCTTGGGATAAAGGTAAAAGCACTACCTCAAGGTTTGGAGTTGAAGAGTTGTCTCTCTCCCCACAGCTGTGGACTCTTGGGCTTGTCTGGTGGCTCTCAAGCTTGATAATTTATTAAAATCACCCAGAGTGCTTTAAAAAAGACTGAGCCCCGGGCTCCAGCCCCAGAGATCCAGGTTTAATTTTTAAAAGCTCCTCAGGTGATTCCAAAGTATAGTCAGGCTTGGGAGCCGCTCCTGGAGCCTCAGTTTATCTCCTGTCCCGTAGGGCTCATGATGCCTACTTTCCACAGCTGCTGAGAAACAAGGTCCTGGGTGTGTTCAGGCACATTGAAAGGTAAGCACTAGTGTGAGAAGTCTTTCTGTGCCCACCTGTGGGAAGGCTTGGGTGGAAGTGGGCTACCCCGAGGGTTCCTTTGGTCTCGAGAACCCAGGTCAAGATGGTAGTGGCAAGACACCGATGAATGTGCTAAAGAACACAAGCAAACCTGTCCCCCGTCCCCCTGTGGCTGTGCTCCAAAGCGCCCAGCACCTGGGCAGAGGAAATGCAGGGGACAAATAGCAGGTGTCACTCCAGGCCTGGCCCCCAATGAGCTGCTGGTCCAGTGGTGGAGAAGAGCAGGCACACAAAGGCTCCAAACACAGGGCAGAAGGATAAAAGCGTTCCAAGAGAAGATAAAAGCTGACAATGAGATGTGTTCTCCCTGGAGGGAGTAAGGAAGACTTCCTGTAGGAGATGGCATCTATGCCAGTGGGCTCATGCATGGTCTGGGAACTCCAGACTGAGGGAAATGCAGGAACAAAGGCAGAAAGGTGGGAAGGAAAGTGCATTCAAGACTTCCCATGGCCACCTGGGGGCAAGAGTGAGCTTGGAGAGGACAGGAAAGGCAGGAGGCCAGTCACCTGGGCAGAGGCCAGCCTTCCCTTCCAGCCCTTTTCCCTTGGGAACACAAGTATATACTGTATGATTCCATTTATGAAGAAGTACATTTATTTTATGGCATGATCTGATCATATTTCAAGTATCTTTTTTCAAGTATCTGGTTTTGATATTGATGGTTTCTGCTGGCCCTTGGCTACGTTGTCTTGTCGCCTGTGTGCCTTTTTTTTTTTTGAATTTTAAATTTAAAAATTATTTATAAATTTCTTTAAGTTGTTTTCTTTTTTTAAGATTTATTTATTTGAGAGAGAGAGCGCATGAGCAGAGGGAGGGGCAGAGGGAGAAGAAGAGAGAATCTCTAGCAGACGCCCTGCTGAGTGCAGAGCCCAACAGGGGGCTTGATCTCACCACCCATAAGACCACGACCTGAGCTGAAACCAAGAGTCGGACACCACCCAGGTGCTCCATTAAATTTCTTTAAGTTTTTGTACCTGGTTGTTTTTGATTGTAGGTTGAACATTTGTTTGAAAGTCACCTTTGGAAATTACTTGACACCTGAAGTGATGTCACCGTCCTTGCGTTAGGTCCTTCCATTAGCGTCTGCCAGGCACCTAGGGCACTGGCAGTCTCAGATCTCGGTAGTTCAGTTTTCCACCCTAAGACTTTATGCCCCTCTCCGCCCCCCCCCCGTCCCCTGGGGAGTTCAAAGCCAGAGTATAGAGCTTACAAGGGCCAGTTTGCTTCTGGGTCACCTTGACTCTGAAAGTGCAAGCCTTCGGATTTCCCTGTCCTGAATGGGGGCTAGTTCCCAGTTCTGTGCCCTGACTTCCGTTCCTTGACCCCCTCCCGGCTCTCAGAGGCTCTGCCCAGCTTCCTGGTCACTTCTCCTGATTGACCAACTCCACTGTGGCCTCCCGATGCTGGTCTCACTGGCCAGGCAATTTCCTGATATCTTTCTGGCTCTTTGATGCTTTTAAGATTACTTAATTTCTTGTGGCCAGTTTTTCTAAGTTGCCTTCAGTAGCAGATCTGGTCCAGACATCTGCCTTTAGTGAAAATAAAGATCCTCTTCTAATTTGATTCTACCATGATTGTGTTCCTGCTTAATTGTTTAATTCTATAATTGTACCTCTTTTTCTTTTAAATCAAAAAGATTGATAGTCAACTACATATACTTACTTGCGTTTTCTGACAATACAAAAAAATGTTCCAAACAATAATACCAAGATGAATTAAAAACAGGGCATGAGCCCTGCACCCACCTGATATGATTTGTCCTGGGTCTGTGTGGTTCTTTGGGACCTCACTCCCTTCTATCTTCAGGCTGCTGGGGCTGAGCCCCAGGGCCACATCCTTCTGTCGAGGCTATTTCTTTCAGAGGAAATAAAACTGGGGGCACCCTTCTAGACTTTAAATTCAGTTTGCAAATCTTACTCTCTTAGCATTAAATTTTAACAATCTCCTTTGAGACATCCTTGAATATGATGGTCATGGGAAGTCTTGAATGCACTCCTTCCCACCTTTGGTCCAGTTTATAAATTTAATCAAACATATTAAAATATTTTATTTTATACATATATATGTATGTGTGTGTATATATATATATATATATTTTTTTTTCCAGGCCCAATGTAGGGCTTGAACTCACAACCCTGAGATCAAGAGTTGCATGCTCTAATTACTAAGGCAGCCAGGTGCCCCTTAAAATATTTTAACCTTTATTCAAAAATTAGACTTCTTATTTCAGTAGTCTAATTTCTGACTGAACCAACAAGAGCTTTTGTCCTCAGTGTTAAATAATCTTTATAAAACTTTCAGTTAAACTTATAAAAAAATCTGAATTAAATAATAATGAAGATCAGAATATGGTGAATTTAAAGTTCTCTTACATGTTCTAATATGATGCATAAACTCATAGGATGCTCAGTTTAAATTATTCAGTTATATATGTTCAATTAATAGTTCTAAGGCTGTTGCTCTAAAAGACCACATTACCTTATCCATTACAGGCATTATAGAGTAACAAATACACATTGTTTACCTCAACACAAAAATATCAGTGTCAGGGTCAAATAGCCCACATCCTTGGGTCCAAATGTTATACATACTTCCCAGATCTTCTGGTGCAGTTTCCTCCCAAACAGGCAGCCTGATTGGTTTTTGTATTTGACACTTACGCTAGGTGTGATAGGCAGGGTAAGATCCTCCCTCCCCAAGGGAGCTGCAGCCTCATCCTCGGAACCTGTGAATAGGTTACCTTACATGGCAAAAGGAGACTTTGCAGGTGTGATTAAGGTAAGGTCTTGAGATGGGGAGAGTAGCCTGCCTTATCCAGGTGGGCCCAGTGTAATCACAAGGGTCCTTGTGAGGGACAGGGAGCAAGAGAATCAGAGAAGGAGGTGATAGCCAAAGCAGAGACCCGAGTGATGTGATTGCTGGCTGAGAAGGTGCCAGGAGCCAATAAATGAGAGCCACTTCTAGAAGCTGAAAAAAGGCTGGGGAACAGATACCCCCCTAGAGCCTCCAGCGGGAATGCAGTCCTGCCGACACCTGGTTTCAGCCCAGGGAAGTCAGGGACTTCTGACATCCAGAGCTGTAAGATAACAGATCTGTGTTGTTTTAACCCACTAAGTTTGTGGTAATTTGTTACAGCAGCAGTAAGAAACTAACACAGTATATAAATATAAATCTTCACTTACCCCTAAGATTGCTGAATTCAGGATGAGCCTGATATGTAAAATCTCTTTCATTGAATTTTAAGGACTTTTGAATGATGGCAGCAACAGAACTGCATTATAAAGATAAAGGGAAACTACACAATTGTGTTTGCCCAGCACCCTCCACTGGAGATGGGAAGCTCTGTTCCTCGCTATCCCTCATTCCATGTGGCTATGAAGTAAGCATTTACTGAACGTGATTGTTTGGGTTTGTTTCCAATCAGACAGGTTCATGTTCTACAGCGGACAGTCCTAGCTTCTTGGAATGTGGTTTCTGCAGCTACTGGGGCTTTTTGACATTCAGACACCTGAAGACCTTTGGAGACGTCACTTCTATCAGCGATTATATGAGACAGGTCCCCAGGACATGGGTGGTGACAGCCGCAGAGAACAATCATGATGTGGTGTGGTACGTGCAGGGACAGCTAGTTGTGCGGAACCTCTTCCCATCACAGAGGAGGGAGGGTGGGAAGGGTTGGTCAGGGTAACCTGGGACACGGGCCGAGAAGGGACAGTGCACGGACTGAAATTGATGGCTGGGAACATGAACAAAAGGTTGCCATGTCTTGGGGACCCTTGGTGGGGAAGTGAGGAGACCCAGGCTGGAGCTGGTGGGGATCCCTCTGGAGCCTACCCCCTCCATCAGTGTGGATTCATGCAGGCTGGGTTTCAGTCCCAGGCCTGTCTCTGCCTCAGTTTCTTCATCTAAACAGTGTTATTCATGCTAGAACCTTCCTCTTCACCGGGAGGCTGGAGGCCACTGGAAGGGCAGGGAGGACGGCCTATGTCTAGGGAGGTAAGTCTGACTCTAGCCAGTGGGGCCATTAGGGATCTGCACCCCCCTCACTTTTGAGGACATCCCTTGTCTCCTCTCCCCTCCTCAAGGCCTGGACCCAGATCTTCACTTGTACTGATGACAAAACTGGCAACCAGCCTCCAGTGAGGGGTGGGTGAGACTCCAGACTAAACCGGACAGACCAGAGTCTGAGGGTGTGACAGCTCTGGGAATCTGATCTCCAGGGACCCTGGAGCCTCGCTGGAGTTCATAACAGACTCAGAACTTGAGTCTGGGTCTGCATGCCCTGCCCCTGACACACCCCCTTTCACAGACAGGCTCACACCTCAGGCCCAGTGCTGGTTATAGTGCTCTTCTCCAGGTCTGCCTTCCCCACGGTGTCTTTGGGGTTTGGACAGAATCCCAGTTACATTTAATTCCAGATGAGCAACTTTGCCTTTTTTTTTTTTTTTTTTTTTTTTTTTTTTTTTTTTGGTATAAGTATGTTCCAAGATTTGCTTGGGACATACTTACACTCAAAATATTACTTCTTGTTTATCTGAAATCTAAATGAACCAGGCATCCTATATTTTACCTGCTAACCCTACTGCCCAGGCCTCAGGCATCTTTCCTAGTTGTTGAGACACACTCATGCCCCCAGTGGACACACTGATGTTTCTGCCTCTGCCTGGGAGGTTTCCCACCTGGGCCCAGAGCATCACTGGCAGAAGTATCCAGTGAAACCTTGCAAGGAAGGGGTGGCTGCCTTGAAGAGTGACTGGGAAGGAAGCCTGGAAGGTACCCCCGTAAAGCAGGCCAGGCTGAGAGACCTCCTTCTAGGCTCTGACTCCCTCTAGGCTCCCATGGAAGGTGGAGAGGGTAAACACCACCCCTGCCCTCCCCTGCCACCTGCCCACCCCTCTGCCCAGGTCTCCAGGATGGTGGGAGGGCTCAGAATTAGTGACGGTGATTCTGGAAGTAGTTCTGGAGACTGACATGGCAAGACAAGGAGGGATCCAGATGGCTCTGACATTGAATCATCTAATCCAGACCGCCTTTGGGCCTGTTTCCTGGGGAGAGGGGCTGCTGGCCTGCAGAGGGCGCCCTCGCCCCACGGTGTTGGTGGTGGTGGCGTGATGCGATGAGTCTAGAGAAAAGTTCAGGCCCAGGAGGACGGCACCCACCTAGGTCAGAGGCTCACAATCGGGCAGACCCACCACTTCCTGATATAAAATATTGTGGATGCCCTTTTTACCATCTTGAAATGAAATTCACACATATTACCACCAACCCAGAGACACAACACAAATGTATGGCTTTAATTGTAATAGAAAGGAAAAATAAAAAGAAAGCAATTGAGAATAACATGAAATGTATTTCAGTCTGTAAACATTTAGGCACGGCTACACTAGGAAGGCCTTGCCGTGTGTAATTAATTACCTCTGGCTTTTAGCTGTAGACAGAAGTACTGAATGTGACAGGTCAGTTGCAGGTGTGTACAGGAGAGTGGCTCAGCTGGGTAAAATACCTGCCAAGATTTTCTGGAAAAGGTTAAAAAAAAAGTTTATATTTTTAAGTAATCTTTACCCCCAACCTGGGACTGGAACTCAAGACCCCAAGATCAACTGTCACACGCTCTTCCCACCAGCTAGGAGCCAGCTAGGCACCCCTGAAAAAGGAATATTTCTTGATAAAATTCCAAACTAAACAAAGTACAGATCTTCCCTGGATTTATGTAGTTGTCCTCCTAGAAAATCTGGTATGTGCTTTTCGAGCTATACAACACTGTATTTTGTGTTTATATGTAAAACCGAGTTAGAGTCTGGGCTTAAGAGATTTATAAGTAGGTTTTTCACCAATAGGGCTCCTGGGACAGTTCTTTATTGCGGGACCATCCCCCTACCCACCCATGAGGCCCTGCCGCCCCATCGCTAGCCACAATTCTATAAAACGTGTCCTGGAGCCATAGTGCTCTGTCAGGGTCAGCGTAAGGAGGCCACCTGGGGAACCCAGAACCCCCAGCCTCCAGCTTGGCTCCCTGCACTGGAACCTGGGCCCACGGCACCCCCAGTTTACAGACACTCTGAATTCCAGTGGAGCTCCTGGGGTCTGAGCCAAACATGGTGGCCCTCAGGTTGTTTGGGGTACAGGGGGAGGCAAAGGAAACAGGATGGACTCCCCTCTATGTTCCCTCCTTTCTAGGGACTCTGTCTGGAATGGATGGGGAAGGTGACACCCTTGCTTCCAATTGTGGTGGACAGGGTGACATGGTTCCTAGATCCTTCTCCCAGAAGGACTCGTTGCCCAGCTGTTGGGACTGCTGTCCTTCCTTCAGGGATGGTCCCAGCTGTGGAGTTGCTTCCCTAAGGTTGCCCCCTCCTCCAGGCAGCCCACATCCATGGACTTCCTAAGCAAGGAATCTAAAAGCCTGGCCATCTCAGCCCCGGCTTAGAACACCTCTGAAAGGCCCAGAGGCTCCAGGGCCTCCCAGGGGTCTGACCTGTACCACAGCTCTGCTTCTCCCCCTGCCTACTCCTGCTCTGTCCTCTCCTTTCCACAGGTGTAGATTCCAAGGCCTCCTTAATAAACTCCTGTACCTTACTCCACCTTGGAGTCTTCTTGGAGAAGCCAAGCTGTGACACCTGGCAACGGGCAGTGCTGGGGGATTGTGGGACCCGCCCTGGGAAGGGCAGCACAGGAAAGGGCGGGACCATTCCTGTTGCCGGCATGTGGGAGGGCCCGGTTTCGGTCAGGGGCCTCCAGAGAAAAGGACCCAGTAGGATAAGTATAGATAGATAGAAAGAGATCCAATACGAGGGACTAGCTCGGGTGCTCATGGAGGCTGAGGAGTTCCACCATCCGCATTCCACAAGCTGAAGGCCCAGGGAAGCTGGTGCTGGAGTTTCAAGTCCAAAGTCAAAGGCCGGAGAATCAGGGAGCCCACGGTGTAAGTCCCAGTCTGAGTCTGAAGGTCCAAGAACCAGAAGTGCTAATGCCTGAGGACAGAGAAGACGGATGTCCCAGTTCAAGGAGAGAACAAATTCACCTCTCCTCTGCCTTCTGTTCCATTCTGACCCTTAGATTGGAGGGTGGCTGCCCATCTGCACGAGGGCGCGCTTCACTCCGTCTCCATGTGCCAGGCTCTTCCGGAAACGCCCTCACAGTCACACCCTGAAATAATGTTTCACCAGCTGTCTGGGCATCCCTGAGCCCAGTCAAGTAGACACATAAAATTAGCCATCTCAGCCCTCCTAGAGGAGTTGGGCAGCGGGCCATCTTGAAGGAAGGTTAGTACTTGAAGAATCTGAGATTGGGAGGGCAGGAAGGGAATTTCAGCTGATCACCATTACCATCATCGCGACGAGGACGTGCCCTTGTGCCCCAGAGGTAGGTACTTTACTTAAACATTTCACCGGAGCGGGGAGACTGGCCTGGGGGAATGGCGAGGCGTGGAACTCTGCTGGAAAAGAAGGCTGGGTTGAGTTGGAATGCAGGCTTTGTATGGAAGGCAATGGGGAGCTTCGGACAGGGAGAGCTGCTGCAGGACAGACATTTTCAGTAAGGTCTCTGTGGTACAAATGCATGTTGTGTTAGAAGAGTTTGAGGCCGTCGCTGATGTCTGAGATCCCACAAGTCCTGCCTGGAGCTGTGGCCATGAGGCCGCCCCCAGGAGATGACTGGGTGAGGGGTTGGGGGAAGGGAAGGAGGGCCCCCAGCCCAGAGCTGAGCTTGTGGAGGATGGTCACTGGGCAGGTGTGAATGGCTGCAGGGGGCTGTATGGTTTTTCTTGGTTGGGGGCAGGAGGAAGTGAGCCTTCCCTTGTACAGTCCACCTGGGGACCATCAGCTGTGAGGACCCCAATCCCCGTGATGGTTGGCTCAAGGGGAGGGCCGGGAGAACAGGTGCTGGTATATCAAGATAACATTAGCTAATGTAACACAGAACACCCCGACCCCGACACACGCACACTCGTTTCAGTGCCTTTACCCAAAACAGTGTTCCTGTGCATTTGCCCTAATGCAGGTGTTCGTGGGTGCTGGTGACTCTTCTCCATGGTGACCAATGCTTCTCTAACTTGTGGCTCTGTTAGCTCCAAGGTCCTCAGTGTTCCCTGTGTTCAGTGAATGGATGAGGAAAGAGGGGGCACACCCACTTCTTAAAGGCCTTGACCAAGAAGTGACACACATTACTCCAGCTCACATTCTACTGGTGAGAACAGATCATGGGGGCCATGCTAGATGCAAAGGTGCCTGGGAAATGTAGTCCATGGTGGGGCAGCCACTTCCCAGTGACAACTGCACACGGAAGAGGGGAGCTGTGTTGGGTCTGCAGGGAATCCTTGTTGCCCCATCTGGCCGTGGGCCCAGCAGGAGGAAATGCCCCCTGTCTCCAGCAGGCTTCCAGAACAGGTTTCCACAGTGAGTGTTGAGGGCACTTCCTGTATCTTGTGGGTGGGATCTGCCCACAATAGGCTGGGGGGTGGTAGGGTATGTGGAGTGTGACCCTGCTATGCTCTGTTGTGCGATGTGGCAGTTGTGGGCTCTGTGTCTGTTGTATTGGTTTTCTGTTTTTCTGTGCATTTCCATTGCTGTGTAACAAGTGAGCAAACATTCAGCTGCTTAAGACAACATGCATAGATTCGCTCACAGTTCTGTAGGCTAGAAGTCCAGGTGGGGATGGTTGGGGTCTTTGCTGAGAGTCCTACAAGGCCAAAATCAAGGTGTGGCTGGGCTCGGTTCTTCTTCGGAGGCTCCAAGGAAGATGAGCTTCTAGATTCACTCAGTCTCCCTCACAGGCAGAATTCAGTTCCTGGCAATTAAAGGACGGACTGCGTGTTTCCTTGCTGGCTGTCAGTGAGGGGTTGCTCTCAGTTTTAGAAGCCACTTCCTGGTCCTTGCGTGTGGCCCCTCCACTTCCAAGGCCAGCAACCATATGTCAAGTCCTTCTAGCGCCTTGGAGCTCTCTGATGTTCTTTCTGCCACCAGTGGAAGAAAACTTGCCTTTTTCTTTTTTTTTTTTTTTTAATTTTTATGTATTTGAGAGAGAGGGAGAGGGAGCACAAGCAGGGGGGTGGGTAGATGGAGAGGGAGAAGCAGGTCTCCTGCTGAGCAGAGAGCCTGATGTGGGGCTCCATCCAGGACCCTGGGATCATAACCTGGGCCAAAGGCAGACGCTTAACTGACTGAGCCACCCAGCACCCCAGAAAACTTGCTTTTAAAGGGCTCGGGTGAGTAGATTAAACTGCCCAGATAATCTCCCTTTTGCCATACACCCTAATCACAAAAGTGATTTTTCATCATATCCATAAGTACCACCCATACTTAGAGGGGAAGGAGACTGACAAGGTCAAGTGTCAGTGGGGATCATTCTTAGAATTCTCCCTCCCACAAGGGCTGGGTCCAAATGCCCTTGATCCTAGTTTCCTCCTCTGCAAAGTGCAGATAATTGTATCACATGACCGTACGGTGAGAACTAAATTTTTTTATCCATATATATGAACAAACATTTGCCAAGCATCTTCTCTGAGCTGGAGGCTGCTCTGGGCACTAGGCATGCAGATGTAAACATGACAGGCAAAGGTGACATGTGGGAAGGGCCAGCAGCTCGACTCAGCCTGTGCTTGGGCAGCAGTCACAGAGTTGCTTGCTTGGGGCTGACATTTCATGCCTTCACCATCCCTCTCCCCCTGCCGCCTGGCACAACCTCTTGTGCCCTCCCCGGGCCCAGGAGCAGACATCTCCTAATTGCTGGGAGGACAGGCTGCCTCCCCTGAGCTCAGACATGCAAAGTGGTGGCAGCCGCAGCATCTCTGTCCATCAGCTCCTTCATCTGCAGAGAATTCATCTGCAGATGTCTCCTGGAGCACTTAAAGTGATTAAGACAAATACCTACTGACTGTCCACGATGTGCTGTCCTTCCTCCAGGCTGCCCTCCCAGACTACCTGAAGTGAGGCATGATCCCTCTTGGGTGATCACAGTCCAGCCTGCTCCTTTCCTGCAACATGGTGCCCCCCGCCTCACCCTGTACCACTCCACCGGGTGGGGGAGGGGGTCATATCTTACCGCCATTCCTGGTCTCTGTCTGGAGGGCTGCCTGGAAGAGTTCCCTGAGGGGGCAACTGATTGAAGACCTACCTATCAGTTTCAGCCTTGGCCCCTGCACCTCTAACCCTAGAGAAAACCGAGGCCAATATAGAGGCTCTTGCTTTCCAGTGGTGGCTCTAAAGGCCTAAGCTCCCACCTTCCTCTCCCTGCGAGTCCCACTTAAAGGGCTCCTTTGTGCACATCTGCCCCTCCCCCTGCCCATCCCGCCCCAGATGCCCTTCTCGCCTGAATATTCAGTTCCAGTCCTAATTCACTGCCTGCTGTCACCCAAACTCAAGGACCCTCACCATTTCCCCAGTCCTAGAAAACCTTCCCTCCACCCCGCCTCACAGATGTCTGCGGAGTGAATAATTGATTGCGGCTGATGAGCAGAGCAGGAAGAGGGCTCATTTGAATCCTGGCTGTTCCTCCGGGGCTTGATGGGGAGGCCCTGTTCAATGTGGTGGGGGCTCCCAGAGTGAGCTGGGGCTGCATTGTGATCCAGACACTCTGGAGTGGAGAGCTGCGGGGTGGCGGGCAGGGACTGCTGACATGGGCATCTGAGGACAGAGAAGGCTCCTGGACAGGAGTCAGATTGAGGGACGTGGGCCAAGACGAAGCTCTGCTCTCAGAGAGGAGGGTCACCTAGGCACAATGGGGGTCCTCGGGTTGTCACTGGGAAAGGAGACTTCTTGGTTCTGATCAAGAGGGCCATGGAGGAAGAACTTTTTTTTTTTTTTTTTTAAGATTTTATTTATTTGTTTGACAGCACAAGTAGGGGGAGCAGCAGGCAGAGAGAGAGGGAAAGACAGGCTCCCCACTGAGCAGGGAGCCTGATGCGGGGCTCGACCCGAGGACTCCGGGATCATGACCTGAGCTGAAGGCAGATGCTTAACCGACTGAGCCGCGCAGACGCCCCAGAAAGAACATTTTTTAAAAGGGTGGAGAATTCACGTTTATTAACTATTCTTTCCTGTGAGATCATGAGCTATGCTTTGGGAGCCTTAAAACCTCGGAGAACTTGGCAGGGGGTCCTACAGGTGGCCTTGGCCGGTGGGGACCGCAGCCTGGGAAACATGGATGGGTTGCTTATACACAGATCTGAGCTCTGAATGACGTGATGTCACTGGCGGGGGGCCCCCTCCTCCTCTAAGAACGCGAGCTGCTGCTAGCCCTTAGCAGACACTCACAGTTATAGATAAAGAAGATGTGCTTACGTACGCACTGCACTCATCACCTTTCTGGGGACTGTCTTTTCTTTGCGGCCCGGAGAGTAGAGAGCAGGCCCAGCAGTGTGGATCGCTGAGGATGGGCGGGTTCTCTGTGACAGCCCAGCGCGAGAGGCTGCTGACCTCAGGAAGCAGGAATGCAGGCTGTCTGAAATCATGGTGATGATGGACAGAAGGGAAAAGGCTGCATTCTTTCCTTGCAGAGAGCTGCCAGGCGTGAGCACACGTGTGTGTATGCATGCGCGTGTGCATAGCAGGAACCCAGGAGAATGACATTCCAATGGCTGAGCTCCAAGTCAGCTCCCAAGAAAATGTAAATTAAAAGACACTTTTGGTCTTGCTTCCTGCTCGGTTCCCAGTGCCCTTGAGAATGACCAATTGGTTGCCTGGAACTCAGGGACTGAGGCAAGGTGGGCAGCGCCGCTGGCGTGCTTAGCCAGGGCTCCTGTCTGGAGTGTCTCCACCAGGTACCCTGCCGTTCGCCCAGAGGCCTCCTGAGGGTCCTTTTAGTTTGTGGCTCTGCCGTTCTCAATGTCCAGTCTCCATCCCAAGCTCTAACCAGAGTGTTGGCCATGTCCCAGTGGTGGGGCAGGTAGATGGGAGCGAAAGGCATTCTTCTCCGAGGGCAGGTGGAATCTGGGCTGATCACTGGTGCTCACGTCCAGGAAGCCAGAGTATAATCCCGTGGTCCCACCTAGCGACAAGACAGGCTGACGGCGCCTGGCTCGCGGGCAGGGGTTCTGTTATTAAAGGAAGAAAATGAGAGTGGATTCTGGACAGCAATTAGCATTTTGTCCACACAGCAAGAGGTGGATTGGAGGCTTGCGTGTGGAGGCAGGGAGGCCATGTAAGAGGCGACTATAGTAAAATCCAAGTAAGGAGCCGTGGGGGTCTGGACCAGGAGGTGGCCCCTGGGGTGAGACCACAGTTGGAAGGATTCAGGAAATATTTAGGTGGTAGAACCATAGCATTTGGTATTAGTTAAATATTGAGGGGGAAGGAGTAGGAGGGGTTGGGGCAAAACCCTTTGGAACCAGATGGACCCAGGTTCAGAACCTGCCTCCGTGCTCATGTGTTGCTGGTGGAGTCATAATTGGGTCAGTCTCCACCACAGACTATTTGGTATTATTTACGGGAGCTACAATCACACAAATCCCTCAACCCAGCAGTCTGCTTCCAGGAATTTATCCTACAGATAATACCCATGCACGGGGGAAGCAACGCACACACAAGGCTGTTTATTGCAGCGTTATTTTTGGAATTGCAATAAGATTAGAAATAACCCACATGTCCATCCATATAGGATTGAGTAAATAAATGATGTATTTATGCTGTGAAAAAGAGGAAAGTTCCTCTCTCTGTACTGATACGGAAAGATCTCTAAGATCTGTTGTGGGTGATAAAAGCAAGGCACAGCTTAGTGTGTAGGATTTACTACCATTTGGGTAAAGATAAAAGGCAGGGAGGGGAGGATATCTTTCTAAATATATCTGTGTATTTTTTTTATATTTGCGTGAATATGCATGGAATATCTGGGAGGGACACACAAGGTGTAGCCTGCAGGACAGAGTTAAAAGACTGAGAAGCATCGTCGGCTGGCAGACTTTTTACTGCGCTCTTTGTACATTTGGAATTTCGGATTACTTGAGTGTATTTTTTAAAAAATATTTATTTCTTAGCGAGCACGTGCATAAGTGTGAGTGGGGGGGGGGTGCAGAGGGAGAAGTAGATTCTTGGTGGAGTAGGGAGCCAGATGTGGGACTCGATCCCAGAACCCTGGGATCATGAGCTGAGCCGAAGGCAGAGGCTTTGCCGACTGAGCCACTGAGGCGCCCCTCAGATTATGTGAATCTATTATCTATATCTTCATCCTGCCATTCGATAGCTGTGTGGCTGTAGGCCAGTCACCTGGCTTCTCTGAGCCCTACTTTTCTCTTCTGTAAAATGTCCTTAGTACCATCGGACTTGGGAGGATCGTCGGGTTTCCTGGTAAAAGGGCAGGGCTGCACACATCCCTCCTGTTTCATCTTCATTTTTCCTTCATCATCTCACTGCTAAGCCCTGGCCGGCTCGTCCACTGGCCAATACGAGCTGCCTACCACAGACTTCGCGGTGTTTGGGAATCAGGGTGCGGTCCGTTCAACAACTCTTCCCTCTGTTCCCCAGCCAGCCAAGACGGGGGGCTCAGGAGAAGGAGCAGGTTTGGAGGTGCAGAGCAGGAGGTCAGTTCTCCTCAGTAACTTTGGGCTTGGCGAACGCTTTCCGTAAAGGGCCAGAGAGTAATTATTTCAGGCTTTGTGGGCCACTCGGCATCTGTCCTGTCCACTCAACAACGCTGGTGCATCATGAAAGCCGCCAGAGACATGCCGTAAACTAGTGCGCCAGGCTGTGTCCCAATGATTTAGGGACGCTGAAATCCGGATGCGATACAATTTTCGTGTGTTGTGACATTTTATTCCTCTTTTGACCCCCTCCCCCACCACTTAAAAATGTAAAAGCATGCTTAGCTCACAGCCTATATGAGCACTGGTGGTACTTCGTACTTGAGCTGTAGCTTGTGGACCTCCCACCCACCGCTCTAATGATCTGATTTCCAGAAAAGGGACCACTGGCTCTCAGGCCTTCCTCTGGCTGGGGTTTTGTCCCCCCCTACCCCTGACACCAGCAGCCACAAGGCTAACACCTGCCCCTCACTGTTTGGATGCTAGTCTCCAGAATAGAGGGGGTAAGAGCAAGGCCTGGACCTTCCCTGTTAAGTCCTGGCCCCTTCTAAAGACCTGGTTCATTCTTATTTTTATTTATTTATTTTTAAAGATATAATTATTTATTTTTTAGAAAGAGAGCGTAAGCGTATGCATGCCTGCATGAACAGGGTGGGGGATTATAGAGACAGAGGAAGAGGTTGAGAATTTCAAGCAGATTCCCCCTGAGCAGGGAGCCTGATGTGGGACACGATCCCGGGACCCTGAGATCATGACCTGAGCCAAAGACAGATGCTTAACCCACTGAGCCACCCAGGCACCCTGACATGGTTCATTTTTAAATAAGAAATCAGCCTTCTGAAGGGCCTGACCTTTCCAAATCTGGCCAGAAACTGGGTTCTCTCTCGAGGCAGGAAGTGGGGGCAAAGTTTGGCCTCCAAACGCTGCCCCTTTTACGCCCGGTTCTCCACCAGTTCCAAACCTGCCTCTGCCGGTCCTGCCCCGGCCAGCTCAGGAGGTGGCAGGGCGGGTAGGGGAGGAGGGGACACCTGCCCACCTGCCGGGGCTGCTGGGGGAGGCTGCAGTGTCATCCCGGGGGCCTGCCTTCCTCTGGGAGGCAGGGGGCTGGGAGATTTTCTTTGAAACCTGCCTCCCCGTGTGGAGGGGCTCAGATGAGTGGGGACGCGTGGACTACTCTCCAGAGAAGCTTCTTTGAATGCTAGCTGCTCTTTTCTCCTCTGTTCTCTCTCTTTTTGACGGGTCTCCTCTGCCCAGCCCTCTTTCTTCCCTTCTCCCTTGACCTCCATTTGTTTCCTTCTCCCTGGTCCCCTCTCAGTGTGGTCTGAGTGTTGCTGCTGAGCCCATGCTCAGACAGCTCCCTCCTCCAGGAAGCCCCGAGTCCCTTTCCCCACTGGATGTACTCTCCTTTCAGAGAATCGCCATCTGCTTCTCTCTCGCGGTGGCTGGGAACGCATCTTCCTGGGTGATGCTCGGCCTTCTGAGAACCACGGCCTGGATTTTGTGCTCCCCCGTCTGGGACTCCAGTCGTACCTTGACACAGGGGGATCGTGACACAGGGGACAAGCAGGTCATGTCCAGAAAGTGGCAAATGGGCTGCCCTTTTGGGGCGAGTCAAAACCCAGATGCTGTGCTATGGGTCCCCAGTGGAAACCAGGAGGCTGCCCAGGGCATCTTGGACTCGGGAGGACAGCGCCGTGGGCTCTTGCAATGCCAAGCTTTGAACCCAGCTCTGTGACCGCGTGGAGTCCCCGCTGGGAGCTGCCACCTCCTGTTAGGGACCTCGGGGAATGTTGCTGGAAGAGGGGGCTGTGTCTGAGCTGGGTCTCTCCTCTTCTCCTGTTAGCACCTCAGTCCATCTTTTCCTCTCTTTGCCACCCTGAGCTAATGAGCTGAGTGCCCCTGCTGTAAATGTGTCTACCTGTTTCTCCCTTGAATGGCCAGGCTCCTGTTGGCTCCAGAGGAGCATCCTGGGAGAGGTGGCCGGCAGATGCTGGATACTGGCCACCTGGAGGCCTGAGCGCACCTGCAGGTGGCCCCTTCCTCACCTGGGCACTGGGACGGGCAGGCGGCCCAGCCCACCTGCCCGTGGCTTCAGACACTAGACCCTTCCACTCAGAGTCACTCACAAAATGTGTGTGAGTGTGCAGAGGGGACTGGGACTGAAGGAGGGGTAGGGCCGCCTGGGGCACGGAGCTGATGGCTGGGGTCTCCAGGACCGGTCTGGCATAAAAGGACATTCATTCCTGACAGGTGTGTGCTGGGCTTAGGACTGGCCAGGGCCAGCCAGAGCTTTCAGCAGGATTTAATCAGGCCTGAGGTGGGCCCCTCCCTCCTGAGAGCTGGAGTTGGGCTCTGGCAGGGGTTGTGCTGGAACCCTCTGTGGGGAGCAGAAAGCCAGCCCGAGGCACCTGACCGCAGAGCCAAAATCACCTGGGTGACCAGCGGGTGCATGCAGGGTGCTCGTGGTCCAGATGGGCAACTGAGGCCCCAGCGTGGCACGGAGGGTAAAGACTGATTGAGGGCCGGTCTACACGAAGTAGCTCGCTGACGTGGGCCTCATTGTCCCTGTTTTACAGATGGAAAAATCAAGGTTCCAAAGCTTCATGAGCCTGGCAGAGGCTCAGGGCGGGTGGGGTGGCAGGGCGGGCTTTCCCACCCCAGGATAGTGACGCGGCTGTGCCTTTCGATGGGGATCCTTTTTCCCTCAGCTTCTCTATCCTTCCTTCCGGGCTTTGTCTGACCCAGTTTAGGGACAGGGAGGGGAATTTCAGGGAGTGACCTGGTCAGTGTAACAGGTGTGTATTGGGCCAAAAATTGAGGTGAGCAAGAAATTTTATTTTTCGGAGCACCTGGGTGGCTCAGTGGGTTAAGCCTCTGCCTTCAGCTCAGGTCATGGTCTTAGGGTCCTGGGATCGAGCCCCGCCTTGGGCTCTCTGCTCAGTGGGGAGCCTGCTTCCCCCTTTCTCTCTGCCTGCCTCTCTGCCTACTTGTGATCTCTCTCTCTGTCAAATAAATAAATAAAATCTTTAAAAAAAAAAAGAAATTTTATTTTTCTATCCTTCTATATACTGTCCATTGCAAACCCTCTCTGGGGAGTGGGGGAAGCAGAAGGGGTCGCGGTGCAAAGGTAACTTCAGGCAGTCCTTCGCCAAGGGCTGGTTTCAACTTGGTGGGCAGCTTGCTCC
The DNA here is from genome assembly GCF_922984935.1 of Meles meles. Lineage (NCBI taxonomy): Eukaryota > Metazoa > Chordata > Mammalia > Carnivora > Mustelidae > Meles > Meles meles. Next base: position 50,597,315 of record NC_060071.1, read on the forward strand.
TCACATCAGTGCTTCTGTCGGGGACCTGAGGATCCTTCTGTGTTTCTGAAGACTTGGTGAGACCCAGAAAATCCTTCTGTGTTTCTGAAGACTTGGTGAGACCCAGAAATCTCTAAGACTCACTTATAGAACTTTCTATAGATTTCTGGACATCACCTCCAGTCTAGACAGGCTCCCCCAGAAATTCCCCCTTCTAAGGGAGGCTCTCCTTCGTGCCTGGCCTCTCAGGTACAGCTCAAGTTCAGAGTTTCCAGGGATGTCTCAGATTTCCTCAGTGGGTTCCATCATCCCTTTTCTGTGCGGCCCAGGGCTTTGGTGGGCAGTGAGGGATGTGGGGAGGTTGTCCTCTGGACTGACCACCAGCGGGTGCTGCTCTGCTGATGGGGGCAAGGCGGCATGTTTGAGGGTCCCTGAGGGTCGAGGTGGCCTTCCGTTCTCTTTCTTGGAGGGCATGTGCCATCATCAGTCAGCTGTGAGTCCCCAGGGCCATGGGGGTTACCGTGGCCCAGCTGCATTCCGGGAGCCTTCTGGGCCTCTGGTTTCCCTGATCAAGCCTAGGCACAAGGGGCAGACTTAGCGTCCCTGAAGGAGAGTGGGCAGTCTTGGTTTGCCCAGAATTATGGGGGGTGGTTCTCAGGACGAAGGAATTTCACTTCTAAAACTAGGATAGTATTGGGTACTGGGTAAACTGAGGTGAGCTGACACCCTTTTCCTCTCCCTCTCTCTCCTGCCTTTAGCCTGCTATGGTTGGACCAGGGAGGGGAGGAAAGGTCAAAGGACATTCATTTCTATATTCTGTGCTTGGGATAAGGTTCTAGGTCAACCATGGGGGACAAGACTCCTTGGCGAGTTCATCCCCAGCCCTCCCCACTGCCCCCAGTCCCAGTAAAGGAGTAAAGTTTGTTTTTGGTGCTCCCTGTCTTTATATTGGGCTGTGGCCAAGCATGGCCTCCTGTTGAAGGCAGTCCTAGGTCCGTAAGTCCAAAGCCCCTGGGCCCATACTGCCTCATTCTGTGACTTTGGGCAGGTCACTCCGCTTCCCTCTTGCTCCAGTCTCCTTAGCTGTGAAACAGAGGGTTGGGTTTAGAAGGTCTACTGAGGCCCCTCTCGTGTTGTTTTGAGTCCATGCAGATGAGAACTCTGGCCCTGATCCCCCTATGTAGCCCTGGAAAGTCTAGCAGGAGGCCAGCAGCTTGAGCCGTTAGGCTTTGGGAAGGGCAAGCTTCAGAGTGAGGGTCTGGACAAAGGAAGTAAATTAGTCCTGCACCAACAGGGCAGTGGTTAGAGCTAGGGCCCCCTAGGACTTGGACTCAGTGAGGGAGTCCGACCTTCCTCACTGCTGGAAGCACACAGAAGTAGAGCGAATTGCCCAAAGGAACACAGCAAGTGTGTGACCCAAGGGGCGTTAGACACCTGGTCCCCTGACTTCCCCCCAGGGCTGTCTGGGCTCCTACTCGGGACCACTAATGTTAGGAAGCACTCTCCACGTGGAACGTCCCCTCCTGCCCAGCACACCCACGCCTCAGCCTCCCAAAGCTGCAGCACTTAGACCCCCAGATCTGGCAGGACCCCGTGAACAGGGTGGGTGGTAGGTGTGGCTCACCTCTGAGCCAGCTGTTGGAGATGCTGCCCCAAAGCATGGGGGAGGTGGGAGGCAGGGAGCCGCTGGGGGAGTTGGGGGAGTGGGTGCTGAGCCTGGGACCCCGATGGCTGTGCGGTTTGAATCTGGGTCCTTCTGTTGAGTGGGGGGCTTGGCTTTCGCAGAGGTTCTCAGACATGAATACCTAATACTTTCAGTAATAATAGCAATGGCAGCGGTAATAATAATACAGGATTCCATTCGTTGGGTGCTTACCCTGTTCCTGGCTCTGTTCTGAATGCTTGAGTGCATTTGACGCTCACAACAGCCCTGGGGGACAGGGAGTATTAATGTGACCATTTTACAGCTAAGAAAACCAGGCAGAGGGGCACCTGGGTGGCTCAGTCGGTTAAAGCCTCTGCCTTCAGCTCAGGTCATGATCTCAGGGTCCTGGGATCGAGCCCCGCATTGGGCTCTCTGTCCGACAGGGAGCCTGCTTCCTCCTCTCTCTCTCTGCCTGCCTCTCTGCCTACTTGTGATCTCTCTCTGTCAAATAAATAAATAAAATCTTAAAGAAAGAAAGAAAGAAAGAAAACCACGCAAAGCAACGTAAATGCTGTTATGTGGACACTTCACCGAAGATGGGAGGGTGCAGGGAGCCAGTTCAAATTCCTGTTCCCAGGAGGCTGAGTGGCGCCGAAGTTCTTGTTCTGAAACTTAGGGCAGAGTTTGCATTGTAACACCCAGTGGTGACAGTTTTAATTTTAAAACGGTGTTTTATTTTATTATTATTATTTTTTAAATTTTATTTATTTATTTGGCAGAGAGAGAGAGACGTGAGAGGGAATACAAGCAGGGGAAGCGGGAGAGGGAGTAGCAGACTTCCTGTGGAGCAGGGAACCCGATGTGGGGTTCGATCCCAGGACACTGGAATCATGACCTGAGCTGAAGGCAGATGCTTAACAACTGAGCCACCCAGGCGCCCCTAAAAACGGTGTTTCAAATGACAACCCTTTTGGACCAAATCTTGGCATCAAATTAACTGCTTGGCTTTGTAGTTCCTGGAACATGTGGCTGGGCTGCCCCCAGGGGGCACTCACGCCCCATCCAGGAGGCGTGCCTGGCTTGGGATCCCTCCCCTATAGCATCTGGGTGGTGAAATCGGGGAGGGGCAGGAGATACTGGAGAAGTAGGGCACCAAACGTTCAGCTCCACTGTATGGCTCCTCCCTCATGAGCAGAGGCTCCCCCAAGAGAGGTGCAGTGATGGGCTTCAGGGAATCTTTGTACAAAATGAAGCGAGGGGGACTCATCGGGTATTTCTAAGGAGAGAGCCCAAAGTTTTCATCAAGTATCACAGAAAAGGCTGGTAGACCTTCATGGTTAGGAACTCTGCTCTGGGTACCAGAATCCCAGGATAGGAGTGCTCCCTTCCCCACCATGGCCGGTCCCTTTGGCATCACCCCAGCATGGCAGGCCATGTTGGGGGCTCTAAGCACCCTGAGAAGAAGTCAACAGAGCCCGCCACTCTCTTCTCCAAAAGTGGGAGACTTGCAGAAATCCCCCTACCCGTCCTGCCCCAGCTTGAGGAGTGCTTGAGGACAGGAGGAAGCCCAGTCCACCTGTTGCTTACTTGCCTCGTGGGCCTCCGTTTCCTCACTTTAAAAGGGCAGAAGTGAATGCCTGCTTTGTAGCGTCCTCTCAGTGTCAAAGCTAAGTCCCGTGGGCAGGGTCTGTTACCCCTGCTGAGCTGAGACCCGGGAACTTCTGGGCCGTTCTTGGCTGAGCCTCCTTTTCCAGAGTCCAGGCTCTCTGCCTGCAGAGCAGAGATAGGAGCAGAGTGTGTTTCTGCCGGCCAGGCCTTCCTGGCTGCAGCAGGAAAGCATCCGTCCCCCTGTAACAGGCAGGTGGTGGAATTAAGCTAGAATGTGAGCTTACCAGGAGGGAGCTTGTCTCTCCTGCTCTCTGCTGTGTGCTCAGGGCCCAGAACACTATGTCCCACCCAGGAGGTGCTCAGTAAGTATTTGTCCAACAGCAGATGGGGCCGTGGGGAAGGGGTAGCCAGAGAAGTTGGGGGGAGGGGCCGTGACATTTTCCCATCCAAAGGCCCTGGTTCACCTCTGTTACCAACTTCTGGGTGACCGTGGGCGCCTTCTCCTCTCCAGGCCCATTTTCCCATCTCTAAAATGAGGGGCTGTCCCAGAGGGGCTCCAGGCTCCATTGAGGCCCTCATGACCACACCATCTTGAGAGCATGATTTGATAGAGGGAATCAGGGAAGGCATGAGGGACCCAGGAATTCTGAGGGGACAGAACAGGGGGACACTCTGTGGTTAGACCTAGACCGGGACCTTGGCAGCTGGGGCCTGTGGAAAGCTGTCTGCTGCCACCCACAAGATGGGCTCCCTCACCGGCCCTCAGCCCTTCACCTGCTCAGCCCGAGGAGCTCTAGGAACACTGACTCTTCTTCCTTTTGCAAATGAGGCAAAGGCCAACACTCTCCACACTCATCCTGCTGGAAGCTCTGAGAGAAAGTGGTCCTGTCTCCAGCTGGGACCCTGCTCCAGCCTTGGCCCTGGGTTGAAATGGCCTTCACAGACACCCACCCCACCCCCGGACCCTGGGGAGACGGGGTTGATGCAGGAGAACCTTCAGTTAGCTTTGCGCTGGTTTGTAAGCCACTCAGTACCAACCTCACCCCTGCTCTCCTTTCTCTGTCTTCTCTTTCTGAGTTACTTCTGGGACCATAGCCTGATAGAAGAAACTACCTGGCACTGTAATTAGACATAATTTGCTGTTTAATATAAGCAGTGGATTTTATAACACCCGCGACCAACAACTATTAAAATGAAATGTCTTTCCGAGAAAGTTCTAGCACGTTGCCTACTCCCTACTCCAACCAACTATTGCTGGAGAGCAACCACTGAAATAGTAGTAAATACAACCAGACTGCACTACAAATTACTTAGGACAAAAGTTGGAGGTGCTTTTGGGTGACATTGCAGAATTAGATGAGATTTTTTTAAAAATGAAAACTTCCTTCTCCACGTCACAGGAACAGTTTGGTATATCATGCCTGATGTTTCTGTGGACATATGAACTATGCACACCTTTATGTAATTTTTTTACAAATAAAATAACAATCATATCATTCTGTAACGTATATGCCCTTCAAGTCAGAACATGCGAGTCTCCCCTGTTTTTGCATGACCACATTAACGGACATTTGGGTGGTTTCCAGTTTTCCATTATTGCAAAAAGTGCTGATGTGACACTTTGTACCTAATCTTTGTGCACTTGTATGAATTTATCTGCAAGGCAACTTTCTAGAAGAGGGATTACTAAGTCCAAGAATATATAAATTTAAAATATTCATAGAGGGTTGCCTGACTGGCTCAGTGGGTGGAATGTGCGACCCTTGATCTTGAGGTTATGAGTTCGGGCCCCACGTTGGGTGTGGAGACTACTGAAAAAGAAAATCTTTGAAAAAAAAAATATTTATGTATCTCACCAAACTGTCAAAATCAAATTTTTGTCAATCTGTATGTTCACAGTGTGAACATACATATTCTTTTTTATTTTTAAATTAACATATAATGTATTATTAGCCCCAGAGGTACAGGTCTGTGAATCATCAGGCTTACACCTCAGTGTGCAATTTCTTAATACACCACCAAGTGAGTTGATGACTAGGCTATCTTGCCAATCTGTATCTATCTGATAGGAGAGCCTTGTGTCCCAGTGTTTTAATTCGCATTTCTTCAACTGGAAGTTGAGCACTGTTGCTTATATTTTGGGACTTTATACTTCTGCTAATATCCATTGCCCCACTTTTTAAAAAATTTTTTTTATTTCTTTTTTTTTATAAACATATAATGTATTTTTATCCCCAGGGGTACAGATCTGTGAATCGCCAGGTTTACACACTTCACAGCACTCACCATAGCACATACCTTCCCCAATGTCATAACCCCCTCCCCCTCTCCCACCCCCCCATTCCCCCCAGCAACCCTCAGTTTGTTTTGTGAGATTAAGAGTCACTTATGGTTTGTCTCCCTCCCAATCCCATCTTCTTTCATTTATTCTTCTCCTATCCCTCTGACCCCCCATGTTGCATCTCCACGTCTTCATATCAGGGAGATCATATGATAGTTGTCTTTCTCCGATTGACTTATTTCACTAAGCATGATACTCTCTAGTTCCATCCACGTTGTCGCAAATGGCAAGATTTCATTTCTTTGATGGCTGCATAGTATTCCATTGTGTATATATACCACATCTTCTTTATCCATTCATCTCTTGATGGACACCTAGGTTCTTTCCATAGTTTGGCTATTGTAGACATTGCTGCTATAAACATTCGGGTGCACGTGCCCCTTCGGATCACTACGTTTGTATCTTTAGGGTAAATACCCAGTAGTGCAATTGCGGGGTCATAGGGTAGATCTATTTTCAACTTTTTGAGGAACCTCCATGCTGTTTTCCAGAGTGGTTGCACCAGCTTGCATTCCCATCAACAGTGTAGGAGGGTTCCCCTTTCTCCACATCCTCGCCAGCATCTCTCATTTCTTGACTTGTTAATTTTAGCCATTCTGACTGATGTGAGGTGATATCTCACTGTGATTTTGATTTGTATTTCCCTGATGCCGAGGGATGTGGAACAGTTTTTCATGTGTCTGTTGGCCATCTGGATGTCTTCTTTGCCGAAATATCTGTTCATGTCCTCTGCCCATTTCTTGATTGGATTGTTTGTTCTTTGGGTGTTGAGTTTGCTGAGTTCCTTATAGATTTTGGACACTAGCCCTTTATCTGATATGTCGTTTGCAAATATCTTCTCCCATTCTGTCAGTTGTCTTTTGGTTTTGTTAACTGTTTCCTTTGCTGTGCAAAAGCTTTTGATCTTGATGAAATCCCAATAGTTCATTTTTGCCTTTGCTTCCCATGCCTTTGGCGATGTTCCTAGGAAGATGTTGCTGCGGCTGAGGTCGAAGAGGTTGCTGCCTGCGTTCTCCTCAAGGATTTTGGTGGATTCCTTTCTCACACTGAGGTCCTTCATCCAATTTGAGTCTATTTTCGTGTTTGGTGTAAGGAAGTGGTCCAATTTCATTTTTCTGCATGTGGCTGTCCAGTTTTTCCAGCACCATTTATTGAAGAGGCTGTCTTTTTTTCCATTGGACATTCTTTCCTGCTTTGTTGAAGATTAGTTGACCATAGAGTTGAGGGTCTATTTCTGGGCTCTCTATTCTGTTCCATTGATCTATGTGTCTGTTTTTGTGCCTGTACCATGCTATCTTGATGATGACAGCTTTGTAATAGAGCTTGAAGTCCAGAATTGTTGATGCCACCAACTTTGGCTTTCTTTTTCAATATTCCTTTGGCTATTCGAGGTCTTTTCTGGTTCCATATAAAATTTAGGATTATTTGTTCCATTTCTTTGAAAAAAATGGATGGTATTTTGATAGGGATTGCATTAAATGTGTAGATTGCTTTAGGTAGCATAGACATTTTCACAATATTTATTCTTCCAATCCAGGAGCATGGAACATTTTTCCATTTCTTTGTGTCTTCCTCAATTTCTTTCATGAGTACTTTGTAGTTTTCTGCATATAGATTCTTAGCCTCTTTGGTTAGGTTTATTCCTAGGTATCTTATAGTTTTGGGTTCATTGCCCCACTTTTAAGTTGTCCGATTCTTATTGACTATAAAAGAGCTTTACATATGAAGGACATCATCAAATTAATTTTTGTTTTGACCTAATTACTGGCAAATATTTTTTCTTTTTGTGTGTGTTTTATTGATTTATGTTTTATTTCCAAAATCTACATAGTAACAGTTTCCAGAATTCTCTTTGTGGAGGCCTGGTTTCTTGTTGAGTCGCATTTTTAATACTATATCCCTAGTAACTGGGATGGTCCTCAGTCTGCACATTAAGATTTAGGGGAGGAAGTGTTTTGCCATTTGCAGGGAAGAGTTAGAGGTGCAGAGAGGATCTGCAGATATCTAGGGCAGCCAAGAGACCACATGGGGTGATGGAGAAAAGTCTAGACTTTAGTACTCTCCCTGGCTGCCCTGTCCTCCCTTGTGTGAGTTTTTCCAAATGCACAATGAGGAGGATGAAAAAATTTAGTTCCCAGGTCACTTCCTGTTTTAACATTTGATGAGTCTGTTCACACATTAGGTATGCCCCCAGACGGGCTGCTGCCCCTTTTGGGAATTATTTCTGGACCTCTTTAAAGGGGGAGGTAGAGGGACGCCTGGGTGGCTCAGTCCGTTAAGCATCCGCCTTCCACTCAGGTCGTGATCTTAGGGTCCTGGAATCGAGTCCTTTGTTGGGCTCCCTGTACAGAGGGGAGTCTGCCTCTCCCTCTCCCTTGCCCCTCCTCACTCTCCACTCATGCTCTCTCTCCCTGTCTCTCAAATAAATAATTAAATCTTAAAAAAAAAAAGGTGGCGGTAGATCAGGGGGAAGGGTCTGGTCCTTTACAACTCTGATATGACTCCACAGCTGAGTCTCCCAACATTCCCCAGACCTCAGAGGCACCTGGGGAGCAGTCAAGAACACCAGCACCCGGCCCCCCACCGGACAATTAGCAACCCTGGGGCTGCTCCTTGGAAATTCAGTCTTCAGATAAAGGGCTGGTATCCAAAATCTATAAAGAACTTATCAAACTCAGCACCCAAAGAACAAATAATCCAATAAAAAAATCTATGTCTTCATGGGCAGAAGACATGAACAGACATTTCTGCAAAGAAGACATCCAGATGGCCAACAGACACATGAAGAACTGCTCCACATCCCTTGGCATCAGGGAAATACAAATCAAAATCACAGTGAGATATCACCTCACATCAGTCAGAATGGCTAAAATTAACAAGTCAAGAAATGAGAGATGCTGGCGAGGATGTGGAGAAAGGGGAACCCTCCTACACTGTTGGTGGGAATGCAAGCTGGTGCAGCCACTCTGGAAAACAGCATGGAGGTTCCTCAAAAAGTTGAAAATAGAGCTACCCTATGACCCAGCAATTGCACTACTGGGTACTTACCCCAAAGACACAAATGTAGTGATCTGAAGGGGCGCGTGTACCCCAATGTTTATAGCAGCAAAGTCCACAATAGCCAAACTATGGAAAGAACCTAGATGTCCATCAAGAGATGAATGGATAAAGAAGATGTGGTATATATATACAATGGAATACTATGCAGCCATTAAAAGAAATGAAATCTTACCATTTGCAATGACAGGGATGGAACTAGAGGGAATTGGGCTAAGTGAAATAAGTCAGTCAGAGAAGGACAATTATCATATGATCTCTCTGATATGAGGAATTTGAGAAACAAGACAGAGGATCATAGGGGAAGGGAGGGAAAAATGAAACAAGACAAAACCAGAGAGGGAGACAAACCATAAGAGACTCTTAATCTCAGGAAACAAACTGAGGGTTGCTGCGGGATGGAGGGGTAGGGATAGGGTGGCTGGGTGATGGACACTGGGGATGGTATGTGCTATGGTGAGTGCTGTGAAGTGTGTAAGACTGATGATTCACAGACCTGTACCCCTGAAACAGATAATACATTATTTGTTTAAAAAAAAATGCAATCTCGGAGTGATCCCCAAGTCGGGCTCCCACAGTGCTTCTGGGCTGCTTGGGTAAACACACTTATCTTCAAACACAGGGCTTTGGAGTTACACTGTTGTGTTTGCTTTCTGATCATTCATCAAACTATATACTTATGATCTTGCCAAGAAGAAAGGGACAGCTTATTCTAAACCCCCCAAAAGCTGGGGAACCCTGATGTGAATGCACTTTGCAGTCCGGGACACGCACATACAGTATTTGGGCACCAAGGGCACGATGATGATGATGTGTACTTTTTCTCTCTGTCTAACACAGAAGAAAGAAGGGACTGAAGGGGTCCAGCTTGTCTACCAAGGAGTTCCCTGGGCCCATGGACATTTAAAGTGGATCTTGAGTGAGCCTCAGTCTCCTCATCTATACAGTGGGGCCAATGATGCCTCCTCCTCCAAGCTATCTAGTTTTGGGTCAAATAACCTTCAAGCAGAGCAGCTGACCTGGCACATAGTAGGTGCTCGAGTTGAACCAATCCAGCCCTCGGTGGGGGCCTCCTGTGAAAACAGGTTGCGGCCAGATCTTGGTGCTGGGGTCACGCATTGTGCTTATTGAGGCTGGACAGACCTGGTTTCCTCCCCACTGGGGCTCACTTCATCTCCGCGCACCTCAGTTTGCTGGTCCATTCAGTGCAGAGAGTCAAACCACTTTGGCAGGGTTGTCATAAGGATTAAATGAGGCCACGTGTGTGAAGTGTGGCGGCCAGAGCCAGCAGCTCTGTGTACCCTGGGGGGATTCCTGGCTTCAGAGAACAGAGTCCCTTTTGACTCTCCTGGCCACCGCGGTCATTACACACGATCCCTGAGCGCTGGAGAGCAAATATCTTCGCCCCACCTTTTCCTGGGCTGCAGCCCCTCTGGCCTGCCGGGTTTGGGTTGGGGGGCAGGGAGAGTGGCTCGGCTTTGATGTGAGTTGTGTTGAAGCTGGGAGATGGAGGTGTGGGGCCCCCCCGCTGGCCTTGGTGGCTCAGGACCAGCTCCTACTCTTCAGCCCCAGAGCCTGGCAGGGCCCTGCTGCCCTGGGCCAGTGGAGGGAGGTGGCTTGGTACTGGTAGCTCCTCACACCATCCCTAAGACATGGGCATGGCTGTTAGTCCCGTTTTATCGATAGGGAAACTAGGAGAGTTGCTCCCCCGCTCTGGGGATCACCAAGGTAGGTGGGAAGGCAGAAGTGCCTCCTGATTCGCCGTGAGTCCGAAAGTCCAACACATTCTCTGGAAGGTGCTTCTTCTCCAGGAGACCCCCCCATTTAGACGGGCACACCAGAGCCTGGAAGGGCTAACACACACCCGCACAGGTTTCCTAGGCATCTGATCTGTGCCTGGCCCTGCGTCCCCCCCGAGGGAGCAGGGAAGATGAATCAGACACAGTCTCTACACAGGCATGGGTTCAAATCCCAGCTCTGGCCAGCTACAGGGACAGCTCTGGACCTAAGTTTCCTCATCTGTCAAATGGGGTGTTAAATGGAAAGTTAAATCAAGTACTATGTTGGAAGTGATTACCGGTTAACACGCCCGAGCCCAACTCCCAAGTCTCTGTGACCGAAGCAGGAAAAGTCCAAGGAGAGAGCGCGTGAGGGGCTCTGGCAGCTCCCACAGGAGCAGGCATGGGATGGGAGACGGGGATGTGCTTCCAGGCAGAAGACTTGTCTTTCCGCTGGTCTTGCCATTCCCGCTCATTTTTCAGAGGAGGAGAAAGTAGCCCAGAGCAGGGTTTTGCCCCAAAATTGGAGAAGAGGAGCCTGTCCCAGCTCTGGGCAGGAGTTCCCAATGTACTCTGCAGTCCTGGGAAACTGCTTTAACCTCTCGGTGCCTCAGTTTCTCCCTCTGTTGGTCACACGGAGGGAGCTGCCGGAAGTGCCTTGCCTCTGAAGCACGAGAGCACCTCTCATGGAATGCCCCAAGGGTCCACCAAAGTGGTCCCACTGGAACCAGGCTTAGGTTGGATCAGACTAAACGTGGAAGGGGTCAAGCTGGGGAGCCCCTCCCAGAGGGGTCCCAGAAACCTTCAAGGGAGGAGGTGGCCTTGGATAGGACTGTGACCTTGTCTCTGCTTGGACTCTGCTGTGGGCAAGGGGCTCCTGAGTCCTTAGAAGCTGAGGAGGGAGGCGAGAATGCCGGGGGACCCGCAGGCATTCCAATCCCAGGGTGGGACATGATGTGAGGAGAGACGCCTGCCCTGCTGGGGGTGGCGGTGGGGGCAGGCCTGGGGTCACGAGGGGAGGAGGAAGAGGAGGAGGCAGGGGACCGTTGCCAGCCAGGAAATGTCTGCCGGCTGGCATCAGGCGTTCTTGAGCTAGCGTGCTTCCTGAAAGCAGTGCACACAAGCCCAGTGACCTCACCCCTCAGACATGCGGGGACAGCCCCCCATTCCAAATAGCCCGTCACCTGGCCCCCTGGGACCGCAAACGGGTGGTAGTGTGGACCTTTCAGCGCTGAAACAACATCTATTCACTCAACAGTGTTGACTGAGCACCCACGTCACGCGGGCACCGTGCCAGGCAGCCGCTCTCAAAGAACGGCTCTTAGTGGCTGATGGGCCTACCTTCTCCCAGCCAGTCCCTTGCCCCTGGAGATGGGCAGATCTCCTTGTGTGCTCTTTTGGTGGGGACAGTGAGGTCATCCTGGATGAGGAGGAGTCCCTAGAGTGGATAAGCCCTCGAGAGGTGGGATGGGGGGTGGCCTGCGAACTTGGGTTTGGCTCCACTCAGGCTCAGTTGCTGCGCTGTGGGGTCTGTATCCCCCAACAGTCAAAGGGGTGTCGTCACCCTCGCTTACAGAGACAGAGTTGAGGCCTCTTGCCTCAGCCGGGGGCAGGCAATGGGGACTCCATTTTACACCCACTCGACTTTCTTAGCAGTCCTACCGACGAGACCCCGTGAACCCCATTTGACAGATGAGAAAACTGAGCCTCAGAGAGACTGAGTGGCTTAGTCCAAACCACTAGACCGGCAGGTTGCTTCAAACTGAGGCGGGGGGCTCAGCTAACACTGGTTTCAGTATCTGAGGTCTTCATGGTCAGGAAAGACCCAGGTTTGAGTCTGGGTCCACACTCACACGAACAATATGACCTGGAGCAAAGTGGCTCCCTTGAGACCATCTCCATCCTGCCTGGGCATTCTGTCTCCTGGGAGCCCTGCTCCTTCTTGGAGCCTCTTAGGCTGTGCTCAGAGGATTTCGCCTCCCAGAACTCTCTGGCCACATAGGACCTGGAGAAGGCCTGAGCCCGTTTCTCTGCCTCTAGGTCTAACCAGGTCATCAGCAAGATTTGATAGAGTGTAGACCGTTTGGCGTGGCATACTGGGCAGGGCCGGGTGAGGAGGAGGGAGAAGGGAGCAAGGTACAGCTGAAGAGCAGGACACGGCAGCCTGTCACCCTTCCTGTCTCCTTCAGGTACTGGAGGTTGTTGGGGATGAGGAAGGACCGTCCTATGTGACCTAAAGAGACCGGTGCAGGCTGCCATAATGACCAGATTTGTTCCCACTTTGCTTTGTGAAGTTACCGCGTGTCTTAACTCATCTTATCCCAAAGACAGCTGTGTGAATTGCTGATAGCAGCCCTAGTCTGCCCATGAGCAGATGAGGAAAATGACTCTTGGACCGACTGACCCAAGGGCCCTGAGTGAATGAGTGTGTGGGAGTCTCTGACTCCCCTGGGGAGGCCTCCAGAACCAGGCAGTGGAGGCCGCAGTTTCTCCTTGGAGAAAAAGAGAAGGCCTTGTTTTTTTACAGTGGTGTGGAGCTCTCAGAAAATCTTCGAGGCAGGTATAGTAGAAGTCACCAGAATAAAACAGGAAGAAAGTCCTGCACTGTGTCCACCCTAAAACCCCTGGGCCGACAGGCTGCCTTCTCCTTGGAATGACACCAACCTCAGACTGTCTGGATAGCTCTGGGGACCTGAGCAGGCTTCTGGTTGCCCTCACGACCACCTCAAAGCTTCCAGTTTACCATCTGCTCAGTGGGGATATTGATAACTGGACTGACAAGAAGATCACACCGGGCACAGCCCCAAACACTTGGCACAGCAAAGCCCTTCAGCTGGCTCCATTCTCTCCTCCCTCTGAAGAAACACAGCTTCCCCCTGCCTGCTTGGAGATGGTATGAGAGAAAGGAGAGGCAGTTCAAGTCTGTGTCAAGAATTTGGGGCATTGGGGTGCCTGGGTGGCTCAGTGGGTTAAAGCCTCTGCCTTCAACTCAGATCATGATCCCAGAGTCCTGGGATCGAGCCCCGCGTCGGGCTCTTGGCTCAGCGGGGAGCCTGCTTCCTTTCCTCTCTCACTGCCTGCCTCTCTGCCTACTTGTGATCTCTGTCTGTCAAATAAATAAAATATTTAAAAAAAAAAGAATTTGGGGCATTGGCTGCCCATAGCTGGGCTCAAAACCTGACTCTCTCTTGTACCAACCTTGATCAAGTCTGTCACTTCTGTGACCCGCAGTTCTCTCGTTTATAAAATAATGCCCACCGCCAGAATGAGCTCCTCTCGCACAGCCGCAGGGGTTACCCACAGAGGGGAGAGTCGGAGTCACCATAGAGGGGGTAACATTCAATCCAGAGGAATGCCTCAAAGTTGGTGGCACCCCAGAGCGATGGGAAGATGCATCGTGGTGAAGCTGGGGAGAGGGTTTCTAGCAACTTCTAAAATCGAGCCATCTGCATTATAAGTTACTCAGAAAACCTGGCTCAGATCTTCCTCAAGGGAAACCAAGCTCTTCCATGGAGGAACATAGCTCTCAGGTAACAGAATGCCCAGGCAGGATGGAGACAGAGGCTTGAAAGGAGAGTAGGCCGGACCCTGGGCTCCTTCTGGTTTCCCTACCTAGTTTAATCCAGGCCAGTGCAACGGAAACTCTCTGAGCTTTTACAGTGTGCTGGTTCTATGCTAGGTACTTTGTAGGATCAGGTAAATCATGGATCAGACATTAATTCTGCCCTTAAGAAGGTTACAGCTGAGTGAAAAGAAGTAATGATAATATGAATAAGATCTCTTCACGCCCCCTGCCTCATGGCTACCTAGCACATAGTAGGTGCTCAGTATATGTTGACTGAATGTGAGCTAAGAGCTGCAATAGGCAGCAGACCCGGGGTGGGTCTTTTATGTAGGGCTTTGACGGCTGCTTAAGAGTCCTCTGCTCTTCCATTTGTCCACTGATTCTTCGTCAAGACCGATGAAGACCACAGTAGGGCAAAACCCCAGCTTCTCCTCACTCCTGCCACCAGCCCTCCTCTGAACTCTGAGGAGTCTCCGGATGTCAGGAGGAAGTGGCCAGGCTGCGGAAGGCAGGCTCATTTCCAGTGCGGGGCCGGGCCGCCAGCCCCGGGTCCTGTTTACACAGCAAGGCGGACAGGCCGGCAGGACTTGGCGGCAAATGCGCTTCTGCCTCTGAGAACAGAAGAAGCTGGCAGAGCCGGGCCAGGCCAGGCGCGGGGAGGCCCGTGCCAAGGGGAAAGTCGAATGTAAAGAGTGTTTCCTCCTGGCCAGGCGGCCCCAGACTTTTGTCTCCAGTCTGCGGGCAGTTCCTCCAGTGATTCATAATCAGCGGGAACTTAAAAATAAACCCCACCTCGGCCTCGTACCACAGCCTGGCCGGGAACTGGGGGTCTTGGGAAACAGGGAGGCTGTGGCGAGGCCCTGAGGATGCCCTGGGGGGCACCTGGGTGTTGCCGGCTGCTGGGCAGGGGCATCTCTGGCTGGGAAGAGCTTCGCCGGGCTGCTGCCAGCAGTCACATTTTCTACCAGAGGACTTGGAAATTAGGCCACTGGTCTGGAGCAGGGAACTCTGCAAGGCTTGCGTTTTCATCCTCCCCCTCCCGCCCCCTGGAGTGTGGTGGAAGAAGCTAGGTAGAATTTTGCAACAGACGGGCTTGAAGACCTATTTTGGATATGATTTCGAATTTATGGAAAAGTTGCAAGAAATCGGACAGAAAACCCCTGCATAACCTGTAACCAGATTCATCAGTTGTTTACGTTCTGTCCCATTATCCTTCTCCATTCTTTTTCTCATATTTTTTATTCCAAAACCATCTAAAAGGAGGCTTCCAGCATCACCCCTCTGTGGTCCCCGTGCCTCCAGTGTGCGTTTCCTGGAACAGCCAGTGCTTGCATTCCTGACTGACCGCTGACTCCGTGTATTCCAGGGCGAGCTGTTCGAGTCCGCATCCCCCTCTGTGATGCGGGGCTGTGAGGGCCCCTCACTGCGGAGAGGACGAGAAGTAACTGGAAACATCTGCTGGAATAATAATAATAAGCACGGCTCATTATCATGTGCAAAGCAACTTGCACACATTACGTCATTCAGCCTATAGCCCATCTCTCCTTTCCCAACGAGGAAACGGCCTCAGAGACCGTGTGTGATTTGTCACACGCCACGCTAGGCTTTTCTGCCCACAGTAGGCACTGAATTCCGGGCCTGTCCTCTCCCTGGTAGATATATTCGCTGTTCATTGCAATCAAAGCCTGGGCTTGCTAGGGCCTCAGTCTCCCCGTTGCGCTGTACGCACAGAGATCTCTGGGGTAGGATGTGAGATGCTTCTGCAGCAACCCAGCACTCCAGGAACTTGGAGACCAGGTAAGAAGGAGCCCTTCCTGTGACAAGGCTGGAGTGGAAACTGCTCCAGTGGCCGAATCGGCTTCCTCTAAGTTCTTCTGGCCATCTCATGATCTGGGCTCAAAACTCTTGCAGATTGTCTCTGGAAACTCCAGGACCTCCTGACCAGAAGACCCTGAGCCTCCAGGGTCTCTGGAGGTCTTGCAATGATGAGGCCTGGCCACTAGACGGCGCTACACAGGCCACCGTGCTGTCAAGGAAGAGTCTCGTCCTCTGTCCAGTGTGTGTCTGGGGCTGTCTGAGAGTATGTTCATTCTTCCGCTGCAGCCAAGAAAACGGAGAGCACAAGAAGAGACCCGCCATGGCCACTTGGCTCCCCCTTTATGCTTCCCAGGGATTGTTACCTTGGTTGAGCAAGGCTACAGGACTGTGGCAGTTGCTGGATTTCTCCAGACCTCCATTTCCAGGTGTGCAGAAAAGGGCGAGTCACTCCTGCTCGCCTTTTTTCAGGGGGTCTGGATGTCAGGTCAAACACAGGCTCTCAGTAGCCTCATCTGAGAGACCACTGTTAATGGTAGAGGCTGTTATGTGTTGTCGTGGGTACGAACGGCTGCCCACATCCCAGGGCTGTGAGCTATTAGCCTGCACACCAGAGTCCAGGCGACTGCTGCCAAGCTCTGGGCCTGCCTTCAGCTCCCGTAGCGACCTCACTTATAAACTCTAGTTTATAAGCGACAGGACACCCAGGACTCATCTCATCTGTATGTTCCATTCCTCAAATTGAGGAAAGTCCAGAGAGGGCCAGTGACTTGCCCAAGGTCTCACAGTCCCACCTGACCACACCACAGCACACATCCCCTAACTCTGGGGATGGCTATCATGAACTCTTCTCTCTGCCCGGAGACCCAACAAAGAAACCCCTGTGGGGAACGAACCCAGCAGGAATGGGCACGTTAGCAGGCCACCACGTCCTGGAGGCCAGACTGCACGTGGGCTCGGTTCAGAGCCCAAGGAACCTCCCCTCCCCTCTCCTCTCCAGCCCTCCCTCACCCCAAGGTCTTCCATGGAAAAACCCCTCAGGGCTCACCTGCCCAGACCCGGGGGTGAGGGGGGGATATTTTAAAAGTTTAAACACTCTCCAGGAACATGCTACATTTCTATTCATATAGTGTATCTATGATTATATTTATGAAATAAGGCTTTTGTTCTCTGTTAATTAGTGGGCTCATGTAAAAACCCTCTCTCCTAGCTCAGGATGTGGGGCACAGGGGGAAAACCAATAAAAATATAAAAATATGGAATTCCAGATGCACTGGGCAGGACCAGGCTTCCTGCCCAGGGGTGGGGAGGGGTGTACATTACCCCATATTAGTAACTGTCCAGAACCCCAGGCTGATAAGGTGCATATATTGGGAAGCACATGCTAGTAACTTGAACTCACTCATACTTAGCTGTAACAGGCTGAGGGAGTAGCTTTTCCTTGAGCAAGACTGGATGGGGAAGAAGAGAGAAAGCAGGGCCCTGAGAGCCCTGGAGTGGGATGGGGAGGAACAAGGCAGAGGGTTGAGGGTGTGCACAGAGACTGGAAGTAGAGGGCCCCAGAGATTGCCCGTACTGCCCACCTGCCAGAAGGAAATGGGAGATTTGCTTTCAGGAGAGGCCTGCCTGAGTTGCCCAGGGCACAGACATCTCAGTCTCCCTGAGTCATTTGGTAATGGGGTGGGGGAGGGGGAGGAGAAAGAAGCATTCTTGTGACCTAGAATTTCCCCAACAGGAGGGGTTGACCAATAGGCCCAGCCTTATCCATCTCCCTGCAGAGCCTCCCAACTGGCCTGGGAAGCAGGAACTGGCAAGTCATCTCCATTTCTCTCCTGGTAGGCTGAGGCCCAGAGAAAGAGAGGGGCTTGCCCAATAGTGGTCAACTGAGTGCCAGGATACCTAGAAGACAACCAGAATGCCCTCTATTGCTTTTTACTCACGCTCTGCCTGAATCTGAAGTTATGCCAAATCAGTTTCTGGCTCTGTGCCCCTGGACAAGTTAATGAACCTCTCTAAGCTCGGTTTTCCTCATCTGCAAAATGGGAGTGGTATCTCCTGTCTCCTGGGGTTGCTGATGAGATGTGATGCTGTATGAGAGAGGCTGGCACCCAGTAGGCCTGCGATTAATGGGAGCCCTATTACAGAGGAGTTGAATTTCACTTGGGGTACAGTTTTTAAGGCAGCTTAATGCAAAAAAAAAAAAAATCCTTTATAAAGATACCATTAAGTTAAATCCTTATTGGGGAGTTCAGGGGGGGAAGAATGAGGAAGGGTTTAGGGCTGCCTAGGAGCCAATACGGTGAGCAAGGCATGGTGGCAGACAGCCTGTATACCATGGAAGCGGTGCTGTGCAGGCCTGGCCAGAGTAGGAGGGTGGGTGCCAGGACCTGCAGGGCCTTGAATGCCGGGTGAAGTCAGGACCCGCTTGCTGCTGTCTGGAGATGCGATTCTGGCAATGGGGTGTTTCAGGGAGGTTCCCTGTGTGTGTGTGTGTGTGTGTGTGTGTGTGTGTGTGTGTGAATTTCCATCCACTCCCAAAGTTGTTTCTCTGTCGGAGAGCCACCCGTTTATG
Organism: Meles meles; assembly: GCF_922984935.1. NCBI lineage: Eukaryota > Metazoa > Chordata > Mammalia > Carnivora > Mustelidae > Meles > Meles meles. The sequence goes on from NC_060071.1 coordinate 50,615,675, forward strand.
GCTCCTGGCTGCCCCTGGGAGGCCTCTCTCAGCCGTCCTCCTCCCTGGCTGTCTGGCAGCCAGCTGAATTTTATGTGGGGAATTTGAGGAATTTGAAAAGGCAGAATGCAAATGCCACTGGTGGAGATTGCCTCGTCAGCCTCCGAGGGGGAAAGCCCCCTGTTTGTGGGGCAGTGGAAGTGTGGAGCCCAGGGGTCCGGACCCTGCCCGTGGCGCCCGGACAGGTTCCTTAAGCCCCATCCCCTGAGAAGGGGGCGATGTCACCACCGTCGAGCTGTTGGGGGGCCAGGCTCGGAACCGAGAGCCGCTACGAGTGGAGAGGTTACTAACGATCCCTCAGTGCCCCGGTTTTACCGAGGAGAGAGTGGAGTCCCAGGGATGACTTCTGCCTGGGGCCACTGGGGGCAGAACTGGGCGGGGGCCAGGATCCCAGCGCCCCTGGGGACAGGGGATGGGGGCCCGGCCGACTGAGGTCGCCCGGTGGCCCAGACCCTGCGCCGCCCCGGACCCTCGGGGCCGCCCCGCCGCCCCCGGGTCTGCCTGCTGCGGGCGCCGGAGCTGGGAGCCGGGAGCCGCGCCCGGCCAGGGCGCCTCTATCTCCCGCGGCCACGGCGTCTCCCAGTCTCGGCCGCCCGAGCGCCGGGCGTTATCTGCTCTCGCCCGGCCGGGCCTCTTCCCGCCTTCCCGCCGGGCCGGGGCCGCCGCGGCGACGGGCCGCTCCCGCCTTATCGGCCGCCCCCGCGAAGGCGCAGGGGGGCCCCCGGGCTCCGGGGATGCGGCAGGGCCCGTTCCCCTCCCCCGCCCTCACCCCAGGTTGCCTCCTCCGCGATATGCCTCCTCCCCACCAAGCCCCCCTCTCCAAGATGCCCCCTCCTCCAGCGGCTCCTCCCAAGGCCGCCCCCTCTGGGCCACGCTGCTGGGAGTCCTGTCTCCAAGGGGCACTGCATCAGAAAAGGGTTTTTGTCAGATTTGTCCTTTCCTTAAAAGATAAGCCGAACTATGCTTAACCCCATTTTAGTCACGTTTTGAAGGATTATGCAAAGTTATGCAGAACAAAACAAAAACCAAAGCACCCAGCTTCTACACCCGCTGTATAGGAGGGCTGTCCCGAGAAACCAGAGTGCTTATCTACGAGATCTTCTACTCAGGGCGCCGTGTGTTAAGGGCAGCACCCCTTGGAAGCTCAGTTTCCCCATCTGAATATTTGACAGCGTAGAACATGCCGGCCCCCCCCACGGCGCAGAGAATGTGGGTGCAGACCTCTGTAATAACAATTTGGCAGTATAAATGGAAAGCCATAAAAGTATTCATACCCTTTGACTCAGTAATCTCTTTCTGGGAATGGATCCCAAGGAAACAGTTCAGCAGCAGCAAAAGAAAAAAACAAAACAAAACAAAAAACTACGGGTTCATCAATGTGTTATTTGTAAAGCTAGTACGCCTATCCTTCTAAGTGCAAAGTAGGAATATACAAGTGGCTTGGGACCGGGTTTGAACCCCCCCCCCCTTGGTAACCCACAAACCTGAGTGATCCGCTTCACCTCACTGAATCTCCTCTTTTTCATTTCTGGAAAGTGGAGAATCCCACCCCTCCCAGGACTTTCGTAAGAATTCGAGGAGACAGCCTGTGACACATCTAGTACAGGGTTTGGGTAGAGGAAGAAAATAAAAAGTGTTTATTTTCCTTTCTCCATCCTTACAGAAATGAAAGTTGGGGTTATTGCAAGCCACATTCGTAAATACTAAAGAACATGCATCTGGTGGCGGAGAGCTTGGAGTTTTGAGTCCTTCAGTATTGGATTAGATCAGAATCCTAGCTTCAACACTTCCTAGCTGTGTGATCTTGAGAGAATAAAGGACGTACTAGAACTTTCCCCTAACAGTCGTGAGAGGTAAATTAGGTAATATGCACAACATGTGTGCGTCTGTGCCTGGCATGTAATAAGTACTCGATATTTGGTAGCTATTATTATTATTAAATAGTGTTTAAAACTGGAAATAGGGGCTCCTGGGTGGCTCAGTTGGTCAAGTGTCTGCCTTCGGCTCAGGTCATGATCTCAGGGTCCTGGGGATCGAGCCCCAAATGGGGCTCTTTCCTGAGCAGGAGCCTGCTTCTCCCTCTCCCTCTGCTGCTCCCCAACTTGTACTCTCTCTCTGTCAAATAAATAAGTAAAATCTTTTATAAAAAACTGGAAATAACTTCAGTACCCCAAAATACTACAAGTTAAATAAGCCAGTGACTCTTTCGGTGGGATACGATGCAGTGTTTCAAAAAAGTAAGGTAATTAATATAAACTAATGAGGAAGGATGTAGAGGATAAGTGTATCCATCTGGGTAAGGAATCTAAATACGAAAAATGGGAAGTAAAAATATAAGGTGAATGCTTTAGGAAAAGTCTTATATAATCCTGGGGGCATGAAGAAAAAGGCAGATTAGACCAAATAAGATGTTTAGAGGTCTCCCCAGGAAGAAACCCAACAAACAAGTCTAGAGACTGTAGTAGATGGGGAGAAATATTTGGTATGTATAAAATAGACAAAGTGGGGGCGCCGGGGTGGCTCAGTTGGTTAAGTGTCTGCCTTTGGCTCAGGTCATGATCCCAGGGTCTTGGGATTGAGCCCAGAGTCAGGTTCCCTATTCAGTGGGAAGCCTGCTTCTCCCTCTCCCTCTGCCCCTCCCCACTGCTCATCCTCTCTCTTGCTTTCTTTCTCTTGCTCTATCTCATATAAATAAATAAAATCTTTTGTTTAAAGATTTTATTTATTTATTTGACAGAGATCACAAGTAGGCAGAGAGGTAGGCAGAGAGAGAGGAAGGGAAGCAGGCTCCCAGCGGAGCAGAGAGCCTGAGGCGGGACTCGATCCCAGGACCCCTGGGATCATGACCTGAGCCGAAGGCAGAGGCTTTAACCCACTGAGCCTCCCAGGTGCCCCTAAATAAATAAAATCTTAAAAAAAAATAAATAAAGGTTTCATGTCTTTCATATCGCTTTTGATCTCTCATGTGGAATTCCTATAAGTTAATTGGAAAAAGTCAAACAATAGAAAAATGCACAGCATCACTTTACAGATGACGAAATGCAAACATGAGAAAGGCATACAACCTTCCCAGTTGCTGGGGAAATGCAAATAAAAATATAAACTAAATACCATTTTCCACCAAGCGTTGTTAATGTAGAAGTGAGTGTGCTCTTTGCCCTACCGATCCCACTTTCAGAACTTTACCCATAAAATCTATCCCTAAAAAAATATTTTTTACTATAGTGTTCTTCATGGTGACAGGCTAATGTCTGCCTCTAGGGCATAGATAAATTTGGTTATATCCGAACTTGGGAATACTGTGGACTGCGAAGAATAAGCTTGTTGAAGAAACAAGTGTTGGAGAGCATGTGGAGAAGAAGGAACACACATGCACTGTTGGTGGGAATGCAGACTGGCACAGCCACTGCAGGAAAACTGTATGGAGGTTCCTCAAACAATTTAAAAATAGAATTATCATATGATCTGGTAATCCCACTACTGGGTATTTACCCAAAGAATACAAAAACACTAATTCAAAAAGATATATGCACCCTTATGTTTGCTGCAGCATTTTTCACAATAGTTAAAATAGTTAAAATATGGAAGCAGCCCAAGTCCATAGGCTGATGAACAGATAAAGAAGATGTGGTATATGTGTACAATGGAATATTACTCAGCCATAAAAAGATCGAAATCTCACCATTTACAACAAATGGATAGATCTAGAGAGCATAATGCTAAGTGAAATAAGTCAGTCAGTGAAAGACAAATACTATATGATTTCACTCATATATGGAATCTAAGAAAAAAAAATGAACAAAGAAAAAGAGAGACAAACACAGAAACAGACTCTTAACTCTAGAGAACAAACTGACGGTGGCCAGAGGGGAGGTGGAAGGGGAGGGGTGAAGTAGGTGAAGGGGATTCAGTGGACACTTACCATGAGGAGCACTGAGTCTTGTGTAAAATTGGTGAATCACTATGTCATACACCTGAAAGTAACATAACACTGTGAACTATACCAGAATTAAAAAAAAAGGGGGGGGGGAATGTGTTCGCTCAATCCCATATGCAGTGACTTGTGGGGTTGTCTGTGATACTGATAGGCAAACCAAGGTGATGACAAGGTATGATCCCATTTTGTGTTTGAAAAAAGCTTGTGTGTGTGTGTGTGTGTGTGTGTGTGTGTGTGTGTGTGTGTGACAGGAGCAAGCTTCCAAGCCTTCAACCAAGATAAATAATTGGTTATGGTTTGTTTTTGTTTTTGTTTTTTTAAAGAACTTATTTATTTGACACGGAGAGAGAGGGGGAAGCAGGTTCTCCACTGAGCAAAGAACCCAATGTAGGACTCGATCCCAGGACCCTGAGACCATGACCTGAGCCAAAGGCAGAGGCTTAACCCACTGAGCAACCCAGGCACCCTGGTTATGTTCGAGCCTAAGGAAAAGTGGATGCATATATGAAAGGAAGCAGTAAGTGTTTTTTTGCCTATCTTCCCCCCCGCCCAGTTTTAAGGAGATGTAATTGGCATATTGTGTATGTTTCAGATGTACAACATGATGAATTGAGATATATAAAATATATCTCGTATATGTATATGATTGCACAATAAGTTTAGCTAATTTTAAGTGTCCAGTAAAATGGTGTTAACTATATATATTTTGTTGTGCAACAGATGTCTAGAACTTTTTCATCTTGCATAACTGAAACTCTGTACCCGTTGAACAACCCCTATGCTATGTCCCCCTTCTCTCAGCCCTTGGAAACCACATTCTACTTTCTGTTTCTATGCGTTTGATGACTTTGGAGACTCATGCAGGAATGATCTTTTTTTTTTTTTTTTTAAGATTTTATTTATTTATTTGGGAGAGTGAGAGAGAGAGAGAAAGCACAAAAGAGGGAAAGGAACAGAGGGAGAGGGAGAAGCAGACTCCCTGCTGAGCAGGGAGCCTGCACCGGCTGGATTGGGATCATGACCTGAGCAGAAGGCAGACATTTAACCAACTGAGCCACCCAGGGGCCCCTACAATTTACCTTTTTTCAACTGACTTATTTCACTGAGCATAATGCCCTTAGGGTTTGTCCAGGTTGTAATGTATGACAAGATCTTCTTTTCTTCAGGCTGAATAACATTCCACTGAAGGTATTTTATTTTGTCCTTCTATAGAAACGTAGGTTGCTTCCACCTCTTGGTTATTATGAATACTGCAGCAATAAACATGAATATGCAAATGTCCCTTTGGGATACCATTTTCAATTCTTTTGGATATATACTGCTATGGACTGCATGTTTGTGTCCTTCCGGATTCATCTGTTGAGACCCTAATCCTACTGCGATGGTACTTGGAGATGGAGCCTTCGGGTGGTGATCAGGCCATGATAGTGGAGCCCTCGTGAAGTAGTGGAATTAATGCATTAGTAGAATCAGCTTTCTCGGGGCGTCTGGGTGGCTCAATGGGTTAAGACTTTGCCTTTGGCTCAGGTCATGATCCCGGGGTCCTGGAATCGAGTCCCGAGTCGGGCTCTCTGCTCAGCGGGGAGCCTGCTTCCCCCTTTCTCTCTGCCTGCTGCTCTGCCTACTTGTGATCTCTAACTGTCAAATAAATAAATAAAACCTTAAAAAAAAAAAAAAGAATTAGCTCTCTGCCCTTCCCTGTGTGAGGATCCAAGAAATTGGCAGCCCGCAGCCCAGAAGAGGGCCCTCAGCAGAACTTGACCATGCTGGCACCCTTATCTTGAACCCCCAGGCTCCAGAACTGTGAGAAATACATTTCTGTTGTTTATAAGCCACACCATCTATGGTATTTTGTTACAGCAGTCCAAACGGAATAAGGCATATACCAAGAAGTGGAGTTGCCGGATCATCTGGTAATTCTATTTTTACATTTCTGAGGAGTTGCAATACCGTGCAATGGTGCCATTGCACCATTTTACAATGCCACCAAGAGTGCACAAAAGTTCCAATTTCTCCACATCCTTGCCAACACTTATTATTTTCTGGTGCGTGTTTTGTTGGTTTGGGGTTTTGTTTTTTTTTTTTTTTTTTGGATAGTGACCATCCTAACGAGAGTGAGGCGATTTTTTATGGTGATTTTGATTTGCATTTCTCGGATGATGAGTGATGTTGAGCAAATTTTTATGTCCTTCCTGGCCATTTGTATGTTTTTTTTTTTTTTTTTGGAGAAATGTCTATTCTAATCCTTTGCCCATTTTTACATTGGGTTATTTAGGGGATATTTTTGTTATTGAGCTACAGGAGTTATTTATATATTCTGGATATTAACCCCTTATCACCCATAAGATTTGCAAATATTTGCTCCCCATTCTATAGGTTGCCTTTTGGCTCTGTTGGTTGTTTCCACTTTGTTTTCTGTGCTGCGTGGAAGTTTTTTAGTTTGGCGGAGTCCCACGTGTCTACCTTTGCTTTGGTTGCCTCTGCTTTTTCATGCCAGATGCAAGCAATCCTTGCCAAATCCGATGGTAGAAAGCTTCTCCCCTTGGTTTTCTAGTAGTAGCTCTGGAGGGTCAGGTCTTCCACTTAGCTCTTTAACTCCCTTGGAGTTGGTTTTTGCATAGACTGTAAGATAAGGAGGAGGTTTGTTTCTGGGCTCTCCGTTGGGTCCCGTCGATCTAGGTGTCTGCTTTTACGCTGGTGCCATCTTGTTTTGAGTATCATAGCTTTGTAATATGCTTTAAGATCAGGGAGCGTGGAGGCTTCCAACTGTGTTCTTCCTTCTCCCCCATATTTTAATGCGGCATATTTCCATTAGTACATTTTGAACTCTCAGCCCTGAGAAGGCTAAGAAGGTCCAGTGAGAGGACGTAGAACGGATTCCCGCCCGGGGAAGCTCCCACTGGTGCCGGCTGTCGGCTCCTGACTTTGGGGGCCCACCCAGCCTTCCACCATTGTCTCTCTTGGTCTGCTCAGCCTGGGATAGTCCCACGTTGGCTGGCTGGTGCGGGTTATGTTACTTTCTTTTTTCTTCTTTCATATCCTTCTTTCCTCCTGCTATCCCTTCTCTCTTCCCTCCTCCTGTCCTTCTTTCTCTCCTTCCTCCTCTCTTCCCTTCCCCCTTCCAGGGCTGCTGAACTGGGTAATTTACCTAAAGTAACCTAGGAGTGATGCAAGGCCCCGTCCTCCTGACCTTTGTCTCTCTCCTCAGGGAAGCGAGGAAGGAAGCAGGGAAGTACCACTGTGCAGGCTCTAGGCTAAGTATTTCGCTCTAAAGCTAGGGGTTTTTTGGCCTCCACTTCCTTGTCTATAGGTCTACAGATGGGGAAACTGGTGCTTAGATGCTAGTAGGCCGTCTGAGGTTCCACCAGCTGCAGAATACAAGGGAAGGGCCTTGTGTGGATCCTGCCAGCAGCACCATGAGGAGTGGGATTGTGCCATTTTCCAGGTGACCAACGACCGGCTCATCACCACACATGACCCCAGGCCCTCGTCCGCCCCCTCCCCGCTAACCCTCTGGACAGAAGCTCTTCAAGCACATCTCCCAATGGCCATTTTATAGTGACTGACTAGGTCAAGTTCAGATCGTGTTACGTGTCACCCGTTTACAAATGATGGATGGAGGCTGTAGCTTCCAGGGCGCAGAGTGTCCCCTGATCTCAGACACACAGGGGCAGGTGTGGGCCACGGGAGCAGGAAAGCCTGGAGGAGTGTTGGATTTGGCTGTGAAATGGACCCCACAAACACTCCTGTGAGGTAGGCGCTTTTATTATTTTCACTGACATGAGAGGAAAGAGGCTCAGAGAGGCTCAGGACATGCTGCTGGCGTGAGGAGGGACTGAGCCAGGGCTGAGGTCCTGGGACCCCATGTTGGAGGGCTTTTTAAATTTTTAGAGCAAAGGGTGGGTGTGGGGCCTCCTCTGTTGAAGGGATAGCTACCCAGAGCTCTTAGGCCTACAGAAGCCAGGTTATGGGGTGCCTGAGTGGCTCAGTGGGTTAAACCTCTGCCTTCGGCTCAGGTTATGATCTCAGGGTCCTGGAATCGAGCCCCGCATCAGGCTCCCTGCTCAGCAGAGAACCTGCTTCCCCCTCTCTCTCTGCCTGCCTCTCTGCCTACTTGTGATCTCTCTCTCTCTCTCTGTCAAATTAGTAAATAAAATCTTAAAAAAAAAAAAAAAAAGCCCAGGTTGTGCAGCCTCTGTAAACACCTCTGTAAAATGGGACAATGATCATGTCTCCCCACGTTCTCCTGTCCAAGCCCGCCCCCTCTGCCAACCGTAGAGAAAATTCTCAGCTTTGCAGCAACGCTATGGGGCATTAGGAGCGCTGTTCCCGGGAGAGCCCCCCTCGACTCTGGCAATGTGGGGCTAAAGCCAGTCTCTCCTCAGGTCCCTCTGCCAGCCCTGTGTCCCAATCTCTTCCAGGAATCCTGTCCTCTACAGAACAGTGGGAGCCTGGGGGCTTCTTCCTGCCTGGCTTTCCCACTGCAGGAGCCCACGCAGGTCACCTGGGAGACCCAGGAACTGTCGTGTACCCACAATGTCCTGGGTAAAGGCCCTTGAGTCCTGGCTCCCCCACAACCCCTCCCCCTTGCTGTGTGACCTTGGAGCTTTCATTTGCTTCACTGGGTTGTGAAGATTCGATGGGTTTCTATCCATGGGATGCTCTGTATACTGCCTGGCCCAGAGTGATTGCTATATGAGGGCTGCTTTTATTTTCCTAATGCAGCAAATACTTAGGGAGCTGCCGAGTGCTGGCCACCGGGCTAGGTGCTGGGAGGCTGGGATGGATGGGGCAGAACCCTCTGGGCCCTCATGGGGCTCAGTGTCTGCTAGGGGGACCAGCTGTTCTGGCCTGGGCCTGAGGGCTTTCCTGGGATGTGGGCTTATCAGGGCCAAACTGGGAGCATTGGTGGCAATCTGGGACAACTTGGTCACCTGACTGTCTCGTGGCAACACAGATCCTTAAACAGCCCATCCCAGGTAGGCGTGGTGAAGAAGTCTGGGGTATCTTGGAAGCACGGAGTTGGGGAAGACCAAAGCCTGGGGAGCAGGGAGGGTTTCCAGAAGGAGAAGGTTTAAACTGAGGCCTGCAGAATGAAGAAGAATGAGCGAACGAGGAAAGGAGGGTGTCGGGGAGGACAGTGTGCTGGGCAGAGGAATGGCATGTGGGCAGAGCTGGGGAACAAGATGTGCCCAGAAACACAGACACATGCACCCAGGACACCCTCCCACACCCAAATGCTGGGGGCAGGGCACACAGGACAGTGTGGCAGGTGACAGGCTTGTATACCTCCACGTCTTACAGTTGTGGCTGCCTCTGGGGAGAGTCCCGGAGGAGGGAGCGCTGTCCCGAAGGATAGAAACCGGATGGAGCTTTAGACCTGAGAAAACGGTATGCCTACACCAAAAGATAAGATCCTCTAAATCAGCCACTGCGCCTGTCTGTGCTCCCCTGCGCCCAGCTCCTTCTAGCTGGGGGCCTGGAGGAAGAGACCACAAGACCCCCTCACAAAGGCCTTCCCAGCCTTAGGGGACTAATCTGGCCCAGGAAGGGGAAGAGGCCACCGCCACGCTGTCTGCCTGGGCCTCCCCCCACACCTCCGCAGACAGAACTAAACAGACTGGCTTATCAGCTGTGGCCATGGTGTCCCACCCAGCCGAGCCTGCTGGGAAAGCCGCCCCCAGCCTTTAGCCGGGATGGCGCTGGCCCAGGGCTGGAAACTCACGGGGGTGTTTTCCCAGGGGTCAGCCTGGGGTAGGGGTATCTGGTGAGTTGGTCTGCTACAGGCCGGAAGCCTGGGAGTTGGTCTGCTACGGATTTACTGTGGGTTTTTATAGAATTAATTTGGGATGTTATTTTAAAATTATACGAGTGATCCTAAAATGTGTTCTCCTTATAAAATAATGGGGTACCTCTTAGCATGTGAATGATAAGCTCCCCTCTCTGGAAGCAGGCCTCTTGGCTGCTGGGTCCAGATGTGCTTTGTAATATACTTGCCCTCATCTAGTACTCACAGCCCCTGGGGAAGCCAACACTGAGCCCCAGCTGGGTGAAGGTTGTTCTGGACCCCAGGGCAGGGGAGCAGCAGACCTGTCTCTGAGACACCTTCCCACTCTCTTCCAGGAGGCCCTCAGCAGCTCCTCATTGAGAGGTGGGGACACTGATGTCAGAAAAGCATCATTTGGTCTCTGTGGAACTCAGTGTTCTCATCTCAGCAATGGGTCAGACGTTGTGGCCCTGCTTTTAGGGTAGGTACGAGGTGGGACCAGGCACTAAGGGGGTCTGTTGTGCCCAGGGATGAAGGGGTGGGGAGCTCCTCCTCTGTTCACCTCTCTTTTCTCTATCTCAGGGGCCCCAGCTGGGGGTGATGCGGGTTTTGCCCCCAACCACTGCCTTTGTCATGCAAGGCCTGTCCATCGCCACTGGGTTTGGTCCCCAGATACGGCACACCTAGCTTCCCCTGGCTGCCTCCTGGCTCCTTGCGCAGGGAGACCAGACTGTGGCCTTCCTGGCCAGCCTGGCTGGGCCAAACCCACGTTTCTGGAGGTGAGGAGCAGAGCTGGGAGGGGAGGGAGGGAGGAAAGGAGGAAGGGACTTCAAAGGGATAGTTCAGACAGACCGGTGGTGGCTGGAAGTAAGAGGTGGGCGGATAGAGTCAGGGCAGAGGGGGTGGCTAGGGCCAGGTCCCCAACACTGTGGGGGCTCCCATACCTGACTCCATTTTTCCCCAACCTGCCCCAACTCTGAAGGGGATTGGGGAGTATACCATCTACCCTGCCACAGGCTAAAATCTGTGTGTACTTCTGGTCCCTTGCTCCCTGAAGACAGCCAGTCACCTGCCTCCCCTCTCGCTCCCCAGCCTGAGACTTCTCCCCATGCTCTGGGGCTTAGGCCTCTTTTCCTTCTGTCAGGATCTTGACCCTGGTTCCCCAGTAAGGGCTCCCCTGCCAGGGGCTCAATCAGTGTTTGTTGCATGGGTGGACATGAGTGAGGACAGACAGAGCTAGGTGCTGAGGACAGGGAAGTTGGGAGCATGGGGGCTCCCTCTTTAGGGAGCCGCCAGTGATCTGGGTCTGGGGGCATCCCATTCTTGTAGAGAAGACAGGACTGTGTTCCCAGAGAGGCCTCGGCAACCCTCTACCCCCTGGCCCCCGAGCACCTCCCAGGGCAGGCCCAGCCAGGACCTTCTCAAGCAGGAAGTGCTCTCTTGGCCATTAAACCCTGTCCCTGGGTGGCATCATCTTCCTGAAGATGTTCCCAAATATTCCCATGGGGTCCCTCCCTGGCTCCTACCTTCCCCAGCTAGGTGCAGCCTGCTGTAGGACGTCGCCTCCCTGTGGCCAGCCCCCCACGCCTCCCCAAGCTCTTGTCCCAGCCCTGGCTTCCTCTGCTTACAGCCCGGGCTCTGACCACTGGCCCACTAAGGATACCTAGCTGTTCCCTGGGAGCACCCTGCTTCACCCCAGCCTTTCTTTGTGCTATAAGTTCTGCCTCGGGGTTCTCCCCACTCCTCTTCCTGCAAAACCTTGCCCCCATCCAGGCCCCCAAATACAACCTCTTCCGGGCTGCTTTCCGGATCCTTTTGCTGACCACAGCTTCCTCTGTCTGGTATCGGAGTTATTCTTTTCTTTCTTCTTCTTTTTTTAAAATATTTTATTTATTTATTTGACACAGAGAGATCACAAGTAGGCAGAGAGGCAGGCAGGGGTGGGGGGGAGAAGCAGACTCCCTGCTGAGCAGAGAGCCCGATGCGGGACTCGATTCCAGGACCTGAGCCGAAGGCAGAGGCTGAACCCACTGAGCCACCCAGTTGCCCCCAGAGTTATTCTTTTCTGGTCTTATGTCTCCAGGAGCCTGGAAGGAGCTCCTTGACCCTAATTTTGGCACTTGACTTTTCTCTGGTTTTTCTGTAGACTGGAGACCTAGCCCCGGACTGCCCAGGTGGTTGTCCTTCACAGCTGCAGACACTTGTCATCCCCTCCCAGGCAGGGTAGCTTGGGCTCAGAGCTGGTCAGTTCTGAGTTCACGTGTGACCCGTTCCCTCCCAGCTGCAAGGCTTTGGACAACCAGCTTACACTCTCTGAGCCTTAATTTCCCCTTCGGAGGGTAGCGGTTGAAGCCATCTGCAGGAGTGCCTTAGATCCGGCCCTTCCCCCAGACAAGTCCCTCCATTGAGTGAATGGCCTGAAGAGCCAAAAGGATGTGTCCCCGCAGAGCCCACACACCCCCTTTCCTCCTAACCACACTCCAGCCCCGGGGACTGGAGCTCCCTCCCAGATAGCCTTATGCCCTCTCCAGGGTCCACCCTCCTGAGGGCAGACACGGATGCCGGTGTGAGCACCCCGAGGCTGGGTGGTGGCCTTGGGGCACATGTTTGGAGGCGATCCAGAGCTGGGGGCAGAAAGAGAAGGGAGAAGGCCAGGGTGGGGGCCGCCAGTTCCCAGGAGGGACTCTGAGGTATCAAGAAATTGAAGCGTGAACTTGTCCATCCCAGGGATTCTGAAGGGACTTTTGCTGCTGTGTCCAGGCAGGAGGGTGGGACACCTAACTGAACGTTGATTCGACTTATAACTTTTAAATATTTAGATGGAGGGTGAGTAGGCCTGGGGCCCTCTAAACATTAGGGGGGTCTGCCCTGCTGGAGGGGATCGTGAGGGTTAGACCAGATGGCTCCTGCGTGTTGTTGGGAGCCCAGCAAACACAGGGAATGCTAGTTACAATCACTGAGGACAGGAGAGTCTGGGAACGGGAGTGGGGCTACCTTTGGAAGAGTCTGGAGCCTGAGAGGAACTGAGCTGCCCTGCCTTTTGAGCTGATAGCTGACCTCCCTGCCGTGTCAGGGGGCCCACGGGCACAGAACGACTCTGCAGCGGCTGGCAGCCTGGCCTCTCTCCTTTCTCTGTAGACTCTCAGCTTCCCAGGTCATCAGGGAGGGCCTCCCAGGCGACATTTGCACTGGCCCAGGAGAGAGTTCCCTGTGTCGCAGCAAGGCTGCTCATCCGAGGTAAAGAAAACTTTTATGCCCTGGAGTGAGAGTCAAAACCAGGCTTTCCATTCCTTTTGTAACTTTGAAGACTTGGTATTATTATTTTTTACTCTACAGCAATATATAGCCAAGTCATTGCCAAAATGGTAGCATATGGAGATGAGCGAAAACTAAAAAACAAAACAAAACAAAACACCAAAAACCCAAGCCCAAAAACAACACTGGCCACCCTTCCACCGGAGCAAAGCCCCCGTCAACATTTTCCTGGGGTTTCCTTACAGCTAAAGGCCTGAACCCACACTTTTCTCATGAAGCTCTCTGCACCGGGATGGTAACGTTTAATTCTAGCAAACTGTGTCCCGTGGCCTGTCCTCTCTCTGTCCACCAGGATCTCCCCCCGCCTCGGTCTCCTCAGCACTCCTTGGGCAGCACCCCCTTTTGCCGGAATCGCCAGGCTGAGTCCAGCATCCAAGACTTTGCTGAGGAAGTGAGTCAAGGCAGGAAAAGGATCAGGCTGAGTGATGGTTCGCGTTGACTCTTTCCAGTGAGGGGGACCCCTTGGCCAAAATACACAGCAACTTGGTGGCCCGGCTGGGGCAAGAGCTCAAATCTGATGGCCAGTCTGGTGCCTTTCTCTGTGACCACCATTTGTAACCGTCCCTTGCTTACCCTCTCTCGGTCTGGTTCCTCCCCATCGACCCAGCCTGCCTCCTCTAAGGAGCCTCCCTGACTGCACCCTGGACGCCTTCCCTCTGTCCTGCAGCCTGCTGATGATAACCCATCTACCGAGCACTTTCTTGTGCTAGGCGCCATTCTGAAAACCACAGGATAACCTGATGATTCCCATTTTACAGAAAAGAAGCCTGAGACTTTGAGACAGGAAGTGAATTGTCCAGGTCACCAACAGCTGGCAGTGACCGCCCCTGGCCAGGCCACTGGCTCTAGATCTGCTGTCCTCGGCCCTTTCTCTTCCTCCGCTCTGCCTCTTCCCGGGAGGGGAAGCCATGACTGCAAAATCCTTCTAGGCAGCTGGGCACAGCAGGAGGCGTCCTGACTGGACGTAGGGTCTAAGTTATGTGCCTTTAAGTTCCAGCTCTGGGACCCCTGCCCAGCTTGGGGAGCTGGGGTGTTGGGGGAGAGGGGGAGCCCCACCCCCTCCTCTGAAAAACATCATTGCCCTGACAGGCTTGTGTGAGCACCAGTGGGCAGGCAAGGGTCAGACTGATGAAAGCGTTTGCTCCCCAAATGTGAGGAGCCCGCGAACTCCCAACAGCGCTCCGTACGCAGCTTCGCGCGGAAGAGGGACTCAGTCCAGAGAGGCAGGGGGCTCTGTTTGCTGAGGGAACTTTTTGAAGACTGAAAGGAAGGGAAAGGGGGCCTGTCCTGGGAGTCAGGAGAGCTGGACCCCCCACCCCAGACCTCGAGAGTACGTGGCCTTGACTTCCCTTCTCCTCTCCAGCTTCCGGGGGAGGAAGGGTCTGGGTCCTGACTCGGCTCTCAGCTGCTGTGTTCTAGGTTCTGAGCCCAGGCCTTGGAAGAGGCCCATCCCTCCCACTTGTAGGAGGCTGGCCTTGAACAAGGGCCCCGCCCCCTTGGAGGGGTCTTTTGCCCGGTTTGGGAAGGCCAACAGGGCAGAAATTCCATAGTGGGTCTTCCTGGCAGGTCCCCGGAAGCACGATGCGAGGCCCGATCTCCTGTGGGCACCACCGAGCCATGAAATGTGTTTTTTAAAGACAGTGTGCGTGTGGCCGGCTGGACCCCAGCATATGACAGGATCCTAGTGCGAGGAACACAACCGGGTTCCTTCCAGGGGGTTGGTGGGGGCCACCCTGGGAGGGCGGTCAGGGAGGAGGGCGAGAGAAAACAAGGTGATGACGGCATGTGGAGGATAGGGAGGGGACGGAGCTGCCCCAGGGAGAGCCCTGCTGTGGGAGGCAGGTGACTTTCAGGCCTCTCTGACCTTGGGCAGGTTACTTAGCCTGTCGCTTTGCATTTTCCACTTCTCTTTCTTGCAAGGATATTGTGAAGACAAGAGATGATGTGCGTAAAAGTGTTTGCCATCAAGCCTTTACACGGGAGGCATAAAGGAAGAAAACCTTCAAGCCTGGGATAAGAATCAAAACTGGGACTCCTGCGAATTTTGTGACTTTGAAAATTATTTTTCTTGCTGTGGAACAATGTATGATCACTGTCAGAATGCTCGTGTACGCATGGCCCCTGACTTAGCATGGCTGGATTCAGGATTTTTCGGCTTTACGTGGGTGTGAGCGCGGGACACGTTCAGTAGAAGCTGTACTTTGCGTTATGAATTTGGATCTTTTCCTGGGCTAGAGATGTGTGGTGTGATCCTTTCTGGGGACAGGGACACGGGCAGCGGCTCCCAGGCAGCCCCTCCAGCCACACCATCACAAGGGGAAACAACCAATATGCTTACAACCCTTCTGTGCTGAGACATCCATTCTAGAGTTTTTTTCAGCACAGGATTCAAAAAAAATCACAGGAGATATTCAACACTTTCTTATAAACTAGGCTTTGGGTTAGAAGATTTGGCCCAACTTGAGGCTAAGTTAAGTGTTCTGAGCACGTTTCAGAGGCTGAGCGCTGGTAGGTGAGGCGAATTGAATACATTTTCAACTTTACCATATTTTTTTAAAAGATTTTATTTATTTATTGACAGAGAGAGATCACAAGTAGACAGAGAGGCAGGCAGAGGAAGAGGGGGAAGCAGTTTCCCCGAGGAGCAGGGAACCTGATGCGGGGCTCGATCCCAGGACCCTGAGACAGGACCTGAGCCGAAGGCATAGGCTTAACCCACTAAGCCACCCAGGTGCCCCATACCATATATTTTTTAAAGATTTTATTTGTTAGAGAGAGAGAGAGAGAGCACAAAGTAGGCAGAGTGGCAGGCAGAGGCAGAGAGAGAAGCAGGCTCCCCACTGAGCAAGGAGCCCAATATGGGACTCGATCCCAGGACCCCAGAATCATGACCTGAGCCAAAGACAGATGCTTAACCAACTGAGCCACCCAGGCACCCCTGACTTTACCATATTTTTAACCAGCTTTTAATGAGTTTATCAGGATGTCACCTCATCGTAAATTGAGGCAGATCTGGATAGAGATCTTCCTTAAGGAAAAAAAAAAACCATTGGTAATCTCTTTACCAATTATTATTATTGTTATTTATTATTATTAAGTGTTAATGGTGGAATTTAGGGCATGGGAGGGGGTGCTGATGGCCTCCTATTCTCAGATTGCCTCAAATTATTGTGCTTAGGCTGAATGGGTGAGATACCACCCTCCTCTGAAGGAGGGCAGCCTGGGGTGGAGGTGGTGGCTGACCCTTGATTTGGTGATGCTGGAAGCTGGCTTTGCTCTGGGAGGACACCCGGCCTCGGCCTGCAGTGGTGGCCTGGCCAGCCCACTCCCGACAGCATTTCAGTGATGTGTGAGGGAAAGGGGCAAAGATTTAAGGGTCTGGAACCCCACAGACCTGTGTTCCAACCTGGCTTTGGCCCTAGGATACTTTATATAAAATTTTTATTATTTTAAGGGCATCTGGGTGGCTCAGTCAGTGAAGCTTCTGCTTAATAGTCAGTTAAGGGTCCTGGGATCAAGCCCCATATCAGGCTCCCCTCTGCCTACAGCTCTCCTTGCTCTCTCTCTCTGTGTCAAATGAATAAATAAAATCTTTAAAAAAATAAAAATTCTCTTATTTTAATAGAAATGATGCAAGTGATTGTAAAATATGTATATATATACATATATATATATATATATATTTTTTTTCTAATAATGTAGGCTAGTATACGGACAAAACTACAAACCCTAGCCCCCAGGGGTAGCTGTGCTGATGAACCCAGGGAACACCCATCCGGGACTGTCTCGTGCAGAGAGATGTTCGTGTTCACTTGATTTGCATAAACAGCGTCAAGTGATGGATGCTGTGAGGGCAAAGTGTCACTTGCCTAACTCGGCCTCACAAAGCCACCTGGAAGAGGGTCAAGTGGAGACAGATGGCATCGCTGTAGTGTGGGACCGTTGTGGGGGTCAACAGTGGGACGCCGCTCTGTATTTCTAACATGTGTACCCCTCCCCGCCCCCTCCCCTGCCCCCTGGTCCGTCTGTTGTATCCCAGGCAGCGTGTGCAGGGAGAGCAGGAGCTGCCTTGCTGCTGAGACAGGGCCCAAATTGCTCACGTATCCTGGACCGTTCGGGGAGCCAGGGCAACTCAGTGGTCAAAGAGAGTCAGTGCTGGTGCTGGGCTCCCTGGGTTCAAATCCCGGCTCTGGCACTTGCTAGCTACCTCACCTTGGGCATGTTACTTGATCATCCTGTGCCTCAGTTTCATCATTTGCAAACCAGGAGATAATAATAGAACCTCCCTCCTAGGCCAGCCTGAAGCTTAAATGAGTCCATTCGAATAAAGGACGTACCGAGCCTGGCACCAGGGCACTAACTGATAAATGTTGGTTGTTGTCAATGCCAGTATTATTCTACTATTCAGTAGCCATAATGCTCAGTCTGCGGAGCCAGAGGTCACAGCCATGAAAGCCAAACTGGCCTGCCAGTCCTTCCTTGAAACTTGGCCCCTTTGGATCTTGTTCCCCAAAAGCACCCACCATTGAGCAAGTTCTAGCAAGGTCTGGGGAGGCTGTGATCACAGTGGTATCATCGGTCAAGTCCTGGGCCCACGTAAGCCCGCTGTTATCCTTGGCTCCTGCTGGCTTTCCATCCCCCCGGCCAGAAGCAGAGCCAGAGAACTGTTGATCTTGTGCTGGTTGTTTCAGAAAAACAGGCCATTTGGAGTCCTCTCAACCGCCTTGCCATTGTACATAGAAGAAGCCCGAGGCCAGAGAAGTAAATACGGTCACCCACTGTTAAGTGGCCAGCCGTGCCTCGGAGTGCTGACCACGAGCTGTCTTCCAGACACAGGGCGGTGATCTACCCGAGCCCCAGCCTCTGTGTCCACGGGGCAGCCTCTCCCGGGGCTCTGTTAGCATAGCTCTGTGTTCCCTTCATGCTTGTTCTTCAAGGACCCTAGGAATGCATCCTCCACCCTCTTGTTATACAGGAGGAAGCTGAGGCCCAGAGGGCTGGCTGGCGGCTCCTGGGTCACACCGTGAGCCAGGACAGAGGAGCCGGAGCCCAAGTCTCCTGGTGCCTGGGTCCATGCTGTGCCCGCTCTTCTCCCACTTTTTCTTCTGGTTGGTGCCCTTGCTGAGCCCCTCCACAAAGGAGCCAGGAGCCAGAGGGGAGTGTGTGGGACCAAGGAGAGGGCCAAGGAGGGCGGTGCTCCAGGCCAGGCCTGAGGCACAGGACAGAGAATGGGATGTGGCTCAGGCCCAGACCCTATTTCCGGAGGGCATCCCTCCATCAGTCCAGAGATGGGGAGGTAAAGACCAGCCTTGGTCTTCCTGCAGTCAAGGAACTGCTGGTTCTTGTGCAGTTGGGGAAACTGAGGCAGAGAGCATCAGAGCAAGATAGTGATTCATTTGGTTCCAAAAGCATCTATACCAAAGCCTTCTGCTCTCAGCCCCTGACTTCCAGTTCTCTGGTGCAGCCACCCCAAGGTCTCGGGCCCACCCCCAAACCAGAAGGATCTGGAGGCGTGGGGAAAGCCCACTCTGCCTCTTTCATGCTGAACGACCAGACCATGTCATAGTCCTTCTCTAGGCCTTGTTTCCTCCTCGGCACGAGGTGCTAAAAGCTGTCATTGGCTTTGCTCATCCCCCAATGACTGGGAACATGGATGTAACTTTTCTTTCCTTTTCTTTTTTAAAGATTCTATTTATTTGACAGAGAGAGACACAGCGAGAGAGGGAACAGAAGCAAGGGGAATGGGACCGGGAGAAACAGGCTTCCTGCTGAGCAGGGAGCCCGATGTGGGGCTTGATCCCAGAGTCCTGGGATCACGACCCAAGCTGAAAGCAGACACTTAGCTACTGAGCCACCCAGGCGCCCTTGGATGTGACTTTTCTTTGAGAATTATAGAGTGAAGGGCATGTGTGGGGTTCATGAGGAGAACTCAGGGCTAGAGGGCTAGGGTTGGGGGGCAGGTGACAAGCACCAGGAGAGAGGTTATTATGGGAGGTGTCCAAACTCTGTGTCTGTGTTTAATGTTACTCTATTTCACATATTTGCTTATAATTAGTTTCTCTTTTTATTGCTCTCTAAACACACTTTACCAGAAGTGTAAGGAAGCAGGAAACAGAAAAAAAGGAAGGAAGGAAGGAAGGAAGGACAGACCCCATGGTGTCAACTCCCAGAGAAACCACTGTTCGTATTTTAGCGGAGCTCCTTTTTTTATGCCTGCACATTAAAATATCTTTATGTATACATAAAATATCTTTATTTTGAAGACTATAGAATAATATTCTGTATATTGTCACATAAAATTTCCTCCTTTTTCCACTTACCAACACTGCAATAACATTTCACCTTGCTAACAGATGTTTATTGTGGCACCCTTTGTCCCTCATGGCCGTGGAACTTTCGCGGCTAGGTAACTGTAGCTTGGGGAGCCAGCCACAACAGGTCCAAGCGGTTTCAGTGACAGACTGTAACTTCCCGACCTTCCTACCTCTACACTTTTGCCCCAGGTGAGGTGAGGGCTGGGTGTGGAGCAGGAGACTGAGGAGGCCTTCCCAAGGTGAGGTGAGGCTGAGGAGGCCTTCCCAAGGTGAGGTGAGGCCTTCCCCTGACCGCTGTGGTTGGGAGGGGACAAGGGCAGTGGCTAGGGAGGGAGAAAGGCCATGGTCCCGGGACCCAGGCACAGCTCTGCCTGCACCAAAGCCCTTCTTTGCCTGTTATTGGGCCTTTTGCAGAGCTGGGATGGTTTCCCCAAAATAGACTTTACGACTTTACTGAGCCAGCAAAGGACTGGCCCTCCAGCCAGGGTTCCCCCCAACCACTCTTCCTTGCCGGGTGTGGGTAGAGCAGTGGCGGACTGTGCAAGGCCACTGTGGCCTAGGGCTTGCTTCATCCCCTGCTCTGCTCTCCAGACCCTGGATCCCTGAGAACTTTGTTCCGTGGCTGTGGGAGCCAAAGACTATTCTGGACCTGTGGAAGGCCTTGAAGAGTAAAGGAAGAGGGGTAGCTTGCCTTGGACCCAAGGGTCATCTGATCTTGCTTGTCCTATGGCAGGTGGAAACACTGAGGTCCAAGGTCTCACAGCAATGAGGGATGGAAGTAAGGCTGGATGACCAGCCTGGGGCTGGGTCCATGGTATCTCACCTGCAGTAAAGCATTGCTGATGAGATCACAGTCCCCGGAGCCCGTCTTCTCCTGGCACTGCCACGTAGGACAGCAGGCCAGTCACTTGACCTCTCTGGACCTGCTTCCACTTCCTTTTTTTTTTTTTTTTTTAAGATTTTTTTATTTATTTACTTGACAGAGAGAGAAAGAGAGAGAGAGAGCGTGAGCGCACAAGTAGGGGAAACAGTAGGCAGAGGGAGAGGGAGAAGCTTGGTGGGGAGTCCGATATGGGGCTCCATCCCAGGATCCTGGGATCACAACCTGAGCTGAAGGCAGATGTTTAACGACTGAGCCACCCAGGCGCCCCTGTTTCCCCTTTCCTGAAGTGGTTATAAGAATTGTCACATGTCAGAGGATTGCTGTGAGGTTAAACTAGGTTAGTACACGCAGAGTTTTAAGCAGCTCCCCCCCCCCCGCCCCGTAAGTGCTCATTACGCAGCTGCTTTCTTCCTGGCACTCAGAAAAAGTGTAAGCCTGCTTGTACCCTCTCCACGCCCTCCCCAGTGTCTTCAATCCCTAGGTTTTCTGAGCTGGCAGAACACAGATGTGAGGGTGGCTCCTTTAAGGGGCCCTCAGCTGAGGGTCTCAACATTGTCCTCTTTATACTGTCTTCACTCGGATTCAAGGAGCCTGGAATTTATGGATATTTTTCTTGGCTATGTCACCAGGGATAATCATATACCCACTCTTAAAAAACATTGGACTTCAGGATGGTTCTCGTTCCTTCCAGTGATGAAGCAGAGGATTCTGGGTTGGAGCCTGGAACAGGGCAGCTTGGCAGAGCGGGATTTGGTGGGTGTTAGAGGATGACTAGTGTCCCTCCAGAATTTGTATGTTGAGGTCCTAACCGTCAGTGCGGCAGAATGTGACTGTATTTGGGGATAAGGTCTGTAAAGAGGGAATTAGGCAGGGATGCCTGGGTGGCTCAGTCAGTAAGCGTCTGCCTTCAGCTCAGGTCATGATCCCAGGGTCCTGGGATGGAGCCCCGCATCAGGCTCCTTGCTCTGCGGGAAGCCTGCTTCTCCCTCTCCCCCTCCCCCTCCTTGTATTCCCTCCCTCACTGTCTCTTTCTCTGTCAAATAAAGAAATAAAATCTTAAAAAAAGAAAAAAGAAAGAAAAAAGAGAGACTTAGGCAAAAATGAAGTCATTGCGGGGTCCCCAGTCCAATGCTACTGATGTACTCGTGAGCAGAGGAGATCAGCAGAGACTCAGTGGAGGGACGACCAGGCGGAGGCAGTCTGAAGTGAAGGATGGCCGTCTGCTAGCCAAGGACAGAGGCCGCGGGAGGAACCAGCCTGCTGACCCCGTGGTCCTGGACTTCTAGCCTCCAGAGTTGGGAGAACAGAAACTCCTGTTCCTGAAGTTGCGTTAGTCTGCGGTTCTTTGTTACAGCAGCCTAGCAAACGAGGTTAGAGGTTGTCTGGTCCCATAAGGACCGTCTTTGATTTTCTAGGCTGTCAGAACCTGTTGAGGACAAAGAACCCATGTGCCCTGATGCTTCCAGAAGAGGACAGAGTCCTTCATCATGGGACCAATGGACCCCAGGGTCTCTAGGGTGATAAAAATTGGCCCTACTGTGTGGCCTACCCTGGCCATTCCTGCCTCCCTTAGACTTTGTGACACTTCGAGGTAGGCATTCTTAGTCCTGTTGTTCAAAGGGGGAAACGGAGCCTCAGAAAGCCACCTGGCCAAGGATGCCAGCCAGGCTTGGTCTGCCTCATCCTCCCCTGTGCTCTGTGCCCACATACCCTGTGCCCTCCAGGAAGGCCTCCCATAGTGCCCCGTGCCTGTGTAGTGGCCAGAGCCCCCACACCCCAGCATCCTGGGAACAAGGGAGAGCAGGGAAGGCCCAAGGCTCTGGGCAGGAGTGCCCTCCCCCAGCTTCCTTCAGCTCTTTTTCTGTTGTTTCTTTGCTCAGCCGGGCCCTGTTATCTTCCGCTGAGTCTGACGCCTAGTTCTTCCTGTTTAAAATTCAGACTCTGGACCTTTCCTTTGGGGGTGGTTATATGTTTGTTTTGTGTTTTGGATGCCCCCCCCCACCTGCCTTCGCTACAGCCCCTGTCTCTGGCACTTAGGTCCCCAGGCTCAGCACCAACCCTGTTTTCAGTACCTCACTGCCCCAGTGAGCAAGGGGTCCTCTGCCCAATGCCCTGCCTGGGGGCACTTTGGAGGTAGGGGAGCAGGGAGGAATCTGTTTACTTTCCCTGGTGTAATAGCCAGGCTCCCTGCAGCCTCCTTGTCACCCCGAGCCTCTCCTCTGCCCCAGCCCTAGCTGAGGGTGTCCAGGCTCTGAGGAGGACTCTGCTTTGAGCCTCCAGCACCCCAGGAAGGAGGTTTAGCCATAGAGCGAGAAAAAATGGTTTGGACATGAGTCACTTTGGGGAGCTCTAGTCTTGAGAGCTAGTCTCTATCATGGGCTACCTGCGTGGGAGAACACTGAACCCAGTGCCAGGAGACCTGGGCTCCTATCTTGACTTTCCAGCCCATGCTGGATAAGCTCGGGCACCTCGAGGCCCTCTCTGGGCCTCTGCTCTGCTGCAGGAGAGTGGCTGAGGTGCTCAGCTGACTGGCTCCCAAGGGCTTCCCGGCCTGATGAGCTGTCACTTAAAATGACCTAAGGTCTTTCAGAAGATGCTCTTGGGGACTCCAGGTGGGGGTGACGGTGGGAAGACCGAGGACAGGGCAGGCAGGG
This sequence comes from Meles meles, assembly GCF_922984935.1. NCBI lineage: Eukaryota > Metazoa > Chordata > Mammalia > Carnivora > Mustelidae > Meles > Meles meles. The sequence goes on from NC_060071.1 coordinate 50,638,584, forward strand.
GGTACATTGTGCATGGCCTCCAAGGGGTAGACCCAGCATTGCCTCTGGAAGGCCTCAGGCTGGAAGTGAGACTTCGGGAAGGCGCTTAACCTCTCTGGGCCTCAGTGTGTTCCTCCATCAAATGGAGCTGATCTCATCTTAGGGCTGCTGACAGCGCCTTGCACATGGAAGGTGCTGGGCACACAGTGGTTCTGGTCGTCATTAGCTCCTGGGAGGGGAATGTCCGTGAGGGCTCCTCGCTTGCTGGCGGGCAGGCGTCGGGTCTGACCCATCTTTGGGCAGCCCGGCCCAGAGACCGTTGATTGAGCAGGGGAGCACCTCAGTGGGATCTAGTCTCAGGTTCCCCTTGAACCCCATCTCATTTCCTCTCAGCTTGCCTTTGTACCCCAGCTCTTGCTGAGGCCACTAGCTCTGCCCAGGTGGAACGTGAGGGCTCCTGGCCTCCCCACTCCACTGATGCCTGCTTTCTGCCCCTGGATGAACAGAACCCATTGGTTATGTCTCCTTCCAACCTGCAGGGGACTGATTCTGAGACCATTCCCCACAGTTCCTCCGAGGGGCCCACCAGGATGGAGTCCCAGTCACCGACAGTGGTAACCAGCTCACTCATACCCCTTGCATTGGCTCTCCGTCCTCCCCCTCATTTCACTCATCCCAGCTCACTTCTGACTTTGAAGTGGAAGGTTCCCGAGGGTCAGTTTGTGAGCTGCAGCCTTGTGCCTGAAAACTTCAGGCTGCTGAGCCCACGGAGAGCCTGGAGCCTCAGATGGAACCCAGCCTTGGGGTGGGGGTGGGGGTCTCTGCCCAGATTCTCCCCACCCCCCTCACGGGTCCTGTGAGCCAGGCATGCATTGCCCTGTCTCATGGATGGAGCAGCTGGACGTCAGTGACACAGCTGGGCACGGAACCCCCACCTGCGGGCTCCCAGTCCACACAGGCGTCGTTTGTTCCACTGCGTCCCCAAGGAGGGGCCAGAGCCCAACCAGGCTTCACTCCTATTCTCTCTCTGTCTGTAGGTTTTAGAATACCTTTCCTGGTTACTGACATTAGAAGAAAAGTCTAGCTGCTCTTCCCTACCCCTTGGCCCCTCCCCTTTGAGCCCTCAGGGGAAGACCCAGAGTTGAGAGACAGGGGCCAGGGAGCCCCCCAGTCTAGGGGAAATCTGACTGCCCTCCAGAGCCTTGCAGAGGCCCCCTGGTCAAGAGCTGTGTTCTGAGTGGTTCTCCGGCTCCTCAGACAACAGAACCCGGCTTTGCAGCCTTGGTGAGGTATGGGGTGGACGGGAGCCTGGAATTCGGGGCCCGAGAACTAGGCCCTAGCCTGGCTCTGCCACTGACTGGCTGTCAGACTTGGGCCCAGTCAGAGGCTCCAAGATACCGCTTGTGTACGAGGAGGCTCCAGGGAGACGGGAGGTTGGTGTGCTGGGGCTTGTCCCCGCTGGCCTGGTCCCAGTCCCCACCCCAGCCAGCCTGGGCATCAGGACAGGCAGGCACAGTGTTCACGGGCAGCTGGCTCCCAGCCTCCTGCCGCCAGCTCCCTAGGCCGCCGTCTGCACGTCCTGCCCTGCCCAGCCCGCCAGGGTGGCTGAGGGCTTGGAGCCGATGGAATCAGCGTGCCCTTCCCTCCTTTGTCTGCTGGTGCTTCCTTCCCTTCACAGCGTGCTTTCTTTTTTCTGGTTTATCAGGCCCTGGGGAAAGCGGGGGGCCAGCCAGACTCCCAGCCGAGCACCCCTGGGAGGCCGCCAGCCGGGAGCAGACGTCTGCATCTCTGGGGCCAGAGGCTCAGCACCCCCTCCCTCCACCTGACCCCAGCAGCTCCAGCCTGGCGGCAGGGCCCTCTCCCAGCATGGGGGTGGCCACCCGTGTCCCTGGGCTACAAAGCCTCCTTTCAGAGGCTCGAAGCCTGGGGGATGCTTAGGATACACTGAGGCCCTCTCCCTCACTTTAGGAGAAAAGAAACTGCCCACCTCGTCCCGTCCTCGGAGGAGCAGCTTTGTGACCAAGGGCAGGCATTCTGGCCCAGGAGCAGGAACTGCCTGGAAGCGTTAGACTCTCAGCTTAGAGCTCCTGCCCTGTCAGCCCGCAGCTGCCCGTTGTCGACCTTAAGGCAACTGTCGAGGCAAGGGATCTGTGTTCTGAAAGTCACGGCAGCCACGCACCCTGGCCTCGTCACTCGCTAGCTGGGCGAGTTAACTTAGCCTGTGCCTCGGCTTCCAAGTCTGTACAATGGGGACATTGGTGCCTGCTTCACAGGCTGGGGGAAAGGCTAGAGGAGATAACATGTGCGATCGCCCACCCTGGAGGGGGTATTCTTATGGGGATGATGTCTCCCACTCCCACCACTGAAGGCAGAAATTGGCTCTGAGAGGAGGGATGAGAAAATCTAGATCTTCAGTCACTGGTAGACATACGGCACTTAAACAGGAAGATAGTATCACTGGGCTATTAGAGTGTCAGAGTGGGGAGTGATTAGAAAATACTGTCCCTCGAGGCTCTTTGCTGGTTGTTGGGGGATTGTGAAATGAAGGTTGAAAATCACCACCTTTGAGCTAGAGCTCAGTTCCCCCCTCCACACAGACTTTTCTTCTCGCCTCTGGCTGGTTCCGTCCGGCAAGGGCTTTATGGTAAGATCAGGAACCAGGCTAGGCTCATCTTTTCAAGAACTCATGAGAACGGGCAGGGGACTCATCCAAGTTTTGACACTGAAAAACTCACTCGTTTGTTCATCCATTTGTTTGACATTTGCCCAATGTCCCAAAGCTACGCCTCAGAGTAGGGCACAAGATGGGCAATGACAGCCCTGGTCCCAGCTCTTGATAAATAGCAGGACCGATGGTGGGGAACGATCATAAGTCCGTCCTGGAGATGAGACCGAAATCCCGTGGGCAGATGTGGTGCGCTGGCAAGCTTGTCCAGCTCAGAGAGGAGGGGACATTTGGGATGGGCTTTGATGGATGGGTGGGAGTTTCTCAGGTGGAAAAGAGCAGAAGGAAGTGCCAGGTAGAGGAAACAGGTGGAGGGGTCATGAGAGGAACAGGAGGTGGGATTGGAGCGCGGGGAAACACTACACCTATTTAAGCTTCAGGGGCAGCCTTGTTCCTAAATCCTCTTTGGTCCTCTTTCTCCCATCATGATGTCCTTTTTACATACAGCTAATGTGTGTTCTTTGTAGAAAAGTTGGAAGGCCTGGAGGAGTGAGTGGAAGCTCCAGTCTTTCACGTTGGAGAGGGGAATTTGAAGGAGTTTCTATCTTTTTCTTGTGTGTCTCTGTGTCTGACGAACCTGCCCTGTAGGGAGAGGGAAGGGTGCGTACACATGTCCCTTGGCTCTGTCTGCTCAACCCTACTGCTTTATAGGGCATTAATCCATCTCCTGCCATGCCCTGTGGGAAGAGTGGCCTTTCTCTCCCTTTTGCAGTGGGGAAACTGAAGCCCAGAGCGACTCAAGGTCACACAGCTGGTGAACAGTGGGCCCTGCATCGCAAGGTAGGCCTGTCAGTCTTCGGAGCCTCCTGTCACCACACTGGAGGCCATGGACAGGTCTCGGGCATTTCAAGCCGTACGTGAAAAGTTAGATGCCTGGAGAGTTCTGTGGGGCAGACTTGAGCCTTCATGAGACTCCCAGATGGCTCCAGGTTCCCGACCAGAACCACTGTGGGCTTCAGAATAGCCCCTTACAACTGACGGCAGAGTTTACAGCCCCGTCACGGGAGTCAAGGATACACAGCTCCTTTGGGGTACTGGGTAGGCTCCGCTGTGGCACAGGAGAGAGAGCTCTGAGCGGAGAGAGACTAGGTCTTGTGGGGTCTCTTCTTCCTATGGCTGACTTGGTCCACCCTCAGAAAGTTCTTCGCCACATCGACCCTAACGCTCTCCGGCAGAAGCTTAAACATCTCTTTTCCCCTGCCCTCTGTGCTAAAGAAAAGGAGAAAACTAGCTCCAGGGAATTTCTGGGTGCATATACTAGGAAATAGAACTAACCAAATAAAGGTGGGCCATAAACACCCATCCACACCTACACCCCCCCCAACACACACACACACACACACACACACACACGACCCCTTGTAGGTCCCTTAGGAAGAGATAGTTTCCCCCCACGGGAAACACCTGTCTTCTGTTGCCTCTGACTCTCAAGCCTTCAGCCTGCGAAGCCCACTGACTCACACTACCTGTAGCAAAGTTTCCAGGTCCCTTGTGCTACACGGCCATGCCGGCTGTGCTTGGGTTCTACCTGGGCCTCTGTCTCCCCACCTGTCACATGAGGGGGTAGGACAAGTTCGTCTGTTCGGCTTGTCCAGTATTCACTCTGTGATTTCAGCAATCAGTCACCGATCGCAGCTTTTGTTCATGTCCAAGGGCCCTCTGCCAGGGCTCTCCTACCTCTCCTTTCTGTCAGACCTGTGCCACCCACCCTTCAAGGTCTGTGGCAAAGGCCACTGCTTCTGGGCGGTCTTCCCCGATTTTGCAAACCAGAAGTGGCTCATGCTTTATTCCGGATCTCCCCTTGCAGTGTTTTATCTTGACAGCACCTCTAGAAATGACATCATTGCCAGCCCCAGGAATTACCTGAAAGCTGGGGCTGTTTTGCCCCCACTGACTCCTCAGCACAAAATGTCTGGCATGAAGATAATGCTCTGTGAGTTTACTGAATGAATGAATGAGTGAGGGAGCGAGTCAATGAGCCGGTGAATCTCTATGCACCTCCTTCCCCAGCCCCTAAGGGTCAGTGGCTTGGAGAGCTTGTCTCAGCATTTTGGTGTAATTGGCCTATAGCTGGTATTTCATGTGGCTCAGCTGGGAAGGCTGGGTGTAGCGTATGCACCCGTGTATTTGCCTTTGCTGGCCTGCCATGGTTCACAATGCTGCCTTAGTCTGGGGAGGCTCATGGGGGCCAGGGGGAAGTGGGATTGGAAAGGCTTGCAACGGCCTGGGGATTCTGACCACACCCAGCTGCTCAGGTCATCAGGCCCCCTGGGCCAGCCTCCTGGCCATCTGGCCTATGCCCAGGAGCTAGGGCACAGAATGGTTTGGCTGGTGCTAGAGGCCCCCAGTCCTGGTCAGCAGATAGAAATGGCGCCTGAGAGCAACTGCTTCAACTCTGGGCCAAGAATACAGCCAGGGAAACTGAGGCCTGAAGGCAAGAAGGTTGGCTGCCCCAGCACCCATCGCCAAGTGTGTTAGAATCATAGAAAAGGAGTGGGGTGAGAACTCCAAGGTTACATGGTCCAATTCTATGAATTATTTTTCTCTACATTTGTCTTGAAAAATGGTGGGTGGCATCTGGAGGCCCGCACACCAAGCGAGTGTCAGCATAACTGGCCTTGGTCTTATGGCTGTGGCGTGTCAGGCATGAGGCTAAGTGTTCCACTTCTAGAACAGTGTCCATTTATAAATGAGGAAACTGTGGCTCCGAGAAGTTAAGCGATCTGCAGAAGGTCACACAGCTGCTGCATGACCCAGGCAGGACTGAACTGAGGGCTAAGCAGACACTTGGGCATGCACTCCCGACCACTTGGCAGTGATGCCCCTTTGTCCGTTGGGCTGGACTGTGGCTGAATTCCATTGCTTGCTATTTGTTTAGCTGCGCTCTCTCATTTTTCTTCAATGCCCATGGAATACTTGTATAATAAAATCAGCTAAAGGAGAGCAGCAGTTGTGTATGAGTTTGTGTGTGTGTGAGTGTGCGTTTTAGTGACTGTAAACTAGGGAGGGGAGATCTATGCAACTCCAGTGTCTCTAAACGTCCCTGTACGCCCTCCTCCGAGCCGGTGATGTCATTCTTTAAACAGCAGCCCCCGCCCCCCACCAAATTATTAAAGAGAGGCCCCAGCAAGTTGCCCTCCCCGCCCCCCAAAACTTAACCCACTGCAAAGTCACTAGTGCCTTTTGAAAACACATCACCTACTTAATTCAGAATGTTCCCGTGCCCAGATGCCAAGGCCACTGGGAGACCACTGGCCTGGGGATCAGGGAGCCTGAGGTCTGGCCTCGTGTCCTGCTCTACAGCCCTGAGCAGGCCCGTGCTCCACTCTAAGCCTCAGTTTCTCCATCTGTCAAGGTGAGGTTGTACCAGGTGAGCTCTGAAGAGCCTTCCTGCCCTCACGATCCTCTTTGTGGAATGTTCTGTCCTCAGCAGAACCAAGGTAGAGATGAGGTGCCTTGGATTATCCTGGGTCTGTGTGACAGTCAGAATTTCAAATAGCTTTACCCCACCAAGCTATCAGCAGAGCAAAGCAGGCCACCCCCTCTGGGTAACAGTCCTCCAGGTAATCCCTCTAATGTGTGTTTGTGAACACAGAGTTCACTGGGGTCCTGCTTTGTGTACACAGAGTATTGAAATGTAAATAAATACTCTCCTACAATACAACCCTAGGCTGTCGGCCAGCTTATCAGGTTTTGGTGCTACATCTTGGGGGGTGATGTCTAAGAGGGAATCTAGCAAAAGAAATGGCTGTTCCATAGCTATATCCTTTCTTGGAGAGTTGGCAAATGACCAGGGAAGATAGTGCTTCTCAAAAAGGAGGAGGGATCCAAGGAGGTTTTCAGGATGGGAGATGAGCTGTGTCTTCCTGAGGCCCCCCAACGGCACCTCCTTTTAAGCCAGTCCAGCTGGCATGAAGGGTTCTGGGTGGATGGGAATGTTCCCATTCTTTAAACAGGCTCCCACTGCAATCCTCTGCTGGTCCAGCCAGGGGCCATGCTACTTACTCTCGGTCTGTCCCTGATGTCCCGCCTTTCTGTGACTTTCCATGACTCCCTGGAGTCAGGTCCCTTGGGTCAGATCTCTTCTAATGACAGTCCTGACCTCTCCATCCATCAGCAGCACCATCAGAGAAATACAGGGAGCAAGCAGAGCCAGCAGTCAGGGGAGGCTTCCTGGAGCAGGTGTCTCTGAGCAGAGTCTGCGGATAACCAGACAGAAGAAATAGCTGGTGCAAAATCGTGTCTAGGAGTGGCAGGATGAGGTGGGAAGAGCTGGCAGGAGATGAGAGTGTAAATTTTGGAACTTGGATTCCGTGCCAAGGAACCTGGGCTTGTTATGAGGCTGTTGGAGAACCAGAGAACCAGCACGGAGAGGGGAGTTGGGGAAAATCTGTGTTTGAGAAGAGCAGTTTGTATGGGGAGGGAGAGAAGCAGATGGGTGTGAGATATGAGGGGTAACCATGGGTAGAGGATCAGATGTGGGAGAGAGAGTGTGGGAGGGGTCAAGGAGGACCCAAAGTTTCTGGCTGGGGAAATAGAGGAACCTAAGCATCCTTTGGAGCAGGGAGCAAAGGTGTTTGAGAGTCATTTGTGTCCAGGCGGAAGCTGACTCTAGAAGCGTGGGTGAGGTTGTCTTGAGAGAGTGGGGAGAGGGAGGTGAGCGTGGAGCCAGTGTGTCCCGACATTAGCAGTGGGGTGGGAGGACAGGAACCACTTTAGAGGAGCCTGAACAGAAGCAGTTAGAAGGGGAGAGGGGCAGGGGGTGGATGGCATGGGCCCCAGAATGCCATGGGCAGGGACAGTTCAGGGAGGGAGAAGCCAGCCGGGCCTAAGGCACAGAGGGTCATGTGGATTTGGCCACACGCAGAAGTCACCAGCTGAACCTGTCAAAAGCTGTTCAGTGGAGGGGTGAGGTAGAAGCACGATGGACCGACTGAGGCCAAGTCCCCTGCACCTCTTTTGTGGGCACCTGCCCCAGCCTCCTCTGTCTGGTCTCCCTGCTCTGCTCCCATCCTCGAGTCCATTCACCACACAGTGGCCAGAGGACTCTTAAAGATATCCCCATGTCGGGGCGCCTGGGTGGCTCAGTGGATTGAGCCGCTGCCTTCGGCTCAGGTCATGATCTCAGGGTCCTGGGATCGAGCCCCGCATCGGGCTCTCTGCTCCGCGGGGATCCTGCTTCCTCCTCTCTCTCTGCCTGCCTCTCTGCCTACTTGTGATCTCTCTCTGTCAAATAAATAAATAAAATCTTTAAAAAAAAAATATCCCCATGTCAAGGTGCTCCCAGGTTCTTAATGCTCTCTGCCTTCCCACGGCCACCCTTATCATGGACCACCTTGACCATTCCCGGCCCGAAGCCTTCTGCCTCTGCCTCCTCCCCATTCGTGTTTTCGGGCTCTGCTCTGAACAGAGGCTTGCTTCAATCTTCTCCAGTCAGCAGGGCTCTCCTTCGGCTTCAGCACAAGGAGACCCCCTGGGCCCACCCCCCCACCCCCCCTTTCCTTACCATCTGCCCAACAGTCAGATCTCCACCCAAACTGCCTTCCTTTGAAAGGAGGCATTTCTGAACTTCCCCTTCGCACTCCAAAGTAGGGCAGTTGTGTTTTCTGCACACCATGCCCCTTGTGAAACACTCCCCAGGCTGTAATCAAGTTGTAACCGTGCTCCTCCTGTGTATCTCTCTTCAGAATGCGAGCTACTGTGAGAGGCTGGGGCCAGTCGGCTGTGTCTGGTCGGCTGTGTCCTCCACACTTTGCAACAGCAGGCTCGGTGCCCAGCGGAGTAAGCGCCTGGTAGAGTTGAATGAATCAATATTAATGAATGAAAACACGGAGACAAAAGGATGAAAGAAAAACACAAATACAAAAGGATTAAAGGAAGTATATTGAGCAACAACTGCAGGCTCCCGGAGAAGTTTGAGAAGTTATAGGAGGGAGTGAGGCACTTGCAGGGGCGGGAGGTGGGGGGCATTTGTGGGCCGCCTGGCCCAGCCTCACCGCCAGTCTCTCCGTGTCCTTCCATTTTAAAGGGTAATAATGATCAGAATTGTTAGGCACAGAGTATGTGGTCACTACGTGCTGGTAACCAGATCGGCACCGTCCCTTGGGGATGAGGAAGCCCCCAGGACAGCAGGAGCCACCCCTTCACCCCTATCCCCCACCCCACTGGCACAGCTCCCTGGAACCCCGCACCGCCCCCCACCAGCCCAGGGAAGCCTGCAGGCAGGGGGGCGGCTCTGTCTCGAGCTACAGGGGTGAGACTGGGGAGGGGGGCGCAGGGAGGAGGGAGCCCCCCGCCGCCGTCCCCACGCCGGATGTTTGAGGGCGGCTTCTGTCATCCCGCCGGCCGGGGAGGGGCCGCCCGCGGGCCGCCGCCTTATCGCGCCCTGTCTCCGCGCTGTCTCCCGCCGCCCGGCCTCCTGGCTGGCCGGCCGCTCCCTCGCTACCCGCCCCCAAGCCCGGCTCCACGCTGGCGGGCTGCTCCCTGCGGGCTGCCCGGGGGCGACGCTGGGGTGGGGGCGGCCAGCCCCAGCCCCCGGGGCCTGGGAGAATGTGCGAGAGGGCGGTGGGGCAGGCGGGGCCGCTGGCGGTGGCGCCCCGACGGGCCTCACCACCCCTTTGGCAGCCGCCGTGGGAGGAACTGGCCAACTTGGAGCCGGGAGGGCCTTTTTGGGAGATTGCCCCATCACCATTTTATAGAAGAGACACTGGGGCCCAGGGAAGGACACGACTGACCAAAGCCACCCTATCATCCCCTTGCCTTGGTCAAGTTCTTCCTCATCCTGGTCTAGAAAGGCTTTCCTTTCCCGGTGCCTGGGTGCCTGGGTGCCAGGGGCAAAGGGAAGGACCCGCTGAGCTCCAGAATGGGCCCACTTCCAGCGAAGCCTGGGGGGACCCAGGCCCTGACACAGCAAAAATGGATGGGCTCCTTCAGTTGTAGGGACACTGGGGATGGACACAGAGGGCTGAGTCCCTTGTCCCTGCAGGGTCTCTCAGTTCTCCCTCACGGGGGCGGTCTGGGCTCTGGTCGCTCCCCCTGGCTTGGAAGGCCCTGTTTTCTCAGCTTATAAGAGTCTTCCCCTCTAAGGTGCCGCCCAAATACGACTTCCAGCCCCTGAGTGATGGGGAACCAGACCCTCATACAGGAAAAAAGTCTGAAGTAACCCAAGACTTCACAGGTGAAGACTCTTGGGGGTCGGGGGGAGGTGGGGTGGTACAACCTGCTCTCTGAGACTCTAAGGGAAGTCGGCCCTGCAGGGGATACCAGAAAGGTAAGTCTGAGCCCGGATATCATGCAGCCACTCAACAGCCCCCTTGCCCACCGCCAGTGCCCCCTGTCAGCTGGGGGGTGGGGCTGAGTTGAGGGGCAGCAGAGAGCTTGGCTGAGGAAGGCGAAAGCCTTGTAGAGTCCTGGCAGAGGAGAGAAGCCAGGGAACACCCAGGTAGGGGTGTTTGAGCTGGTCTGGGGTGGGTAAAGGCAAGAAGGTAGAGAGGAGGAAGGCAGAGGGCCCGGCACAGACAGAGAGGCCTGGAGGCCCACATGAGGAATCTGGAGAGAGCCCAGGAGGATGTAGGGGTGGCCCGGGAGCTGGAGATGACAGGGTAATCTAGGGCCACATTAAGAAGGCTCTTAGACCCCAAGGCAAGGACAGAAGGGCAGGTTTCATATTACCTGTTACTTGACCACATTATTAAATGGATAAATAATAATACTCGGTGTTATGCCCATCTTAGAGGCAAGCAAACTGTGGCTCAGGCAAAGGACTTGGCCAAGATGACTGGAATTTGCACCGAGATCATGTGCAAAAGCCCAGGTTGCTGCCTCCCTGTCACAGCCTCCAGGGAATGAAATTGTGGAGAATTCCATTTGTTTCACTTTCCTCCCACCCTATTTTTCTGGGTGAAGGCACCCAGGTCCCAAGAGGAGCCGGGTTTGGCCCCATTCTCCTTCTCAGTTGGATGCTCCTGCCGCGCTCCATATCCTCCCGGTGTTCCCAGGCCACGAGCTGGTTAACTATACAGATTTCCATCCCCCTGTCCAGCCTCCTGACCTCCCACTTAGTGAGTTCTAGGCAGAGCCTGGGAATCTGTATTTTTGGCAAATGTTTTGGTGGTTCTGGGTCTGCCGCTTGCCCTCAGGCATTTGGGACGCATAAACTTTTCCTTTCAGCGGCTCACTGAGCCTCCTTTCAGGTGGGCTTCCGCCTTCCTCCTCAGCTTGCCCCCCAAGGGCACGCATTCTCCCCATTCCCCTCTACTGGTGTGCACCCCAGGCCCTTCCTCTTCAGGCTCCCCTGTCTCAGGAAAGTGAAAACACATGGTTTCCTAGGCAACCGCATCCCTCCTCCCAGCTTGCCCTGAGACCTCCCAGCTTCTCTCAACTGTTCAGAAGAATATTTTAAATACCAGCCTCACCAGGCCGGGCCTGACAAAGGCTGAGTTCACCTCAAAGCCTTCTCTCTGAGGGGCAAGAGCCCTGCTTCCCCTCAAACCTGGAGGCCTGGGGTCTCAGGGGCAAGTTCTGGGCTATCACCTTGGTTACCATCTAGGCCCACTCTGTTCACTAGTTCTCCACGGAGAGTAGAGATCCCTTGAATGGGGAAGCCGGAGCCTAGAGAGGGAAGAGACTCACCCAGATGGCTTGTCAAAACTGTGGCCTGAGTGAGGGACCGAGGGAACAGGAAGTAGGATTGGATAAGTAGCTGCTACCTGCCGGGCCCAGTGCTGGACACTATAGAGATGCTAACATGTTACCCTCCCCACAACCCTGTGAGGTCCTTTTCATTCCCATTTTATAGTTGAGAAGACTGAGGCTCAGAGAGATGAAGTTCCTTGCCCTGGTGACTCAGAAAGTGAATGGCGGAGCCACGTTTCAGGAAGCCTGATCTGTCTTCCCAATAAGGCCACCGTCTTTGCACTTAGACTCGGCTGTTCTCAAGGCTGGGCGGCGGTCTGGGGAATTATGGGGCTCGGTGAATTCCTTCCTGATTATTATTTTTACATTTCCTCATTAGAAGATTTGGCTGAAGTTCTGTGGGGGCTGGGCTCCAGATGATTCTTCCCTCGTGCCTTCTCTCAGTCTCTCAGCCCTGACCCCCTGGTCAGTATTTCTCATCCCAAGATGCTTTTCATTGGGTGGATAAGGCTGGAGAGGGGCCACGTGTGCAATTCACACCTCCTCTCTGGGCCTCAGTTTCCCACTGATAGTGTGAGGGAGTGTTGGAATTGAAGAGTTTGAAGATCCATCCCGGCTCAGACATTCCTGCGTTCTCACACCAAGTATATGTGTGTGTGTGATTGTGCATGCCATTGAGGGCAATTAGGTATGTGTGTGATCGGATGTGGGTGTTGGTGAGTACGTGGGTGTAATTGTGTGTGTGAGAGTGCATGCGTGTGGACTGTGTGTGATTATATACGTGTATGGAGAACAGGGGCTGTGGATGTGTCTGTGTGTGTTTGAGATGAGTGAGAGAGTGTGTGCAATTGTGTGTGTGTGTGCATCTATGTGGGTTGCATTCTGGGGGTCTGTGTGCGGTTTGGGCTGTCTTTTGTCGTGAGAGATATGTGTGTGTGTGTGGACGTGTGTGTACATGACTGTGTGTGGGCCATTTGGAGTGACTGTGTGCGTGTCATTGCGTGTCAGAGGGCCGTGAAACTCCTTCTGAGCCGGGTTGGTCAGGACCTGGCGTGGGCAGGCTGGGCAAAGGAGGGGACCCCAGCTGCCCCCCATGCCAGCAGGGCGGCGGAGTATAGCCCTTTGGTAATCAGCTCCAGACGCAGCTGGGCCGACTTCCTCTGATAGGCAGACGCTGGAAGCTCGTTCTGGCCCCAGCCAGGTCTCTTTGGGGGAAAAAATTAAAGGGGGAGGAAAAATTCCCAAAAGGCAGATCTTTATTGAAGCATTTCGTGACACGCACACCAACTAATTGATTTCCTTATTAGTAGCAGATTTTTCTCCCGGCCTTTTCTCCTGCCTGAACTCATAAAAATGAAGGGTGCAGAGCCAGCTCGGTACAGACCCTGGGCCAAGTTTCTCCGGGATCCTCCCAGGGCCAGGGAGTCAGCAGAGGCACGATGTGTTTGCTTTTCCAGGTCTGATGTAGGTAGAGAGGGCCTGAGCACCTGTGGGATCAGGTTTCAAAAGCCTGGGGAAGCCCGCTTGTCTTCCCTCTGTTTTTTCTGCCACCTCTTTGGTCTGAAATCCCACAGGTTCGCTATGGAGCTTCCTTCAGGTCAAAACGCAAATGTGTGTGGATTGGAGCTCTAGGCACCCTTAGTCATTTCTGTGTACTTCATGCCATGGGACTCTTGGTGCCTCCATTTTCTCATCTGTACAACGGGAAGCTCCTGTTACTGATGTTACAGGGTGCTTGTGGAAATCAGATCAGGCTCGTGACTCCCAGAGCCCTTTGTAAGTCAGTTGTTCCCATTACCACGACAGTGAACGGCACAGTTCAAGGCCTTGGCGTTCACAGGAGGGGGAGGTGGGCCTTGCATTGAACAGAGTAAGGAGGTGATGTTCAGCAGCTAAGTTCATGGGGGTCTCTTGGGAGATCCTCACCCTCCAGCCAGAAAGCCAAGGCTACCCCTTCATCTGTGCCTGTAGCAGGGATGGCTCAAGTTTTATCCAAAGGTTTGTGAAAAGAGGAAAGACACTACCCAGATGTTTCCAACGGATGCTTCGGGCAGCCATCATTAACCCCATTTGTGGAGGAGGAAACTGAGGCATGAGACAGTTGACAAACATCCCAAAGAGCACATAACTATGAGAGGAGAGGCATTTGAACCCAGGCCTGAGTGGTTCTGAACCTACGTGATGCTTTTTATTCATTAAAAAAAAAAAAAAGAAAGTGACCCCTTTCATGGAGGTAGAGATGGAAAAGACAGCCTGAGCTCTTCTCCCCGGAATATCTCAAGGGACAGACAGATAAGGGAATGGAGGATCGTGGTGTGACAAATGTCGTGATGGGTATAAGCCTGGCCACTGGAAAGGGTACCAGTATGGAGTGGCAGATCAGGGAGGGCTTCCTGGAAGGGGTGGCCCCTGAGTAGGGAGAAGGGCCTCATCCTGCAGGGCTGACCTTCAGTTAGCATGCATGGGCATGTCCGTACCCGTGCTTAAAATATTGACGCACTTATTTATATATGTGCTGTAAATTACCGATGCCAATGTCTCTTCCTCCTTCTAATGCTCAGGCTGCCTGGCCCCTCCCCTAGACCCCTGGACCTCTCCATATCCAGAACCTCCTTAACAACACAACCAAGATCCTGCTAGAATATTGGGTGAACATTCTGACTATAAAGGCACAGAGAAGGCCCCAAGGCCAGGCTGGTGTCCCTTGCTCCGATCTTGTTATCTCCCCCTGGCATAAGGGGGCCCCCCGGGGCGGTGGCTGGAAGCCGGTGTCTAGGCTGGGCAGACAGGCTCACTGCTTGACACGTCCCCTTCCATTCCACGTGGACTTCCTAGGAATGACTGAGGGCCTCTGTGCAGTTCCTGTTCCCAGCGGCTCACAGTCGCCAGGCCCAGGGAGACAAAATGTCCCTGAATGTGGTGGGGCAGGGAGGGAACAATATGGGGCGGGTGGAGGAGGGCCACAGGAAGCGCAGCGGGGACAGCCGGGGAGCTGGCTGCGGGGCTGGGGGTGACTCAGAAACTTGTGACTTGATAAGGTAAGATGATTCCAAAGGAACACAGCCAGAGTCCAGGGGCTGGTAAATGGCTGACCGGACGGGATTCCTGGCACCTGTTCAGACATTCGTTCTTGAGTCCTTGCACGTCTCCACACAGCAAAGGACCTTAAACCCCGTCCAGCTAAACGTGTTCTGGTCATTGACTGTGTCGGGTAGGTGCTATGATCCCAACTTCACAGAAGAAGAGACCGAGGTTCAGGGAGGTGGGATAGTGTGCCTCAGGTCACACAGAAACCCCAGTGGAGCCAGAGGACCCACAGAGCTCAAGTCCGGAGCTTGTGTGCAAACCCGGCTTCCAGACAGCACTGCCCCCAGGAACCAGGCACGCGTGGATCTGAGCGTGGCTTCACGTCCTTGCCCACAGAGCCAGTACCCCCAGCACACCCTGAGAAGATCCCCAGCCGATAGGGCCACTTTGCCATGAGAACACAGAGCTTGAGAAAATGTTTGCAACTGGGAAAAAGGACTTGTCTTGGCCCCCCAGTGTAGTAACAACGGTGCAAATGAAATGAATAAACACAGTAAAAATCATATTCATTATAGGATCTGTGCGCTGAAAGTGCCTCCTATTGAGTGGGGAAGGGGAGCTCCAAAGTAAGAGTGGCCAGGGTTGAGAAAAGGCTGACAACGGCTGCCAAGCATGGGTCCTCCTGCCTGCGTAGAAACACCCCCAGAGGCCTGCTTTGGCTGGGGGTGCAGGCAGCTGCCAGCCTCCGGGCCACCATGGCACCTTGGTCAAGCTCCGTTTCATTCCTAGCAGAATGGGACCACGGTAGCCAGCTCGCTTCGGGATGATGGGAGGGTTAAGTCTGATTCTGGCCCCCTGGTTGGGGCTCTGCTATTGTTCTTGCCTCCTCAGGTCCTGCCCAATTTCAGGAAGTCTTTTTTGGCTGGAAACATCTTCGGATGAAAGAATGTTGGAGAGGGAAGGCTGCTGGAGATAAGGCAGAGCCAGCCTCTCATGTGGGAGGGTGACTTCAGGGACTCTGAAGGCTGGAGTCTTCAGCCCCTTTCCCACCCTCGCTCTGGACCTCAACTCTGCCCTTCCAGCTTCTCCTGTCCAGCCTCAGGCTTTGATTAGGTTACAGCCTCCCAACAAGGGTTCTAGAAGCAGAGTCCAGGTCAGATTGCTCTCTGTGTTTCTTTCTCTCCTGTTTGAAAACAGCTCTGTTGAGATGTGGTTGACATAGAGTAAATCGCACGTACTTACCGTGTACAACGTGATAAGTTTTGACATATGTTTACACTCATGAAACCATCACCATAATCAAGAAAATGAACGTGTCCATCACTGCCAGAAGTTTCCTCGTGGCACTTTGTAAATCCTTCCCTCTCTCCTTCTCTCCCCACCCCCACCGCAGTCCCCAGGCAACCACCGAGCTGCTCTAGGTCATTATACGTTAGTTTCCATTTTCAAGAATTTTATATAAATGGACTCAGACAGTATATATATTCTTGTGTGTGAGGCTCCTTGCTCTCAGCATGATTATTTTGAAACTCACTCATAGCCTGTATACATCAACCTTTCATTCCCTTTTATCGTGGAGTGATATACCATCAAATGGGTATCCCACAATTTGTTTATCCATTCATCTGTTAATGGGCACTTGTGATGTTTCCAGTTTCTTACTATTGTAAATAAAGCAGCTATGAAGATTCACATATAGTCTTTGTCTGAACATAAAGCTTTCATTACTCTTGGGTGTATACCTAGCGAGGAATGGGATGCCGAGTCACATGGTAGATGTACGTTTGACTTTTATAAGAAACTGCCAAACTGTTTTCCGACGTGATTGGACCTTTTCATTCTAACCATCGGCACGAGAAAATCCCAGTTGTTCCATATCAACACTTGATATAACTAGTCTTTCTGGTTTTAGACCTCTTAATAGGTGTGTAACGATAGCCTACTGTGGTTTTACTTTACATTTCCCCAATGACTAATGACATGGAACATTTTTTCATTTGCTTGTTGGCCGTCTGTATATCTTCTTTGGTGAAGTGTCTGTTCAAACCAGTTGCCCATTTTTAAATGGGTTGTTTATTTTCTCATTACCAAGTTTTGTGGGTTCTATATACGTTCTGGGTGCAAGTCCTTCATCAAATATCTGATTTGCGAGTATTTTCTCCTAGTCCGTGCCTTATCTTTTTATCCCCTTACCACTGCCTTTCAAAGAGCAGAAGTTCTTACGTTGATTGATCAAGTCCAATTTGTCATTTTCTTCCTTGTATCAATCATGTTTGGTGCTTATCTAAGAAATCTCTGCTTCTTCCAAGGTCACGGAGATTTTTCTCCTGAGTTTTCTTCCAAGGTGTCATACTATTAGGTTTTACGTTTAAGTCTATGATCCTTTTTGAGTTAATTTTTATATTTAGTGCAAAGTATGGATGAAAGATTTCTGTTGTTTTGTTTGGCATATGGATATCCAATTGTCCCAGTACAATTTGTTGAGAAGACTCTTGTTCCTCCACTCAGTTATCTTGGAACATTTGTTCCAAACATTTGTTCAAAAATCAATTGACCGTTTACATGTGGGTCTATTTCTGGACTTTTTTCTGTTTCCCTGATTGATTTGCCTATCTCAAGGGTGATGCCACACTGTCCTTGTGACTGTAGCCTTATAGTAAGTCTTGAGGGCAGGTAGTGGGAGTTCTCCTGCTTTTTTCCCCCTTTTTTTCCAAAATTATTTTTGACTATTTTTTTCCAAAATTGTTTTTAGGTCCTTTGCACTTTCCTATAGATTTTAGAATCAGTTTGTCAGTTTCAACCAAAAATTGCCTGCTGGGGTTTCAGCTGGAATTACATCGGATCTATATGTAAATTTGGACAGAACTGATATCTTAGCAATATTGAGTTTTCTGATACATGAAATGGTGTAGCTTTCCAATTATTTATCTATGTTTTTATTTCCTCTTCACACTATTTTGTCATCTTCACTGTACAGATTGTCAGATTGATCTCTGATTTTTTTTTTTAAGTCGGCTTCATGCCCAGTGTGGACCGCAACATGAGGCTTGAATTCACGACCCTCAGATCAAGACCTGAGCCGAGATCAAGAGTTGAATGCTTAACCAACTGAGCCACCCAGGTGCCCAGATTTATCTGTATTGAATATTTTTAAATGCTATTGTGAATAGCATTGAATAGTAGCATTTTTTGTTTTGATTTCAAATTTTGATTATTGATACTTTTACTCTCAGGTAGCAGGAACTGGATTTACTTTGCCCCCTGAAAATAAGGGGGGAAAATCAGATAAGATATAAGAAACAATGTCTGTCAAGATATTGGATACTAGGCAATATAGGACAGTGATGGAAAACAAATGAGATGAATTGTGATTGTCCCAGGTTACTGCCTAGAGAGCATTTCCCGGCCTCAGCAAAGGGGCAGTGGTCCAGGTAGAGCTCAGGAGTCACCTTGAGTTGAAAAGATGGATCTGGGAGTCCAGGGAAGCTAAGGTAGCTAGAGTTTACAGGGAAAGGTACTAGAGAGGAGAAGCCATACAGGGAAAGTCAGGGTTCCCTCTGGTAATCAGCTGCATACTGATCAGCACATGTGTGAGAAGGCTACCTGTGGCCAGGAAAGAACCCCTAAAGACTAGAAAGAACCATACTGGGAGTTCTACAGGGCTCAGAATGGTGCTGGGGCCCCCAAACCGGAGTGTAAAATATCATAGCTCATGGGGCATAGAGTACTATGAAAGCTCTGATCTCAGCAATGGGGAGAATTATCCTCCACCAAATGCTACTCTCGTCCGCCTAATGAGGCAAAAAATCAAGACCTTAAAGAAGCAAACTCTTTCCAAGTATCCTAACCATGTCCCCAGACTAATCTCAAGAATAATTTTAGGAATTCAAAAGGGTTTTTTACCCAACAGGGTAAAAGTCACAATACTCAGCATCCAAGCAAAATTACCAAAGAAGGAAAATACAACACACAGTGAGGAGAGGGTTAATGCATCCAGAAGAAAGGGTATTAAGACACCTATTATAGTATTATATTATATTGTAGTCCATGAGTTCAAGTAGCTAAAGGAAAGATTGAACATGTTAAGTAAAGACCTAAAACATTAAAAAAGATCAAATCAAACTAAAGATGAAAATCAGTGTCTGAAATGAAAAATATTATGGATAGGGTTAATGACAGATTTAATATTACAGAAGGAAAGAGCACTGAATTTGAAGACATAGTCAAAGAAACTATCCAAGATGAAACACAGCAAGAAAAAAGAATTAGGGAAAAATCAACAGAACATTGATGAACTATGTGGGGCTTTGAGGGGCCAAAGAGATGAGTAATTGGAATCCTTGAAGGAAGAAGGTAGTTAGAAATTAACAATGGAAAGATCTCTGGAAAATGAGCAAATATTTGGAAACTAAGTAACATACTTTGAAATAAACCATGGGTAAGATAGGAATTCAGAGGTAAATTAAAAGTATTTTCAACTGAATATGAATGAAAACACAACATCTACAAATTTGTGCATCTAAAGCAGTATATGGAGAAAAATTATAGCTCTAAAATGCCTATATTAAAAAGAAAATGTCCACAGGGGTGCCTGGGTGGCTCGGTCAGTTGAGTGTCTGACTCTTGATTTCAGCTGGGGTTGTGATCTCAGGGGTTCTGGGACTGAGCCCCACCTGGGGCTTTGCCCTCTGGGAGTCTGCTTTGGATTCCTCTTTCCCTGCCCTTCCCCTATCAAATAAATGAATAAATAAATCTTAAAAAAATTTTTAGTCTATAAAAAAATGCCCCCAATCTATTACTTCGGTGTCTACCTTAAAGAACTAGATTAGCAAATGAAACTCAAAGTAAGTAGAAGAAGAGAAATAATGAAGATCAGAACAAAAGTCAACGGAATAAAAAACC
The DNA here is from genome assembly GCF_922984935.1 of Meles meles. NCBI lineage: Eukaryota > Metazoa > Chordata > Mammalia > Carnivora > Mustelidae > Meles > Meles meles. Next base: position 50,657,851 of record NC_060071.1, read on the forward strand.
CAGAAAAACAATGGATTAAAAATTACCAATATTCGGGGCAACTGGGTGGACCTAGAGTTTTCTTCGCAGGAAGGTTTTTTCACTACAGATCCAATGTCTTTAGTAAATATTGGGCTATTCGAGTTATATAATCCTTCTTGAGTTTTGGAAGTTTGTGTCTTTGAAAGACCATGTCCATTTCATCTACATTGTCAAGTGTATTGGCACATTTTATACACAACATTTCCTGATCCTTTTAATATCTTATAGAATCTGTAGTGGTGCTAATTCCCAATATTGGTGATTTTTTTTTTTAAAGATTTTATTTATTTATTTGACAGAGAGATCACAAGTAGGCAGAGAGGCAGGCAGAGAGAGAGGAGAATGCAGGCTCCCTGCTATGCAGGGAGCCCGATGTGGGGCTTGATCCCAGGACCCTGAGATCATGACCTGAGCCGAAGGCAGAGGCTTAACCCACTGAGCCACCCAGGCGCCCCAACCAATATTGGTGATTTTTAAAAAGAATTTATTTATTTGAGAGAGAGAAAGAGAGAGAGAGAGCATGGTGGTGGGGGAAAGTCAGAGGGAGAAGCAGGCTCCCCACTGAGCAGGGATCCCAATGTGGGGCTCGATCCCAGGACCCTGGGATCATAACCTGAGCCAAAGGCAGCTGCTCAACACACTGAGCCACCCAGGCACCCCCTAACCCGTGCTATTAAGCTGGCATTACTCTCACAACCAAACCCACGACATTACAAGAAAAGTATAGACCAATATCCTTTGTAAACATAGATGTTAAAGTTAATAGCAAAATTTTAGCAAATTGAATTTAGTAATATACGAAAAAGATAATATATTATATCAAGTGGGGTTTATCACAGGAATCCAAGGTTGGTATACTATTAAAAAATCAATGTAATTGGGGTGCCTGGGTGGCTCAGTGGGTTGAGCCTCTGCTTTCGGCTCAGGTCATGATCTTGGGGTCCTGGGATCAAGCCCCACATCACGCTCTCTGCTCAGCAGGGAGCCTGCTTCCTCCCCCATCTCTGCCTGCCTTTCTGCCTACTTGTGCTCTCTGTCTGTCAAATAAATAAATAAAATCTTTAAAAAAATCAATGTAATTCACCATATTGGCACCCTAAAAGCGAAAAACCATACAATCATTTCAGTAAGTGCAGAAAAAGCATTTGACAAAATCTGACATTCGTTTCTAATGAAAACTCTGAATAAATTAGGAATAGAGGGAACTTCTCAACCTGATTAAGGGCATCTGTAAAAAATCCACGCCTACCATCTTCATGACGAAAGATGAAATGCTTTCCCCCTAAGATCAGGGACAGGATGAAGCTGTCCACTCTTCCCTTTTCTTTTTAACATTGTACTAGAGTTTGTAGCGAATGTCATCAGGCAAGAAAAAGAAATACAAACATGCAAACCAGAAAGGTAAAGTTGGTTGGCTGCAGCTGGGCCGCAGGCTTTTCTGGGCCTCTCGGGGGAACAGCAGCACGTGTGTCCGTGTGCCTGCGTGTACATACAAGTGTGTGTAGTGTTGTGCTGGGGTAGGCGGCTCCTTGCTTTTCTGAAATGTCCCTCGACGTTGGAGAATGGAAAGAAGCGCCTCTGAGATTTGGCAGACATGCCCCAGGCAACCCCTCCAGCTTCTCTCTGGTTTCAGGTTTTTTCTTAAGATTTCAGATGGTTTTTGCACTTCCTTTCAGAATATTTGTGTGATTTTAATAAAGAAGGGGTGTTTTAGATAGCTCATGCCCAACCAGACATAATAGTGGAGGCAAAGAGAGGCACCAAATTCCAGGACTGGCCACCTAGACTGTGCGAGTATCTTACCGTGAGACACGAGGTTGCAGGAGAAGGAGCAGGTGATTCAGGGCACGTGCATGTGGGAGACATGCAAGACACTGGGCATGGGACCTCATTCGTCCAGCCTCGCTTTCCTGCCCTTTACAGTGGGGAGAAGAATCTCTAGATGGCTCAGGATCGGCAAACTATTGATAACAGGTGAAAATGCTCGGAGCAGCCACTTTCTTCTTGCCAAGTGGATGACTGAGAGTCCTTGGCCGGGCACCCCCCTTCTCCCTGCCCCGTGTCCTCTTCCTTGCAGGGGAAGGGAGACTGCTTCCAGGGAGGTCCAGCACTGGAGGCCTCGAGGGAGGCCAGGTTGTCCCACTGTCAGGTCTTTGGAGGTGCTCTGCTGATCTCCGGGATATTTAGGGATGGGGAGGTTTGAGGAACAATCTGAGAAACACCTGTGTGGTGTGCAGAACTGAGCCCCCCCCCCCCCCGCACGTCTTCCCCAAATGTCAACGTCCTAATCCCCAGAACCTATGAATTGTTAGTTTACATGGAGATGGGGAATTCAGGTTGCAGGTGGAATTAAGGTTCCTATCAGCTGATCTTAAGATGGGAAGATTATTTTCAATGATCTGGATGCGCCCAAGGTGACCCCAAGTGTCCTGAAGCGTGGAAGACCGAAGCAAGAGTAGAGAGGATGGGAGCAAGGGTCGGAAGGGCGTGTCTTAAGGACTTGATCTGCAGTTGTTGGCTTTGAAGGTGGAGGAAGAGGTCCTGAACCACAGAGTGCGGGAGGCTGCTGGGAGCTAGGAAAGGCAAGGAAATGAATTTTCCCCCAGCAGGCCCAGAAGGAGTACAGCCTTGCCAACATACTGAATTTAGAGACCCATGGCAGACTTCTGAGCTCTGGAACTGAAGGTAAGACATCTGTGTTAGCAAGTCTGTGGCCATTTGTTACAGCAGCAATGGGAAACTAATATATTCCAGAAGCTGCTGCCTTGCCAGCTCTTAGCCTGTACTGGAAACCCCAGCGGACTCAGGGGCATGGCCTCCATCTTTGGGCTTCGGATGCACTGATGCTCTGAGAGGGGCCAGGAGGCCTGTGTGTCGTCAGGAAAAGGTGCTGGCCAGCCTGTGAGGAGGCCAGAGCTCCAGCTGGGCCCCAGACCCACCCAGAGCCCCCGTGGAGAGCAGCCCTGCCAGCTGCATGGGGAAAAGGGCCCTGGCTGGAGGGTCTGAATCTAAATCCTGCCCTTGCCTTTTATTAGGTCTATGACTGTGGGCGAAGTGCTTAGCTTCTCTCTGCCCCGGTGTCCTTACTTGTGAAATGTGGACAGCAGGACACACTTCACAGGACCATTGGAAAGGGTAAGTGAGTTCGTATAGAAAGCTTGGAACAATGCCTGACATGTGATGCTCACAAAATGGGTTAATATTATTTGTATTAAGATGACACGGCCTAGTTGCTGTTTAGCTGGTGAATGGTCTAGTGGGGAGAAACACGTGTGTGTGTGGTGCAGGGGTGGGATGGGGAACACAAAGCAGGAGGGAGGCATCTTTTCTCTTGGGGTTGGGGACTCAGGAAAGTCTAGAGGTCCACTGAAGCTTAAGCTGAGCTTCCCCATCGCACACGCACATCCCTGTTCTTTTAGTCATTCAACAAACTTTTATTGAGTCCTACTTTGTGCCAGGTACTATGCTGAGAGCTAGGCATGCGACAAGAGAAAGTTCTCATGTAAATAAGAGAAAGTCCTGGGGAGAGGTGGGGGGTGGGGTAATTGGGTGATGGGCATTAAGGAGGGCATGTGATGGAATGAGCAACAGAGAAATGCAAAAGATCAGGGGGCACAAATGTTCTGATGAAACCACGGGAAGTGAGGGGGTGAGGTGTGTATAGGGGACACTTTATACTGGGTGGCGAAGGGAGCAGGAAGCCATTCCAATGGGATCAGAGTGAATCCCAGAGTTTCATATCCCAGCTCTGCCCCTACCATGAGGCCTTAAACAAGTCCCTTCTCTTCTCTATGCCTCAGTTTACTCATCTGCATGATGGGGATGACAGTATCTATAGGGTTGAGGAGAGGAGGAAATGAGTTAATATAGGTGAAGTGTTTAGACAGTGCCTTGCACATTAGCAAGTGCTAGAAGTGTCTGCTTCTTTGACTTCTACTTTTCTAGGAACATCAAGGGTGAAGGCCACGAGGTGGAAAAGGACTTAGAATGTTGTAGGAGGAACAGGAAGGAAGGTCAGGAGTAAAGAAGAGGAGTGTGGCGAGGAATGAAGTTAGGAAAGCAGGGGTATGGGCCATTGTCGCCGGTCAGCTTGGCCCCCTCACTGCTCAGAAGCTTGCCAGGGCTCCCCACTGCCTATCCACGGAATTCCCACCTCCTGGCTCTACATTTCAGCTTCCACCTCCCACCCCACCCTCTGCTCTGCTCAGTTGGAGACTCTTACCTTCTTCCAGAAGTGCTTGGGATTTGCTCATCCAGGCTCTTCCTTCCATAAGGCGAGCCTGGAGCCCAGAGAGGGATGTGTCGAAGCCAGGGTCACACAGCGGATTAGGGACCAGGTCTGGAGCCCAGGTTTTCATGACTGAGCTGCAGTTTCCAGTTTCCTAGGTGGGTCATTTTAGCAGATGTTCTGTGTATCACAGTGTGACTTGAGTTGAGGAAAGGGTGAGAGGCAGGGCATGAGGAAGGTGGAAGCCACTAACGGAAGTCACTTCTCCTGCAAAAACAATTGTGTCCAGGCTCCTTTAATGCTAAGCATACTGTCCCTGAGAAGGAGAAGCCACTCATGAGGCTGCGACACAGAGAGAGTAGACAGCCTCCACCTGCCTTCGCTTGTGTCCCCCCGACTGCTTCACTGGGAAAGCCGGAGATCCCCATGTGCTAACTGGCTGTTGTTCAGGCCCCAGGGTTATGTGAGGGGGGAATGGCAGAGCCTGCCACTGCGGCCCGAGGAGGAGTAAGTTCTAGAAAGGGGAGATCCTTTGAGAAAAATGCCATTCACCATTTGAAAATCTGTATTAGTCTATGGGGTTGCCATAACAAAATACCAGACTGGGGTCTTAAACAATAGGAGTTAACCTTCTCACAGTTCTGGAAGATGAAAATCTAAGGTCAAGGTGCCACAGGATAGGTTTTCTCCGTGGCATCTCTCTGTGGTTTAGAGATAACCTTCTTCTTGCTGCCTCTCACACGGTCTTTTCTTTGTAGCCACACATCCCCTGTGTTCCTCTGTGTGTACAAAATGTCCCCAATTCTATTAGATTAGGGACCACATAGACAGCTTCATTTTAAGTGAATCACTTATTTAAAAGTCCTATTTTCAAATAGAGTGACATTCTGAGGTACTGGGCAGGGGTCAGGTCTCAACATACAAATTTTTGCGGGGTGGGGGTGGGTAGTGGGGGTACAATTTAACGCATAACAAAACCAAACACCAACCAAAGCTTATTTCTGGGCAAGACTGCGAAGACAGGACTCCCAGGAGGGAGGCATCAAGAGCTGGGTATTCTGGGAAAGTTTCCTGAAAGAGAGAAACTTGGAGTTTTGGCCAAAAGAAAGGTAGTAACAAGGGCCTGGAAGTACATGCTGAATGTATTCTTGGGGGCAGCCTGCGGTGTCTCGTCAGCTAAGGGTCCCACTCTTGGTTTTTTTATTTCACTGCCATTTTGCATTGGAAAACAGGTCCCAAAGAGCTGGGTCTCGCAGAGCGTGGTGCGACAAGCAGCTGGGAGCGAGCCCCAGCAGCCCTAAACAGGGGGCGGAGCTTTCCTGCAGCCGGGTGGGCAGTGTGCCTCTGCCCGCTTTGGCCCCGCCCTGCCTCAGACCCCGCCCAGTGTAGCCCCGCCCCACATGCTGCCCCGCCTCCCTCTGGGTGGTGTCCTCAGCCCGGAGCCCTGAGTGTGGTCTCCCGCCCGCCTGGCTCCACTGGTCTGGCTGAGTCAGGCTCTGTTGCCAGTATGGTGACCCTGGGACAGCTGAGAATGGAGACTGGCGACAAAACAGGAGAGAGAGAGGAAGGGGTGTGGCCAGGTTGGGGAAGGAGGGCTGGATCTGGTAGCCGGCCAACCAGGTTTCCATGGGAGGCTTATTTTGAAGGACTGTGGGACCTAAAAGAACTTGCTGAACTTCTCTGAGCTGCATTCATCCAAAGAAAACTTAGGGTAGATTTGGTGTGTGCCAGGTGCTGGGGATATGGTGGTGAACAGGCCCCATGGTGGCGATCAAATCCTGGTTAAGGGTGTGACCAGGGAATCCCAGCTTTACACCCTACTGACTGGGTGACCTTGGGCAAGGTAATCAACTTCTCTGTACTAAATTATCCTCATGGGTAATTTGGGAGTAACACCTACCTCGTAGGGCTGTGAGGATTAAATATATGCATACGTGTAAAATCCTAGGAATAGTGCCTATTAAGCACTATTATTAAGTGCCTGAGAACCTTCATTAGTAGCTGTTGCTATCTTTACCCTCCTGGAGCTGGTATTCACTGACTTTAATTTCAAAATTTCTTTTTCATTATGAACTGACATATAAAAAAGAACACTAATGCTGTGTTCCCACCATCCTATTTAAGAAATAAAGCATTATAAATACATTCTCTTTGCCCTAACTTGAGTCAAGCCTTGATATTTCCTACACAGGAAGCCTCCAACCCATCCTCTACAGAGCTCACCATGTGTGAGAGATCCAGATAAAGCACAAACTGGACCTGGTCATAACTTTGCTTGAAAACTTCCATCTATAAGATAAAGTCAGACGCACCCCCTTGACGTGCAGACCCTTCACCTCTGATCCTCGCTGACACTTCCTGTTTGGTCTCTGGCACCACTTTGGTAAGTTCCTCTTACCATTTCTCCTCTTCATATATGTTGGTCCCTTGGCCTGGGGTCCTGTGCATTCTCGCTCGCTCTCTCCCTTGCTCATTCTAGGAGAAGTGCCATCCTTTGATTCGACCCAGCCTCCCGAGACCTTCCCACTGGTGAGTGAGCGTCTGTCTTCCCCTAGACTGGGAGCTCCTGGCAGCAGGCCGTGTGCTGACTCATTTTCATCTGCTCCTGGTAAAGGGAAGGCATGTACCACACTCCATGGTTGGGTTGGAGCTGTGTCTGGGGCGCCCTGCTAGGGTGTGGTAAGGATAGTCATCCAGTGACTCCAAGGCCATCCTTTTCATGGTGAATTATAGTCCCTCTGTGGTTAAAACCACTGCGGAAGAATACAGAGGTCATTAAATGGGGGTCCCCATTGTAAAGCCACTCCAGCACAGTGCCAATTTCCTTCCGTGCCCACGTCCCCCTCCCATACCCACGTCCCCCTCCCATGCTGTGCTGACTCTTTCTCGCTTCTTGCTCCATCCCTGTCTCCTCTCTCTGAGGACACTGGGTCCCTCCTGATGAGTAGATCTTCCCCAGGGACTAAGATGTAGGCCATGCAGTGACTGTGGCGTGGATCCAAGAGGCTTGTGGTTTTGGGCAAATCAAGTGGATGCCAAGCCTGGTTCTAGGAGCAGAGAAGAGATGCTTTCAGAGCAGAGGCTCCAAGCTTGTTTCTGTCCTGTCAGATATATTTGCAAAGCAGAGTCTCTTCACAGAAAGAGGGGGGGCCTAAGTCCCCATTTAAGTAAATTGGGAATAAATTGGTCAGTGCCCTCAAACTCCAGGGAGGGAGCTGGGAGCTGGGCGGAGAGGGGTGGGGAGAGGAGAAAAGGGACACTTCTATGTCTCTATGGATATTTTGAATTTTGTACTATATTCACATCTGACCTATTGTTTTAAGAAATGAAATCCTACATTGGATGGAAATCAGAAGAGCTAGCTAGCTTCCAGTATTGCAAATACCAATTACCAGTCTGCTCACCTTGGTTTCTCTGAGCCTTGCTTTAATAACCGCCCAGGTCCCAGCTCAAAGGGTAGGCATAAGGGAGACCTTTGTAAACTTGGTGGGGCTGGGTGAGCTTAATTGGTATTTACCCTTCCTTCAGTTTATGTCCTGGACAATAACCGTGCCCTTCTCTATGGCCGCAGTGTATAGGTCTCTCTGTACAAGTGTGGGTGTGTATGTCTGGGTGTGTGCTCTTCTGGACATGTCAGGGTGGCCTGTGGGATGACTATGAAGTTGGCCATTATGGGGTCCCTGCCCGAAGGAGCTTCGGGTACAGTGGAACAGGTGACCAAGTAAACACTGTCCTCTAACACCCTTGAACTCTGTGAAAGGCTGAGTAAAGACATGAAAAATGTGGGTGGACAGAGGAAGGGACATACATTCAAGCAGGGGCCTTTGCATTGGCTGTTCCTCCTGCTTGGAATGCTTTTCAACGCTTTGAGCAGATGTCCGCTTCTCAAGGAGGCCCACTTGACCTCCCCCATTGAAATAGCAACTCCCCTCTGCACTCCCCAAACTCCTTTTATTTTTAGCCAAAGTCCTTATTTTCAATGGCAGTGAAGTTACCTATACTGAAAGTAACTTAAAATACTCTGCATTTTACTCATTTTAATTGTCTGTTTCCTTCACGTCCTTCATTAGAATGCAAACTCCATGAGGGAAGGGACCATGTGTGTTTTGTTTACTGCTGTGTACCACCCCATTCCACCCGGGCCTAGAACAGTACCTGGCCTAGAGTAGGACCCTTGGTTCCTCTTTGGGAATATGGGGGTGAGGGGGTGGGGTGAGGGGTGGATGGCAGAGCGGCCATGGCCATGCCTGGGGAGGTAGCCAGAGACCCAAGGCTATAGCCACGGACAGAAGGAGCGCCCTGTGATGTGGGAATTGATGGAGATGTGGATGGTGGGTCGGGAATGCTCCAGTGGGCATGAGGTGGAAGACGTGACCTAGAGAAATCCTGAGACACCTTGGGGACCATTCTTATGCTCCCAATTGCAGCTCAGTGCCTATCCTTTCCCTTATCCTGAGAAACGGAGCCTATTGCTATGGGGGAGGGGAGCCTATTTGCTCAGGGGCCCCACTGGTTTGTTGGGGAAGGTGATGGTGGACCCATTTGTGAAAACCAAATGCCACTGGCAGGTCCCTTGCCTATGAGAGAGTACCTATGGGGGCAATGGGCAGTGCTGAGAAGGAAAGAGGCAGCGGAAGGCCCTGTGCTGGTCACAGCAGTGGCTGGACTGTAGACTCAGAGCAGAGATGTTTCTGTGAGTGTCAAGAACAGAGAGCAAGACCCAGGTAGAGGGCACTCTTGGGACCAGAGGCCAGAGAAGGAGGGAAGCAGACACTGAGGCCAGGTTGGGAAGGGCCTCGAAGGCCAGGCTAAGGAGTCAGGAGAGAACTCAGGAGGTCCAGGGAACACACTAGCATCTGGAGCTGAGAGCAGGAGGTGGCAAAGGAAGGAAGCCGTCCGGGAAGAACTGCCATTCCGGGGTCTTTACCAGTCTTTACAGAAGGGGAGGAGGAGACATGCTCTCTAAGGCTTGGAGACTGACAAGGGGGCAGAGTGGCCATTTCACCTGGGTGGCCCATTCATTTACTGAATCAGGCACTTAATGAGTCTGCACTCTATGTCAGGGAATGGGGGTGCCATGAGGAGCCCGTCCTAAACTTTGACCCCACACAAGGGAGAGGGTACCCTGGGAGAGATGTGACAGGTTCAAGGAGGCTGTGGTTACGCTAGCTCAGAGATTAGGGAGGGCTGCCCGGATAGGAGGTTTCTGAGCTGGGTCTTGAATGGTGGTGAGGGGTTTGAAAATCAGCTGATCTGTAAGAGAGGACATTTGACTAGGAAGCTACAAACCAGGGGGCTTTGATGGGCCCTATTACACTGAATTCCCCTAGCAACTCTCAGAAGAGGGAGCCAAGGCAGAGGGGAGGATTTATCTTAGGGGTAAGGATATAAGGATCTTGGGACCAAATCTAGAGAGGGTAAGGGCCCAGCCCTCGGTCACTAGCCTGAAAATAGCAGTTGGTTGGAACCCAGGGCTGTTGGACTCCCAGCCAAGTGCTCACCCTGCGGGTCCACAGCCGCTATTTGGCTGGCTATTTGGAGTTTGATTCACTGTGGCTTTCCAAAGTGCCGCGAAGAAGCTGTCGGCTAATCGTCCACCCCCAAGATCTTGATCTGCCTGTGCCTAACCCCAGCGAGGATCCAGGACACAGACCAGTGACCCAGTCTCGGCTCCTCAGTGGTTGGCCAAGGGCAGGCAGAGGCCAGGATGGAAAAAACTTGTCAGACTCTGAGTCTGAGGGCTTGTGGCTTGTTTCGGCAGCATCATGTCCTGCCTGTACAGCCTCCAAAGCATGTCACCTACCTGCCCTTCCAGTCTGCTTCACCGTCAAACGGGAACCCAGCATTCCCCACCTCCAGTGAGTTGAGACACTGAGGACATGGTGGGCGTGGCCATCCCAGAGAAGAATTAGCTGGTATTCCTTTGAGGGACTGGGGGTTCCCTGCACCACTCGAATGATGACGAGAATGCTGTCACCCTCTCTTCTGCAAGCTGACTTTCTCCAAGCCCTCACCAGGCCCAGAGCTAAGGGCTTTCCCCACAGTAATTCATTGACTGGAATGTGGGTTGGAAAACACTGGAAGGAGCAGCACTACTGTCCATATGTACAGTCTGTGAAGATGATGACGATGAGGAAGGGGCCTCCCAAAGCGCTGTGAGAAATGGATTCAGAAGTCCTTGAGAGCAATGGAGAGTTTTGCCGACAACATGGCCCAACCCCTTGGCACAGCTCTGGTCCTTTGCTTCCTCCGTCTCAGTGACTGACATGCTCCCTGCACAGGCAGCCAGCTCCCTACCCTCAGCCCCCGAACCCTGGAGGAGATATTTAGGCCCCGAGCCAGGCCAGCTCTAGGATTCCTATTCCCGGGCAGCCTGGCTGTAGCCCCAGGAGGACAGCCAACAAGGGGCCCAGCGGCTTATCGCGCTGCGGAGAGTCTCCAGTGGGCAGACTGTCTCCGCTGCTGCTGAGCCAGGCTGATAATGAGGACAGACCCTTGTGTTTACTGTGGCTGGGAGAGTGGGGCCTCTTGGGGGCGGCCCCGGCTCCTCTGGGAACAGACTGTCTGTTTGCTGAGATACCATCGCATTCCTGCAGCCTCAGCCACCCCAGGATGGATGGGCGGCGGGGGGGGGGGGGGGGGTGTGTGCAAGGGGAGGGGAGGAGGAAATAGGACAGCTGCTGGCCCTCGGTTCCCCTGGGGCCCACACTAAGAAGGCCGCCGCCCTGGGTCCTCCGGGCGGCAGGTCTATGGTTTTCTGGCCTGCTTGTTGAGTACTTTGTAAAGCTCCTTATTAGCCAACGTGGGCACCCCACTCTACAGTTTACAAAGCATTTTCTCAACAACGATCTATTTTGCTCTTCCAGGTAACCTTCTGTGTAGGTAGTCTGGGGTGATGAAGTTTCACAGAGGAGAGCTGCCTAGCTGACGGCGAGTATGGCCATCGTTGGAACAGGAGCCCTTGAATGAACCCCCGCTGACCAGTTCCAGCCACTGGGAATGCTTACCGTATGGCAGTGACTGTCAAAAGCACGTTAGATGCATTAGCTTGCTTATTCCTCACCAACAGCCCTTAGGAGATAGGTGCTGTCAGTCTTACGGATGGGGAAACTGAGGTGGATCCAGGCAGAAAGTAGGAGAGCTGGGATTTGAACTCTATAGTTAGCATGACTGGGCTACAGATGTGTCCGGCTAAAAGCCAGCTAGCGATAGGTTGGTTTCTAACTGGGTCGCAGAGGCAGGGGGCATTTCTGATGGCAGAGGCAGCCTAGCAAAGCTTGAACAGGCTTTGGGATTAGGCCTGGGTTCCACTCCCAGCGCTGACACTGGTGAACCCTGAGGCCCACCCTCCCCTGAGTCTCCATGTCCTTCTCTGGAAAGTGGACATAAGACCTGCCTTAGCAGTGGGTATGAGACGTGATGGATGAGAAAGTTCTGGCACATGGCAGATTTTCATTAAATAATTACTGTTATGACTTTGACGGCTGAGCTGGGGAGGCGGCCTGCCCAAAACCGAGACTTCAGAAGAATATCTCTTCAAAGAGAGGCCCAATCTTCCTCGGCTATGGGAGCACCGAGGAGGGAGGACCTCTAGTTGAAGGGACCTGGTGACTTCAGAAGAGGCAGCATGAGAGTGTGTTTGGGACTCTGGCTTCAGAGCCTGATAGACGCGAGTTCAAGTTCTGCTATCCAGTGCATGCTCTCTCTGTGGCTCCTTGGGGAGCCTTGGGGCAGTTGCTTAATTTATTTGAGTCTGTATCAGAACACTAATAGAACCTTCCTCATGGGGGTATGAGAACGGGTGGGATCATTCAGGGAGAGGAGACCTGGGTACGCCAGTGGGCACGTAGCATGTGCTCAACAAAACGTGGCCGCCATCAGCATTTGTGGGTGAGGTGGTGGTAGATGGAGGAACGGCCTCTGGGGAAGGCATCCGTGTATGGTGCCTGGAACCTGCGAGTACGTTCGGTTACATGGAGAGGAGAATTGCACTTGCTGGTGGACTTGAGGTTGCTGGTCAGCCGACCTTGAGGTGGGGAGATTATCTTGGCTTGTCCGTGGGGACCCACTGTAATCACAAGGGTCCTTATGAGCAGAAGGAAGAGGGAGAGAGAGAACTCATGTCCGAGTGAGAAGGAGAAAGACCCCACCAGCCATTCTTGGTGCTGAAGGCGGGTGAAGAGGACATGAGCCAAGCCCTGCAGGCTGCCTCTAGAATCTGGAAAAGCTCCCTTGAGCTGCTGGAAAGGCGTACAGTTCTGCCGATGCTCTGATTTTAACCCAGTGACACTCATTTTGGACTTCAGACTTCCTGAACTGTAGGCCATAAAATCTGAGTTGCTTGAAGGCACCAAGTTTGTGATCATTTGATATGGCAGCAAAAGGAAATTAATACAGAGTATAAGTTGGTCCTCAATGACTGGCAGGATGATAACTGGTGGAGGTGGAGCTTAGATGTATGAGAAGAAGAAACTGGACCCAACAGCCTTTAGGCTAGAAAGCACAAAGCATTTTTGAGGACTGGTGGGAAAGCCTGTTTGGTTCTTTGCAAAAATGGACACAGTTCTTCATCCTTGCCCATATCCTCCTTACAATGTAACTAGGCAGCTCTTCTCAACAAGACATGGCGTGTATCTCCCCTGTGCCTCGAATCCGCACTTGGCCCTGTGGCTTGCTTTGGCCAAACACATGCACGTTCTGAGCCCGGGCCACGAGCGGTCTTACACACTTCTGCCCTCACTCTTGCGGTTTGGAAACCAGTCTATGACCAAGCTCAGGTGTGACCTGCAGCCTCCAAAGTGGCTCCTTGTAATCCCCACCCCCTGAGATGAATGCCTTATGTAATCTCCTGGACTCGTGCCTCCCTTCCAGCGCACAGAACACAGCAGAAGAGATGAGTTGGAGCTTCTGAGATGAGCTTACCAAAAGACCGCTTGACTTCCATCTTGCTTTCCCTTTCTTGCTCTCTTGCTGGCTCGCTTGGGAGGGAATCCAGATGCTCTGCCGGAAGTGCCTATGGAGGACCCCATACCCCATCTGGCAAGGAAAGGGTGCCTCTGGCCAACAGCTAGCAGGACCGGAGACCTACCCAAATCCGGGGGAGTGAGCAAGGAAGATCAGGTCTACCCTTGGAGCCTTGAGATGGCAGAAGCCCTAGCCAACACCTTGACCCTGGGACAGTCCTTGAGCCACAGATACCCAGCTAAGTGCCACTAGGCATCCTGACCCCCAGAGTCTGTGAGAAAATACCAGTTTGTTGTTTTTAGCTATGTAATTTGCTCTGCAGCTCTAGACAACTAGTATCCCACCAGACTGGTTTGCTGGGTGATAAGTGACATGTGGCCCAGCCCCTTCCTTTCACCTAGACAACCGCTAGACAAGGGAGTGAGGCCGTCCTAGACCAACTAGCCCTTAGCCCACCTGTCAGCTGCTGGCAGATGCATGAGTGAGCCAAGCCAGGATCATCTGAGTTTGGCCCAGAGCTGCCAAAGTTCCAGCTGACCTTTGACTTGGTAGCAATAATATACATTGTTATTTTAAGCAACTGAGCCTTGGGATGACTTTGTACCCAGCAGTAGCTGACTGATAACCTATCTAGCCCGGGGGTCCTGCGTGCAGTAAGAAATGGGGCTGGGAATCTGTGTAGCAGCCTAAATGCATAGGGCTTTATGGCCGAGTGAGGGCATTTGGAGTGCAATTAGCAGGCCGTAAGGGCAGGTGTGGAGCGGGAGAATACCATCCTGATCAGAGCTGTGGTTGCAGACATTTCTTGGGGCAGTGGCCTGCCTCGGAGGCAGGGAGATCACCTAGGAGGCTGCTGTCATGCTGCAGATGAGCTGTGATGGAGGCCTGAAATTGGGACAAGGCAAAGAATGGGAGAGACCAGTAGAGGTGGGATCAGCGAAGACTGTTCTGGATTGGGTTGGGGGCAGGGCAACGGGAGAGTGGAAGTCAACACCCAGGTTTTGTTCCTGGGCACCTGAATGGTTGGTGGTGCTGTTGCCAAAGATGGGGAGGTCAGCATGGGGGACAGGGAGATGCCAGCTACCGGGATGGACGGAGGGTGTAGTGCAAGAGAGACCTCTGGGAAGAGGCTCAGGAGACTGTCCAGGCTTCAAAGGAAGCTTTATCCCCTGCCTCGTGTACTGTCTGGTCTCGGGAAGGGTAGAGAATGCTTCAGATGGGCAACTGAGAGAAGTAGAGAAAGGCCTAATGAGAAGGGTGTGTGAAGGGTTTGGGCATTGCACAGGGCTGGTGAATGAGCCTGGGCTGGCAATGGGGAGCAGCTGTTCTCACCCCTTAGGTTGGAGAAGTCCCCGAGGACAGGAGGAGGAATGAGAACCAGGAGAGAGAGTGCATGGAGAGGGCTGCCTTACAGGAGTCGTGGGCCCATGCCACCCAGCAAGGAGGACACAGAGGAATGAGCACCCTGGCCCCTCCTTCTTCCTGCCTGGGAGTACCTTCTGATGTCGCCCATTGGCTGAGTCCAACCTGAAGGTCAAAGACAAGGTTGCGTGTTGATGCAGCCCCTGCTCACCAGCCTCCCAGGACACAGAAGGGGCCGGGTGGGGGAGGGGAGAGTGGCAGGCACCTAGCCACCTAACAGATGAAACTCCTGTAGCTAAAGTCCATTGGTGACCTGTTTCTGGCAAAGGAGATTTGAGGGGATATCCGCTAGGAGTTTCTGGGAAAAGGTCCTTGACTTTTAGGAAGGAGGCTGTAGGAGAGTTATTCTTCATTGTGTCTGCTGTGCTGGCCAGAGCTGCAACAGCTCTCTTGGCATGATGGGGGAGCCAGCCGCAGTTAAAACCAACCCACTGAGGATGGAAAAGCAAAGAGACAGAAAGAACCGGGTCCTTGATGACCTCGTGGAATGCCTCTGAGAACCTGGGGTTCTTTTTTTTTTTTTATCAATGAAATAATAAAAGCATTATTATTATTCTTAGCATAAGAACCACTTCGAGTTGGATTTCCCATTACTTGCAGCTCAAAGCTTCCTAAAGGACAGAGCTGTCCCCCACCATCTCCAGGGCCTTGTGCAAGAGCTCTGGCCTCCCACAGTGTGCTGGCCGAGCCCTCCTATTTCCCTCTCCTGACCCTGGGCTTGCAACCACCACAGCAGATTCGATGCAGAATTGCAAGTGGTTTTTCAGTCTGAAAGAGTCTGAAGTGCCATGGGCTCTTCCCTGCGGTGCTGGCCTGTGGGTGCAGAGGACGTCCGCAGCATGTAGACATCCACAAAGGCAGGAGGGATGGGGTGGTGGGGGCCACAGGCCTTGTAGGTTGTCAGAACCAGCTTCAAGGCTGAGTCCACTGCTTTCTAACTGTGTGACTTTGGGCAAATTAGTTAGCATCTTTGAGTCTGGGTTTTCTCCCTGGAGGTGGTAAGGGTTGAATCAGATAGAAGAAAGAAAAACCAGTCAACCCTGACATGAATCCTAGACCTGAGAGGCCACCTTCCAAAGACTTCCTCCCCTTCCCTCCCTATTCGTTTCCACTGCTGGGTTGGATATGAAGGAGGTTGAGAAGGGTCCAAAGGGATATTGGCAAGAGAAACAACCCAGTGAGTTGACCTGCCACACAAAAAGTCCCTGTCCATGTGTTTGATGTATGAATGTATGAATGAGTAAAAGAATAAATGAGGGGAGAAAGAATGAGAGGGCTAGAAAAACAGGGAAATTTCACCCATAGGGAGAAAGACTGATGGAAGGCTTTGTAAAATTCCCTGGGATAAAATTTGCCCAGCTGAAAAGAAATCCTCATTCTGCTATTAAAGAGAAAGAGGGAGAACTGAGGTTGCCATAGGCACCTACGAGTCTCTGCCAGGGGTTCACAGTCCGGATTGTCTAGACCAGAGCAGCAGATACTTCGCTTACACTGGGCTCTCCAATTTGCCACAGACCCCTCTACTCCCTAATGCCTCCCCCAACCCTTCCCAGTGTCAGTTACTATTTATCAATGGGCTCATGCTGGATTTATCTTTTCTTAGTGGAATTAATAGGAAAAAGAAATATTTCCTATGTCTCTATTAGAAATCAAAAGAGCAAAAGATATACCAACAGAGACACATATTTCAAGAAAAATGAGAGTGGAAGCCTATTTCTTTGGGGAAGAGAAAAATATTCCTAGCTGTGTATCATGCAAACAAGGTGTATTGAGAAAAAAATACATCTTAACACCATTAAGAAACAGCTGACTTGCTTCTACTCCCCACTCTGGCCTGGCAGGCATTTTACTGGTTGTGGAGCTCTCTGGGATGAGAGTGGGCCTCAGATCTCCCCACTTGCGCACAGCTCACCCCTCTCCCTGAGAGGAGAACAGCCCCATTTTGTCCAACCCCTCTTACCCTTCATTTGGAATGATGTCGCCCTTCTTTGTGTTCAGGGCTTATTTTGAGCAAGTTCAAAACCGTCTTGCAAAGTTCAAGATCATTATGGCAGGCAAAAATGCAGTGAAATAGCACACCACTGTCAGTTAATTACTAAAAATCCTTTAATAGCTGACATTATTATAAATTATATACCCATTATAACAGGGACAATTGGGCTCTCTGTTTTTCTTGCCCTGCATTGGAACCCCACACAATGCCGGCTTGTTGGGGAGAGTGACCTGGGTGCACTTAGAGGCAAGTTGGGAGTTTACATGGGCTACCTGTGCTGACCACAGCAGCCTGCGGGCCTCTGAGGACACCCTGTCCCTGGGTGGGGGTCAGGCCACTGCCTGACCAGGCCCCAGAACCCACCTGTCTCCATTCCTACCGGCTGCCCCCTGCTTCTATGGCTGGCTACAAGTCCCTTCCCTGTGGGCCTCCCTACTCCCTCTGTCCTGTTCCGTTCTCCTCTCCACGTCTAGGCTTAGCTCAAAAAGCTCCTCCTCTAGGCAGCCTCCCCGGATTCTCTTTCCAAAGCTCTAGACACATGGTAGGCTGGTTCTTGTTTATTTATTTATTTATAATTTTTTTTTTTTTTAAGATTTTATCTATCTATTTGACAGACAGAGATCACAGCCAGAGAGGCAGGCAGAGAGAGAGGAGGAAGCAGGCTCCCTGCTGAGCAGAGAGCCCGATGCGGGGCTCGATCCCAGGACTCCGGGATCATGACCTGAGCTGAAGGCAGAGGCTTAACCCACTGAGCCACTCAGGCGCCCCTATTTATAATTTTTTAATGATTTTATTTATTTATTAGAATGCGGGAGGGTGGGGAGCAGAGAGAGAGAGGAAGAGAATCTCAAGCAGACTTCCCGCCAAGCAGGGAACCTGACACTGGGCTCAATCTCACGACCCCAAGATCATGACCTGAGCCAAAAATCAAGAGCTGGACGCTTTACCGGCTGAGCCAGTCAGGCACTCCAGTATTTGTTTTATTTTTGTCAGGTGCACCTTGAGTGTCAACTTGGATGATTTTTTTATAGCTGTGAGCACTGCAGGACCCCGTCCCAAATCAAGATGTAGAACCAACTCCAAAATGTTCCTGTGCACGGACATCCCCTCCGGAGCTTGTAAAAAATGCAGCTTCTGACTGAACCCAGAGATGCTGAGTCAGTGGCCCAGGAGGGCAGGGTGACTGCATGAGATCTTCAGGTGGAGGGGGCCCACAACCCCACCTTGGGGAAACCCACTTAGTGCTTGGTGGGAAAGTCCATGGGTTTTAGTCTTTCCCCTCCTGTTAGCTGGGAGGCATGCACTGGTCCTTTCCATCAGTGTGTCTGTCTAGCAAGTTTCCAGGCTGGGAGTGGCCCCCACAGGGGGCATCTTGGCTGGCTGCCCTCTGAAGATGCTCAAGATGGGGGCGCTGTCTTTAAGAAAAGCGACGTTTGCCGCACTGCCTCCAGCAGCCACTGAGCGTCCGTGGGCTTGGACGTTGTCAGGGTGAGAAGCTGTCCACTGGATGAGACCGCATTCCCCAGCTCACTCCTTCCATTTGCAGGAATCCCACGAGAGGTGAGATGCTCAGCCCTGCCCCCTGTTAGAATCCCCAGGGCAGGGTTGGGGGGGAAGCTCGAAACAAAAAACCACGTCTGGTCCCATATCAGTTCCAGTGGGGGCCAGGCTCTAGTAGTTTCTAAAGCTTCCAGGTGATTTTTTTTTTTTTAAGATTTTTTATTTATTTATTTGACAGACAGAGATCACAAGTAGGCAGAGAGGCAGGCGGGGGGAGCGGGGAGCAGGCTCCCTGCTGAGCAGAGATCCCGATGTGGGGCTCGATCCCAGGACCCTGGGATCATGACCTGAGCCGAAGGCAGAGGCTTTAACCCACTGAACCACCCGGGCGACCCTCTCCCAGGTGATTCTAATGCCTAGTCAATGACCGGGACCCCTAAGCAGAGAGGCCTGACTCGGGGATTTTAAGCTCTCTTTATCTGACTATGGTAGGTCCTTGATGCCCACCTACAGAGGTCTCCCTCCAACCTGGGGACAAATCATCCAATAACACTGGGCGATTTTCAAGCCCCTAATCCTCATGGCAGCACTGCTTGTTAGCAGTGGGTACGTTGAACTCAGGAAACTTTTGTGATGGTCTTCAGAGCCCCAGGGGGGTAAGGCGGGAGCAAGGATAGGGCCCATGTGGCTTTCCCCGGCCAGGCTACCCCTAGCAGCAGTGCCTGCTTACTGACCACCAGCTAGGCCCAGGGCCAACTTTATCCTTAGGCCCAGGGAGACACAAGGCCTAGGACACCACGGTAACTTTAGGGGACTGATGAAGTGTTTTCAATTTGCATTTTGTCTGAAATCAGAAAAAGAAATGACTAATAGTGAATGTATTATAATGAGTCTAGCCTGGATTACATTTGTCTTTTTGTCTTTATACCAATACTTTTGTAAAACTTACTTCCTTTTTTTTTTTTTTTTTAGTGGAAGAAGGGGCCCAGGAAGATGGAAGCGTCCAGGGCTCACAGAAGTCACAGCACAGCCCTGCACACTGTCCTGGGCTCTGGAAGGCAGGCTCTGGCAACTGTGTCCCTCAGCCCCTTCCCCAACAGAGCACGGCTGGTGTTAGTGGGGCCGGGTGCCAGAAATGTTTATCACACACCTGCTGGGTGCCTAGCCCTGGGGAGGAAAGGAGAGCATCGGGCGTGTCCTGGTCGGCCTAGGAGGAGAAGATGTACATACGGGGAAACCAAGGGCAAGATAAGACA
Organism: Meles meles; assembly: GCF_922984935.1. Lineage (NCBI taxonomy): Eukaryota > Metazoa > Chordata > Mammalia > Carnivora > Mustelidae > Meles > Meles meles. Next base: position 50,677,235 of record NC_060071.1, read on the forward strand.
GGACACACTCTCCAACGGTGGTCAGTCTTACTTGTATCTCTTCTTGTGTTTGTCATTTTGTCTGTCACTGGGTCAGGCCCTCTTTGGTTATAGAATTGTTTCATGTTTTTGATTCTTCAACCATTTTTTTGTTGGTTTATTCCTTTCTTCAACCAATGTTTATTAAATTCATTATTCAGGGGGCGCCTGGGTGGCTCAGTGGGTTAAGCCGCTGCCTTCGGCTCAGGTCATGATCTCAGGGTCCTGGAATCGAGTCCCGCATCGGGCTCTCTGCTCGGCGGCGAGCCTGCTTCCCTCTCTCTCTCTGCCTGCCTCTCTGTCTACTTGCGATCTCTCTCTGTCAAATTAAAAAAAAAAAAATTAATAAAAAAAAATTCATTATTCAGGTTTTTAAAAATTTTATTTTATTTATTTGATAGAGAGAGACCACAAGCAGGGGGAGCGAGAGGGAGAGGGAGAAGCACGCAGAGCTTGCTTCCAGATCTGTGGAATCATGACCTGAGTGGAAGGCAGATGCTTAACTGACTGAGCCACCCAGGCGTCCCTTTATTTTTATTTATTTATTTATTTTTATTTTTAAAAGATTTTATTTATTTATTTGACAGACAGGGATCACAAGTAGGCAGAGAGAGAGCGGGGGGGTGAGGGGGAAGCAGGCTCCCTGCTGAGCAGAGAGCCCAATTCGGGGCTTGATCCCAGGACCCTGATCATGACCTGAGCTGAAGGCAGAGGCTTTAACCCATTGAGCCACCCAGGTGCCCCATTTTTTTTTTAAATTTTTAAAAAAAAAATTTTTTTCCAGGCATTCCTTTAATTCAGGTTTTTATAAAAGATTATTTGTTTGAGAAGGAGAGAGAGTAAGAGAGCAGGCGCATGAGAGTGGAGGTGGGGTGCAGGGGGAGGAACAGAGGGAGAGAGAAACTCAGACTCCATGCTGAGCATGGAACCTGACGTGGGGCCCAATCTCGCAACCTGAGCCAAAACCAAGAGTCAGACGCTTAATGGACTGTACCACCCAGGAGCCACAATTCAGTTGTTTTTTTAAAAAAAATATTGGAGGGCGCCTGGGTGAGTCAGTTGGTTAAGCAACTGCCTTCGGCTCAGGTCATGATCCTAGAGTCCTGGGATCAAGTCTCATTTTGGGCTTCCTGCTCCTTGGGGAGTCTGTTTCTCCCTTTGACCTCTCCCTCTCATGATCTTTCTCACTCTCTCTCTCAAATGAATAAATAAAATCTTTGAAAATAATATTGGATTTAATTATTTTTGAGTGGGTAATTCTTCCCACGGTGCAAAGATTGAGGAGGTACTGAAGAGGGCAAACCAAGAGGGCAGGATGCAGGAGAGAGAGGGTGGCTTCTTTTGGACTGAACTTGGGTCTTGCTTAGATTTTGTACCATGTGTAATCAACACCTATATAACAGAATGACTTAAAACAAGCAAGCAAGCAAACAAAACAACCACTTTGGGGCTGAAAAATAATTTCCGTCTTATCTAGCTGCTACCCCCAGCCAACCTCTTCAACCCCACAGACAACCACCTTGATTGGCTTATCCTGCGTCTTCCCAAAGACATTGTATGCACATGCACACCATCCTTGAGAAAGAATTGACGCAAATTGTCGCATCCTGCGGCATTGTTGTTGGTCATTTGGTATCTTTTCATACTGAAGGCTCCCTCTTTTTAACAGCTGGATAATATGCCATCATTCATTTCACTAGCTCTCTATTGATTAAGTTGTTCACAATTGCTTTCTTCTACAGTGACGTGATAGGACATAACTCCCCACTCTTGACGCGACGCAGAGGTATACATCATTTCAGTCACGAGCAAGCACATCGGGGTGCTCTCTGTAGGAAGTCGAACCCCAGGGTCAACAGCTGTGGGAGGGGATGTCGGGACAGCTGCTATGGGGAGGCCGGTTTGGCCGTATCTATCAGAAATGAAATCCCTCCCCCCCATTTCTAGCACCTTCTGGGTGCTAGAGGAGGGCTGGAGAGATGAGGGGCACTCGGCTGAGCTCCTGAGGGGCTCTCAGATGTGGACAAATCATCCCCAGTCCTGGGAAGGAGGGATGGCAAAAGGCAAGGAAAATAGCCTCGGGCCTCTCACTGGGGAGTGAGGAGACACTTGTTTAGGGGAAAGGAAGGAAGGGCATTCTGGGCAGAAGGTCCAGCATGTGTGAAGACTGGACGTCACAGAGGAAACAGGGGAACTGTGGGGTGTTCCGAGGAGCAGGCCGTCTCTTATTCAGGGTCCATGTGGTGGGAGGGGGATGTGAGGTGGGACCTGTGTGGCTCTCTCTGGCCATGGTGGTGTAGAGGAATGGCTGAACGCAGACATGGCTTTGAATAAATTCCTAGTCCTGGAGGGATATCACATAACTGCATGTATTGTCCCAAATGCCTTTGGCTTCTCCCAAGTTTCCAGGAGAAATGTGTTGAAGTCTAACTAAGCCATATCCCTGGGCATTGGACTCTTCGGTGAGGGTCCCTGTGTTCCCCTGAAGGCTGAGGGAGTGAGCCTTGGCCAGGAGGCCCCGGGTCAGGCCTGGGGTGGTGGTCTGATGCTGCTCGTGATGCCATTCTTTGGAAGTCTGCCTTCTCTGTCAAAAGCTCATGGGAATCTTGCATTCTATTTCTTGATATACCTGGGTTAGCTTTAATGTTAAACATTAGCTTTAATATTAAAAATTACAGTGTAAAAATAAATTTCTCCAACATTTAAAAAAAATATTTTATGTATTTATTTGTCAGAGAGAGAGAGAGTGAGAGAGAGCACAAGCAGAGGGAGCAGTAGGCAGAGGAAGAAGTAGGCTCCCTCCTGAGCCAAGTGGGACTTGATCCCAGGACCTGGGAAATGTGACCTGAGCCGGAGGCAGACAGAGCCACCCAGGCGATCCTCTTCAGCTTTTTTTTTTTTAAGTAGGTGCCACACCCAGCGTGGAGCCCAACACAGGGCTTGAGCTCATGACTCTGACATCAGTACCTAAGCTGAGATCCAGAGCCGGACGCTAACGGACTGAGTCACACAGATGTCCTTTCTCTAACATCTCTGAGTCAAATGAACTCTTTGACTTCAAGAAGCCCCCCCAGTCGCCCTGCCTGAGAAGGATGTGGATTACCTAGGGGTGGGGTAACCCAGCTGCCTTGCAGTAAATCCACAGTCCTCACTCTGATCTCTGTGCAGCTAGCTCCAACCCTCTTAACAATCATGAGACTTGCAGCACTTCACTCATTCATGCCTTCATTCATTCATTCTGTATTTCTGAAAGCAGATATTGGGCAGGGCGCTGCCTTCTCTGCTGTGTCATCCACAATTAGTTGAATGAGAATAGCAGCTCTAAATGCTTTGCATAATAATCTGGGTCTATACTCAGATTGGCCCCTATAAATTAGGTCCAGTTATTAAGGATGGGGAGCTGAAATAATAAGTAAGCATAGGCAAAGGGACCAAGACCACTCTGTAAGGGGCAGAACCAGAGTTAGAACCCAAGAAGTCTGACCCCAGAGCCTGCCCTCCTACTTTCGTCACCACATCTGCTGTGCACTTGGGTTGAGACACCTTAAGCCATGGGAAGAGGGGCAGGGTATCCCGGGAGTCAGAAAAGCCTTGGCCGGATCCCTGGCTCCCTGCAACTGGCCGTGTGATCTTGGGTAAGTAAGCCTCCTTGTCTGGTACTAGGTGATCTCTTTAGGCACCCCCATCCCTGCCCTCTTCTGCTCTGTGCTGGTGAAATGCTGCTTGGAGAGTGGTGGATTGGGTGCAGCCCAAGGGGTGTGATCTGTAGCACAGGAAAGGGATGATTCTCTGGGTTCCCTTAACACAGTCAGTCTTCTTTCTCCAGGTCACATCTCACCATGGGCTGCTGGGTCCTACTGTGTGGCACAACTTAACTCCTCTCACTCCCACCTCAGGCAGGTAGGTCCGCTTTATAGAAGAGGAAACTCCCAGGGGCTAGCTTTAACCACCCTGTTTACCCAAGTTTATCCTGGTAAAGACTGACTCCATGCTCATTTCACTAATCCCAGCTACCCTCATTTACTGAGCACTTACTGCGTACCAGACCCTGTGCTAAGCATTTTAATCTTGAAAACAAGTCTCCCAATATTTTTATTACTGGTTACATCTCAGGCTCCCCACCTGGACTCTACCATCTGGGCATGAGCATAGCACCTGGTTAGAGGGGTAATCCAAGGATTACCTGTGGGGCTTGACAGAGCAATGGTGAGGAACCACCACTCTGTGCTTGGTTGCCTGGAGGGGCTAAGAGTAAATCCAGCATTCAGTGCATGGGGGCTATGGGAATGGGTCCCCTAATTTTAGACAGGATCTAATTATAGACAGGAAAAAGAAATCATCCTTTCTGCGAGAAAGTAGTAAAAAAGCAAGCAAATAAATAAGCAAAAAAGCCTGAAAGTGGGTGATTAGCAACTGGCTGAATCAGTGTGCTAAGCATTGCATGGAGCTAGGTGGTCCCCAGGCTAATTCTAGATGATGTGCAAACATATTTTATGTATTTACTTTATTATTTTTAAAAATATTTTATTTATTTATTTGACAGACAGAGATCATAAGTAGGCAGAGAGGCAGGCAGAGGGAGGGGAAAGCAGGCTCCCTACTGAGCAGAGAGCTCGATGTGGGGCTTGATCCCAGGATCCTAAGATCATGACTTGAGCCAAAGGCAGAGGCTTAATCCACTGAGCCACCCAGGCGCCCCTATATATTTACTTTAAAGTGACAAATATAACTAGCACTTTGGGACGCCATGGATATTATTGCTTATGACAAGGCTAAGTAAGAGTGAATTGATTATAAGAAATTAAGCAAATAAGAGTCAGTAACATGTGTTCACCATAGAGATGTTCTTTCACACTCAGATCTGTAACAGCAAATGATGCTGGTTCCATCTTCAAATATGCCCAGGATTCAACCCAAGCCAGCATGGTCTCTCCAGGGACAACCCCCCACCAAGTCCCTGCTACCGGGTCTGTCCCTTGCACTCTAGTCTCCAAATGGCCACTAGAGGGAGCCAGCTAAAACAAGGCAGAACATGTCCCTCCCCTTCTCAGAACCTCCAGGGGTGCTCTAGGTGCTCAGGGGACAGCCAAAGACCCCACAATGGCTGTGTTACCCTTCTATCTGTCCCCAGTATTTCTCACCTATTATCACCTCTCTGATGGTCCTGGAACACATCAGGCACATTCCCACCTCCGGAACCTTGTATTTGCTGCTTTCTGTGTCTGGAACATTCTTTTGCCAGTAGTGTCGTAGTGGTTCCCCCACCACTATCAGGACTTTGTTCAAATGTTACCTTCCCAAGGAAGCATTTCCTGACCACTTTCTCTGAACCACGACTACCCTCTCCTGGCATTCCTCTCTCCTCTTCTCTGCCATATTTTTAACCTCAGCCCCTTTACCTTCCAGAACACCCTATACCTGATTGTTTTGTTTATGGTCTGTCCTCCCACTAGACTCCTTGAGCTTAGGAATTTTGTGTTTTGTTTATTGCAGGATCCCTAGCCCTTTAAGCAGTTGCCTCTTCCCACCACCAAGAATCAAGTGCTGCCTTGTATGATTTCTGCTGTTTCATGCCTTGTGTCTTCCCAGCTAACATGGAAACTTTCCAAGGGCAAAGGACCATGTTTCCTTTTCCAGGACCAGGTGTTAAGAAGATGCAGCTCCAGCATCCCTGGGTTCAACTCTGAACCCAACTCTGCCACTTATGGGCTGGGTGACCAGAGACAAATTACTCAAGCTCTCTGTTTCCTTCTCTATAAAACATGTCTAATAAGAATGATAACTTCTTCACTGTCTTATTTTGGGGGGGAGGAGGAACTTGATGAGATAGTGCATATAAATGTTTGGCACAGGATGTTACGCACAAAGCTTGGCAAAGTGAGAGATTTAAATTCAGCCATCTCCCAGATTCTTACTGAGTGCCTGCTATGTGCCAGGTGTTGGGCTAGGGACTGGCGAGAAGGAATGGGGCAGGGGCTGTCTTGCATGAATGACCTTTGTTGATGGCACAGGGTGGTCTCAAATGAGCTTTGTTGATGGCACAGGGTCTGACTCCCCTCCCTCAGTGTTGCTGCGGGTGGCTTCATAGTATCACCGTCTTTCTCCACATGGGGCTTACGTTCCAGAAACAGAGGAGAATGGACACAGAATTGTGTGGTTATGAATTGTGAGCAGTACTGTAAAGAGAAGCACAGGGTGCTTCCGGAAAACACTGGAATAATGGGCAGGGGTCAGATTGGACTCTGAGGGGCTAGGATTTGTTCTTTGTGAGGTGCTTTCTGAGAAATATGGCTGCAGAGACCTGAGGAGCGGCAGCTGGGACCCCACTCTCCTCCCCTCCTACATCCCCAGGGAACTGGAGCTTGTGTTCCAGAGGGCTGTCTAGGACGGTGCCCTTAGGCCCTAGCTCATAGGCCCTGCCCTACCGGGCTCTCATACACCCTCTAGTGGTTATAGTGCAGGAGGCCGCTAGGCGGGATGGGCCCTGGGATTCCAAGGACAGTGGAATTGTCACTGCCCTTCCCTTCCTGATACTCTCTCCACTAATAGGCATCTTCCTGTAATGACTCTGGGTCCTCATGTCATTTAATTTTGGTAATAGCCTCAAACATGATTCTTATTTCCATTTTTATAGACGAGGACCCAGAGGCTCATAAAGCTGAGGGAGGTTTAGGAAAGTCAGTACTAAACGCAGGCCTCCCAGATTCTGGTTTCAGTGCTCTTCACATGGCATCCAGGAGGTGCCTAATGGCACCCCACCCCTAATGTCACAGCTTTGCCTGAGCAAGAGTAGAAGCCAAACTTTGAGTTATTGCCCAGAGAAGAAGGTAGCCATCCATAGGATGGTAACCCATCTCCAGTCTGCTGCCCCATGACCATTGCTTCCCACATACCTGCAAACCGCCCCCAACTGGCTGGGTTCAAATCCCCCCTCTGCAACTATCTAAAAGCTTGTGCCAGTTAAAGCCTCTGTGCCTCAGTGTCCTTAACTGTAAGGTAGTGGTGACAATTATATCTACCCCCAAAGTGTAAAGTGGCCTGTGGGGCGCCACCCTATCATACTTTGATTCAGCAGGTCCAGTGGACCACATTTGGAAAGTCACTGCCCTGGAAGGGTGTGTTCTGGGAACACAGACCCACATACCACTTTCTAGCAGTTGAGGGTGAGCATACATACTGGTTTAGGCACTCTCAACACTATCTTCATGTCAGTGGCAAATTGAATGGCAAGTTCCTGCACCTCAGTTTCCTTATCTGTAAAATGGAAACAGTAATAGAACCTATGAGGGTTGTTGTGGGAATTCAATGACTGAATCCTTACCACGTCTGAAACCATTGCCTTGCCGGTAGTAAGGAGTCATTAAGCACTAACTATTGTTACTGCAATCCACAGCCAAACCAGTCATTAAGCACGAACTATTGTTACTGCAATCCACAGCAAACCAGCAACTACCCCGATAAAAGGAAATACTTTACATTGCATTGAGTTTCTTTTTGTATCCCCCTACCCCCACCAGGGGCGAGAAATGACTAAAGGGGCTTCTGGGTGCTGGTTACGCAAGTGTTGTATTCACTTGGGAAATTTCATCTTGCTGTTCACTTGGCTTTGTGCGCTTAAAATGCAGTGTCTCCTAGGATCTTCACGGTCCTGCGAAGATCGTCATCTCCGTTTTTCAAACAAGAAGCTGACAGCGATTTTGATTTGGCCAAAGCAGCAGGGGATGGGGGTGAAAAGAAACTCCTTTCGAGAGAACCACCACCTCTCCCGGAGGGCACGGCGCCAGCAGTACCTGACTCCAGGTAAAAGCAGATGGTTCTGAGTCCTTCCTGAATGTACCGCCCTTCCCCCAGCGCTCACGCAGACTCGCGGCCTCGAGGGGTACTTGCAGAGCCGCACACTCAAAGGGCCAGCCCCACACGTGGGCACTCCTAGGGGAGACCTGCGCGCGGGGCCCCCGCGGGGGAATGGCGCCCAGCCCCGGGCCAATGAGAGTAGCGGAATTTCTTTCATTCAGTGCGGGGCCGGGCTCCCGCCCGGAAAGGGGCGGGGCGTCGTGCCGGGGGCGGGGCCGCCGTGCGCTGGGGAGAGGGCGGTGTCCGCCCCAAGGCCGGACCAATCGGCGCCGCGCCCGGTGGGGGGAGGGGGGACCAGGCCTTTTTTCCCTCCGCGCGGGACCAATCCCGACTTTACAAGCTTGAACTTTTGCCACCCTCGGACGAGCTAGCGCGCCCGAGGAGGTACCCCGCCGCGCCGGCTCCAGGGGCAGGAGCGGCCTTAACCCTTCCCGCGCCGAGAGGCTCGCTGCTACCGCCGCGCCCCCCCCCCCCCCAGCCAGCCCGGGGCCGGGTGGGGCGGGACCCTGCCCCCAACCCACCCTCATTTCCTTGGGGAAAGCACGACCCCTACCCACGTTCCTCTCGGTAGTGTATAGAGTCAGTTGGGGAAAGGGGAGGAGGAAGCACCCGGCCTCGAGGGGGCCCGGGACGCCAGACGGTCCGACTGGCTCCGAGGGAGGGCCGTGGAGACCGTGAAGAGCCGAGGGGGGACACTCCCCGCCTCTACCCCATTCCCTGCAACTCCCTACCTCGAGCAAGCCTGGAGCCCCCGTGCGCCAAGCGTCCCACGCCCCCCGTTTGGCCCAGCAGAGCGACCCCTGACTGAGCATGGGGTGTGGAGACCTTGAGCCATCGCGGAAGATCCCGCTACCCCAACAAATCAGCCGCCCCCTGCTCCCAAGGGACTGGAGCCGGGAAGGCACACACGCACACCCGTATTTATTAGCCTTCCCTGGGATGGGGGTTTGGACCAACTCGAAAGTGCAATGTGTGTTTGCAAGTTTGTGCACAAGCCAGGGAGAGGCAAAGCGCCCCGTTTGCTATAAGTCTCAGTGGATCCACCGAGCCCTCGCGCCGCTCACCCCTGGTTTGTGTAACCCGCATGTGTGTGTCTGTGTGTGCGCGCGCGCGGGCGTGTGCGTGTGCTCGCTCGCATCCGTGCCCGCGGCACAACGCGGGCCAGAAAGCGGGCCGTGGGCGCTGTCAGGCTCGGGGCGGGGGTGCCGGGGCGAGCGTGGGGCGGGAGCCCGGGCTCGGCCCGCCCCGGGAGCCAGCCCCTCGGAGCCTCGGGCTCTGCAATGGGACGTGTTCTCCTTTAAGAGTTAAGAAACTTGAAACCTTGTTTGCGCAACAATCAGCGCCGCGGAGCCGCCAAAGTGTCTAGACTGGCATATGATGGGAGGCAGCCAATGACTCCGCGGCGCTCCTCCGGGGGCCCTCAGTGTGCGTTTGAGGAGAACAAAAAAGAGAGAGAGCCGAGCGGGGGAGCGAGCGAGGGAGCCGAGCCGAGAGAAAGAGCCGCCGGGCGCTGCCTCGCCAGACCTCGCAGGGACCGCGGGGCCACCGGGAGGCACTTTTTGTGGAGGGGGAGGGGGACGACCTCTGCAGCCGCGGCGCCCCGGGCGTCCGAGCGCAGCGTGGGGCGGGCTGCGACCTCTGCCTCGGTGGATTGCATTTTTAATTAAGGATTCCCAACAGCTCTTGGGATTTTTACAGTTTCCACTCAAGTGTTGACACCCGCGTTCTGGAGAAACTTGCTCCAAGTGCATCTAGCGCCTGGGACCTGAGACGGAGTTGGCTTCTCGTGCATGCAATTCCAGGATTTTGGTTTTGTTCGGGGTTTCTTTTTCTTTCTTTCCTTTTTTTTTTTTTTTTCCTTTTTGCAGGGAGTAAGAAGGAAGCTGAGGGTATCAACAAGCCTGCCTTTCGGATCCTGCAGGAAAAGCCCATGTAGTTAAGCGCTTGGGTTTTAAAGGCAGGGCTGCCCCCGACACATCTGGGGGGTTCGGCGCGAGCGCTTTGTGCTCATGGACCAAACGCGCAACTTTTGAAGGCTCGCCGGCCCATGCGGGGTCTTTCTGGCGGGGCGCCGCCTGCAGTCCCCCTCCAGCGCCGGGGCTGGAGTTGCTGAGTAGCCGGGCCGCCGGTGTCCATGTAGCCGCTGGTCCCGCGCGGACTGCGGCTAAGCGCGCGCGTGTTCCCCGCCGTTCGGCCCGGCGAGCTCCCTCATGTTGCAGCCCCGCGGCGCCCCTTCGACGACAGGCTGTGCGCGATCTGCACGGCGCCCGACGGCGGAGCTTCATGTGGGGCTGCGGCCCGCGAAGCCGGCGCCTCGCTGAGGGAACGGACCCCCGGTAACCGGAGACCGCCTCCCTCCCACCCCCGGCGCCAAAGGATATCGTATGTTCAGGTCCAAACGCTCGGGGCTGGTGCGGCGACTTTGGCGAAGTCGTGTGGTCCCCGACCGGGAGGAAGGCGGCGGCGGCGGCGGCGGCGGCGACGACGAGGATGGGAGCTGGGGCAGCCGAGCTGAGCCGGCCCCGCGGGCACGAGAAGGCGGAGGCTGCGGCCGCTCGGAAGTCCGCCCGGTAGCCCCGCGGCGGCCCCGGGACGCGGTGGGACAGAGAGGCGCCCAGGGCGCGGGGAGGCGCCGGCGCGCAGGGGGCCCCCAGAGGCCCATGTCGGAGCCGGGGGCCGGCGCTGGGGGCTCCCCGCTGGACGTGGCGGAGCCGGGAGGCCCGGGCTGGCTGCCCGAAAGTGACTGCGAGACGGTGACTTGCTGTCTCTTCTCGGAGCGGGACGCCGCGGGCGCACCGCGGGACGCCGGCGACCCCCTGACCGGGGCGGCCCTGGAGGCGGCGGGCGGCGGGCGGAGTCGCGAAGCCCGCTCGCGGCTGCTGCTGCTCGAGCAGGAACTCAAGACGGTCACGTACTCGCTGCTGAAGCGGCTCAAGGAGCGCTCGCTGGACACGCTGCTGGAGGCGGTGGAGTCCCGCGGCGGCGTGCCGGGCGGCTGCGTGCTGGTGCCGCGCGCCGACCTCCGCCTGGGCGGCCAGCCCGCGCCGCCGCAGCTGCTGCTCGGCCGCCTCTTCCGCTGGCCCGACCTGCAGCACGCCGTGGAGCTGAAGCCCCTGTGCGGCTGCCACAGCTTCGCCGCCGCCGCCGACGGCCCCACCGTGTGCTGCAACCCCTACCACTTCAGCCGGCTCTGCGGGCCAGGTGAGCGCGCGCGCTGGTGGGGTCTGGGGGTTCCCCTTCCCGCCCCTTTCCGAGGCCTTTTCGGGCCGGGACATCGCCGGCCGGCGGGCGGGCGGAGCTGCGGCTGCACCCGCGGGTGCCCCTGGAGCGTGGGAGTCCCGGCTGGAGGCGCCTCGCCGGGCAGGACAGCCCGGGAAGTGGCACACGTGTCAAATGGCACCTTTTTAAGACTTGGGCAAACTCGAAAGAGCATGCATTGGAGTTTCTCTGCAGCTTCAGGGACCTAATGTAGGCTGCAGCTTCATAGACGGTGAAAGAGGAGGGCAGGCCTAGGAGAAACCAAACACAAGTGTCGTCCAGCCCCCCCCCCCCCCCATTTTACCCTCAGTCCGTGCCCAGGCCTGTAGCGTTTGTGTGCATATGCTTATCCCTATGCTGAACTTCCCTATATCCAGGTAGATACAAGTTGTGAAATTGGGCGTAGACAATTCATGTCTAGAATCAGAAATGTTCATAAATTGTCACATTGGTTCCTTTGTACAATTTGGAGCAAAGCTGTCTCCAGGTGGAGACCACCTTCTTGCCCTGATTGCTGCCAGCATCCGTTGGGTGTCAAATATCAGGGCCCCCCACCGGTGGTGGTCATCATTGTCAGTTCTGTGTCCAGTTTTTCTAGAGTTGTGGGTCCTGGAGGCGACCACAGGTGGAGGAAGCAAGGAAGCCAGATAATTTATTTACCTCTGAGACCTGCCTCCCTTCTTTGTTCTCTTCCTGGGATTTCCCCGCACACACCCCACCCCCAGCCCTGCTTACTGAGCAGGCCCTGGGTTCTGGAGCAGAGGTGAGGACAGCTGGAGGCTCCCCTCCACACCCACTCTGACCTATGCAGTGCATGGCTCACACATTTCAGCCCATAGTATCTTAGGGGCGTAAGCATCTTCGGTGGCATTGGGGATTCTGTGGGGTGGGACTTCTAGAAGATTGAAGGCTGTTAGGCCTGGGTAGGCTCTGAGCTCCTCCAGCCTATGTCCCCTCTGGAGAGTCAGCATCCAGCCTGGGGGCACATAGAGGATCAGATCACAGAACTCCAGACTCCCAGTGTGGAAGGGAACGGTGGGCCCAGGATTTGTCCCTGATGTCTTGTTCACAGGTGTGTGAATGGCTGGGGGGAAAAGCAGGTGTAGCTGTCTTGGTGGTTCCTGAAGAGAGAGCACTGATGGGGGTGGGGGGTTGGGGAGAAGCACCATGGATCTGGCTGCCCTGATCCCTGCATGGTCACTCCAGGCCTGACTCGGGGGCTTTTGGTAGTACCTGACCTGTGGCCCATGGGAGGCTTTCTGTGCTCCTGTTCCTCTTCGGGACAGCTTCTTCTGGAAGTGGCTTCCTCTTGTATGGTATCCTGTCTCCTCCCTCACTCTGGGGCAAAGGTCCCTGTTGGTGGTTGCCCTGTCGCCGGTCATTTTGGTGCATGGGAGGTCATTGGTGGGGCCCACTTTGTGCTTTCAGCAGGCCCTGGCAGCTTACTTTCTCTCTTCCCACGTCAGTGTGCACACAGATACATGCTGAGCACTTACTGTGTGCCAGGCATGGTGCTGGATGCTGTATAGCAGAGAGAGTAGAAATATGAGTAGGGTGTATGCCCTTGAGACACAGTCTTCCCCTGGGAGATGGGTCAGCGATGGGGGAAGAAGGGCCAGGTCTTTAGGTCTGAACTATCTGAGCGCTGTGGGATGTGGAGGTTAACAGGATCCCCTCCTGGAGCTCCGTAGTCTGTCTGGAGACAGCCTTGGAGGGTGGGTCGGGGAGGTGGGCAGAGAGGAGGAGGAGGAGAGGGCCTGCTGAGAGTCAAGGTGCCTGGTCTGCTCAGGTGTCTGAGAGCCAGAAGGGATGCACACCCCTCTCTCCCCAGCTTAGATGCCAACTTAGGTGGTGGTTTGAGTTTGGCCAACTTGGGGGCGGGGTACAGGTTGAGGGCCGAGCTGTAGTGGAGCAGTTCTTCCCCATAGCCCTGGTCCCAGGGTCTTTAGTAAGCTTGACCTTGGATGAGTAACCTGCCCTCACAGTCTCCCTACTAGTTCTTGGGAGGCTCTAGGAACATTCTCCATGTCTGATTCTACCCTGAGCACTGGCACTTGACTCCCTCCCTCCTCCCCAAAGGAGGCACTGTTATAGGAGCCTGGTGTCTGTTCCCTGCCTCTTTGCCAGCCCTCTCCCCTCTCCCCATTGAGGCCACCCTGGGGGTAGGTGGGAGGACTGATGGCCCGGGAAGAGTTTTCAGGAGGTGCCAGGTTGACCCTCTTGCTTCCTCCCCTGCCCGATGGTGTGGGCCGCCGGGACTGAGAACTGGGGAGCCCTTTGCTGCCCACTCCACCCCTGCTGCCTGGCCGCCAGCCTGGCTCCTAGAACTGGGCGGGTACATAGCTGGAGCTCAGCCGTGCGCATCCTGATAAGGAGACTGCTCCTTCCAGGGCTCTGGGGGAAGAGGACTGGGGCAGTAGGGCGGGCGGGCAGGCAGACAGACAAGACAGATAGACGGACAGACACACTTGGGGAGAGCAGGCACCTAGCTGGAGAATACAGCAGCATACTCAGCAGGCCAACTGAGGGGCACCCACCAGTCGCCCCAGTGCCCACCTGACCCCCACAGGGAGCCCAGGTGGCCAGGAGGCCCCTTTCTGGGCAGTACTGACTCCTACTGCTCAGAGCAAACCCTGATCCCATCCATCAGCTTGCTCTGGGACCCTGGGGCCAGTTCCCCTCTTTGGACCTCTTTTCACACGAGTAAAATGAGACGGTGGGCAGAATCCTGGGGTCTGATGGGCAGATTCCAGGCGACCCAGGCCTCCTCCCCTGCCTTCTCCCCCATGCTTGTCTGAGAAAGTGGGGGTCCTCCCTCCTTGCACGGCTCTGTCCTGCACCTCTGTCCCTGTGGGAGTCAGGCCCCAGCTGCCCTTCCCTCTTGTGTGTCTTTCTGTCCCGGGAAAAGCCAGTTCGCTGAGCTCGGTGCCTATGTGGACGGAAATGTGGAGAAATACTTTAATCACAGTTCTAACCTGTGTTTATACAGCTCCTTTCTCCTGAAAGTATCCATTAACTTTGGAATAAATCTCCTGCTCTTTGCTCCACCACTTTTTTTTTTCTGTAATTATATTCAGTAAATTACTATTATCCAAATTGCGCCAGGGAAAGAGAGCGAGAGCGAACTTCTGAGCGACTGGAGGAGGCCGCCTAGGAAAACACAGGGCTCCCAGGCCAGGACTATAGGAATTAGAATGGGCTAAAAAGTTTTCCTTTTATTTGGCCTGGCATTATCCCTTTGAAATGAGATCAATTTCAAGTTGGGCTTCCAAGCCCCTGCCCCGCCCCTTTGGCGGCCCCTCTGCCTGCCCGCCCTGCTCCTCAGAGCTCCTCCTTGGAGGTGAGGAAGGGGTGATAATGTGCTGTTTGCCTCTTGCTGGCGCCAGCCGGCCGTGCTGTTTATCTGGCTGCCGGGGGAATCTGGGCAATTAGGCTCCGCCGGCCTTAAAGCGCTAGGAGCTCCTTTTTTTGAAGCTCCCATCCCCGGCTTGAGTTTGAGCCTTCAGGTTCTGGGGGTGGAGGGGACTGGTGCTTGAGAGGCCCCCTCCCCACCCACAGCCACCCCTGGGAGGGGGGCAACCAGGAGGCCCAGGGTGTCATGTGGATCCTTTCCTAAGGGAGATGCTGGGCTGCAGAGCAGGGGTGGAAGGCATTGTCCCAAACTGAAACCTTACCAGGCTCTGGGAGAGGCTGGGAGCTCTTCTGGCTTTAGAATTAGGGTCTAGATCCCAGAAGGCTAACTACCCCCTGGGGGCTAACCAGAGGCTGGTCTGGGCTTGGCTGGGCTGAGCTGAGCACTAACCTTCTGGTACCCTCGGCCCCTGGCTGACTGCTCTTGAACTTCTGAAGGAAGTTGGAGGAGATTCCTGAAGTTGATGCCTGAGGCTGGAGTGTCTGATCTCTCTCTCTCTCTCTCTCTCTCTCATCCAGTTCTTTCAGAGGGCCCCCAAGGGTTCTAGGCGCTCTCCCCTTCGAGTTTAGAGCACCTAAGTTATTACTGAAAAATCAGTATGACTTTTGGAAGCCCTAAGGTAGCTCCTAAAAGGGGACTGGATGGAGGGCCTGGAGGCAGCTCACACTTGGTCTTCTGACCTTTTGTATCCCACCTGAGTTAATGACCTGGGGCTCCCCTCGCCCAGATCGCCCAGACCTCCCAGACCCCCCAGATCAGAGGGAGCTGGAAGCGTGGGAGTGAAGTGGAGATGCCAGTTAAAGGTCCCCCAGGACTGTACACAGCAACATTATTCCTAATAGTCAAAAAATGGAGAAAGTCCAAATGTCCATTAGCTGAGGAATAGCTAACCAGACGTGGTATATCCATACAACAGAATATCATTCAGCCATAAAAATGTTCTACCGATGCTGTTGCACGGGTGAGCCTGGAAAGCATTGTGCTGAGGGAAAGAAGCCAGACACAAAGAGCCGCATACTATGTGAACCTGTTCGTGGGAATTGTCCAGGATAAGCACATCCATAGGGACTGAAATTAGATTTATGGTGGCCTAGGGTTTGGGGCTTGAGGGGATAGGGACTGACGGCTAACGGGACAGTGCTTCTTTGGGATGAGGAAAATGTCCAGTAATTACACGGTGGTGTTGGTCTCACAACTCTCAGTATACTAAAAATCACTGAATTGTGCACTTTAAAAGAGTGAACCTCGGTATGTGAATGAGAACTCAGTTGCTTGAGAAAAGGTAATTCAGAATCGGTCCCCACCTGGCCTCCTGCTTTGTTTCAGAGAAATAAAATAACGTCTCCTGCCTTCAGATGTGGCCTTGGACAGGTCCTGTACCGGGCTGGACCTCAGCTGGCCCAACCAGTTAAAAGGAGCAGTTGAGCTGGGTGAACACGTGACGTTGTAAATCCCTGGGTCTTGGGGTGGAGTTTGTCGGCCTTCCTACTTTTTGCCCAGGATGGAATTTAGCTCTCAGCTCCCAGCCTCTGAAGTTGTTCAGCAGTTCTGTGCAAACCGTTTTGCTGGAGCAAACGGAGGCCTGGTCAAGTCCCCCTAAAAGCTTTGCAGTTTTCACAAGCTGGTGTGAGGGACATTTCTAATTTACAGATTTGCTTTCTGCCTTACTCACATTAGGAGACACCCAGACCGGGAGGAGCCATGGGTGGCGGGAATCTCGGAAGCAACCTCCTATATAGCCTTTCTTCCCCCTCCACGTTTTGGGTCTCAGATAAACAGCCCCTGGGAGAAATGGCGGGGTTGATGACAATGGCTTGACTCCAGCCACCACTGTCCATTGCTGCCAAGTTTCACTTTGGGGGGACAGATCCGGGAGGGCAGTTGTCCAGAGTGCCCCACCGTGTGTGGCCTGCGCCTCAGACAATCAGATTTTTGCAAAAGGAACCCTAACACAAGAATTAACAGGCCTTCCAGTAAGTGAGTGGGGGAGTGGACAGGGCGTGAGACCAGGGATCAGGAGGCCTAGCTTCTGGCTGTGGCTTTGGCTCTACTGCCAGTTTGCTGTGTGGCCCTGGGCGGGGCGGGGGTGGGGGAATCACCTCCTCCTGTCAGGTCTCAGTGATCACTGCATGGGTGGGAGCGCCTGCCTCAATTCTCTTTCCCTGTGGAGCTTTAGGCCTCCTTGCATTTCGCCTCTTGTCCTGAAAGGCTGGTCCTCACTCAGGTCTGGTTTTCCAGTCCCCGCCCCAAGGCTTGAGGATCAGTGGATCAAGTAAGTGGCTGCTACTGAAGGCAAATTGTTGCCTTCCTGGAGCCTTGTTGGGGTCTCCTTTGGGTCTCCCTTTTCAGCCTCTAGGCCCTCATTCTCCGCACCTGTGTCTGCAGAGGCTCCCACTTCTCCATTATCCTGATTACCATTGTCTTTGTCTGCACATGTTGACCAAGCACTTTCTGTGCATGTGATGGACTGATGACTGGGGTGAACGGGTATAATACGGGGGTGCCTCTTGTTGCCTGTGTCCTTGGGATGTAGAGTCGAGTCAGGGCCTGGGTCCAGATTCCAGTTTCATCATGATTGGCTGGAGGGGACCCTGGGCAAGTCAGTCTTCTCATCTGTAAAATGGGAATGAGAACGGCCATCTTAATTTATTTTTGAGATAGGATGAAAAACGAGTAGGCGCCCAGAAGCGTGATTAACCACACTGTACCTAAGATCCCAAAGAATGATATTACTTACAATAAACGAAGGTGGAAATGCCCAGCATGGAGAAAGACACAGGGTGGGCCTTCAGCAAATGTTTGCCTCTGTCCCCGTGGCTCGTCCATGATTCACTTTTCCTTCTCCCAAACTCTGGTCCACAAAAGAGTCCCTGTTTCTAGACCTCAGAACCTTGACTTTGTTGAAGTAATTTCAGGATGGAAAAGCTGGGTGGGGAAGAAGGGAAGCTGCACTGGGCGTACGGAGCAAACCAAATGCTCCTACAACTAATTGTGCCTTATTATAATTGCGAAAAACACTTATTACCCCTTGTGTCATTACTGATACCTGCCTAATAATAGTTATTACCGCTTTACTACCACTGAGAGTTTGTTTTAGTTTGCGATTTGATGGTGTTTAGTTTCATTTAGGGAAAATGAAGGGTCATTTCATTCATGCAAATTGTTACTTAGTTTAGCAAATTGGTACTTCCCCTAAAGCAAGAGGCTAAGGAATTCTTCTGAAGACAAAATATATGTTTTTAAGGAGGAGTATTTTAGGCAAATGAAAGGAAACCAAAAAGAAAAATACCGTAGACAATAAGGAATCACAGAGGGTCTGAGCTGGGAGGCCACGGAGAGCTTGGGGTCCGCCCCTTCTCTTTACAAAGGGGGAGACTGAGGCTGAGAGCTAGCTGGAAGTGACTGGCTTAAGGTCTCGCATCTGGGAAGCTGGGTTGCCTTCCTGGCTTCTAGCCTGTCTTGCCCTTCTGTCCGCCCCAAAGAATGTCAGCTGTAATGCAGCTTATTTGGGAAGGAGCTTCCGTGTCTCTCATGCTCAGTTCTGATTAGAGTTGCCAGATTTAGCAATAAAAGGAGAGAATGCCTAGTTGAATTTGAATTTCTGATTAAAAAAAAAAAAACACACCATAATTTTTTAGCATATGTATGTCCCTAATAGTGCAAGGGACATATGTATACTAAAAATGATGCCACATATATCCAAACTTCAGGTTTAACAGAGCATCCTGTGTTTTCTTAGGCAACCCCAGCTCTGACTTTCCCTGCACCCGTGTGTCACTTGTTATCATGACAGCAGTGTTTGTACAGGTACTTTTCCAGAGGACCAAGAGCTGTTTTACATATATTATCTGTGTTTGCCCTCCTAGCGAACTGGCAGGTCTTTATGATTGTTAACCCTATTTTAGAGCTGAGGAGACAGGCTCCCAGAGGTGAAGGAACTTGCTTGAGGTCATACGGCCAAAGGGAGCCAATGAGGGCTTGAATCTGGGTCTGTACCCCAAGCCTACAATCCTTACCTGTTCGGTAAGAGACGTGCTGGGAGAAGAGAGTTTCCTGGGGGCTGGGCTGAGTATTGGAGGACATCAATAATCAAAAGCAGGTCAAACCCCCAGGTGTGACTTCCCCTGCCCCAGCCGTGACATGTTGTGTCTCCTGTCTTCCAGAATCACCACCACCCCCCTATTCTCGGCTGTCTCCCCGCGACGAGTACAAGCCACTGGGTAAGTGTGTGCTCCTTCCCACCCAGCTCCCTTCTAGTCCGGGGGTGGGGGGTGCCCAGCCTCAGTGCAGAAGGGCTGGAGGGGAGGGCTGGGAAAGCAGGCCTGGCTGCCTTTGCGACAGGACGATTGGATGAAGTTTTACAAACACACCTACAGTTGGGCCAAAGGAGACTCGGGGTCTATAGTGGACTATTTACATCTCGAAATTCCTCCGCTCATTATTAACCTCTCTGTGACCTTTAAACATGGGCCTGTGGGAGATCAATGGGTTTTGGCTTAAGTACCTCACTGGAGATGGGTTGGGTTTTCTCCCTTTTCCTCTCCCCCTCCCCCAGCCCTTGGTTGCTCTCCTTTAAGCCTGCGGTAATTAGCACTATGACAGATAGGAGAGCAGGAAGTCACCTGGAGGGGAGTGGTGTGCTTCCCCCTGCCCCCCACCGCCCCTGGTTAAGCCAAGAAGTTCACCTGGGCAGAAACAACAGTTGGACTGTGGAGAAACCTGTGTGCAGTCCTGTCTGTGTGCTCAGTGGAGGTGGTCATCCGTCGTTTTAGGCGGGTCCCATTTGGAGGCAGAATGGGTTTTCTGGAAAACCTTGGGGCTAGATGGGCAGCTCAGATCCTGGAGTAGAGGCATGTGGTTTTGAAAACAGCAGTGGCTTGTTTTCTGGCCCTGCCGTACCCTCCCCTGGAAGATCCCAGGGGTGGGGCCCATGAATTTGGCTTTACCAGTATCAGGAGGGGGACTCTGTGACCCAGGCCGTTCCCGTGGGATTCAGGCTCTCGAAGTCAACTAGCACGGCAGGGATGCTCATACATTCCACCAAGTGACCACAAGAAGTGGGTTTTGTTTTGTTTTGGGTAAAGAAAGACCTCTTCCCAGTAGCCTGTGTCAGCATCGTCCGGGAGGTCACTTCGAAGTGTCCCAGACTCTCAGGCATCCGGGCCAGTTTGCTTTCCAGGCCCCCCTGGAAAGTCAGAGGTGCCCACCAGGTCCGTTCAGGAGTTTGACCTCTTCCGTCGAGAGGGACAGAGGCTGTCCCATGACGGTGTGTGAGTCAGTGGTTTAATGATGGCAGCTTCCTCATTGTTTCTCTCCACGTCTGGTCATCCCATGGAGGGAGGAGCTTTATTTAGTTCTCCGGGGACCCGAAGAGGTCATCTAGTGGGACCCTGTCACTTCGCAGATGAGGAATCTGGCTGAGGGATGGAGAGGGCCCCCCAGCTAATGAGCAGCAGGGCTGAGGCGGAAACCCACAAGCAGCCCCCTGTTCGGTTTGGCCGTTCCCCATCCCTCCCTCACGGGCCTGTCTCAGCATTTCCCAAGTCAACATAATTGCACTAGTCGCTTAGAAGATCCCTAGTTCCATTAGAGGAAGAAAAAAAACAAAACAAAACAACAACAAAAAAAACAAACCCAAATGTTCTCGGTAAATGTAACCTCTCTGTTTGAAAGTCAAGGATCATTGCCCTGAGGAATTGCGGGTCAGCCTGTGATAAAGCAGCAGAAATCAAGACAGCGCCTGGCCCTGCCGAGTGGCCATTTGGAAATCAACAGGTGTCTTGGTTATTTTACAAATGGGACAACTGAGGCCTAGAAAGAGGAAGTGACACTGGCTGGTAGTCACACAGCTCAGGAGTCTGCAGACTGCGGCCCGCCATCTGTTTTCGTACGGCTCGCGAGCTAAGGATGGTTTGCACTTTTTTAGATGCTTAGAAAAAAAAAAAGTCAAAAGAATACTATTTCCTCGTGTGTGAAGATGATGGGAAATTCAAAGTCTAGCATCCGTACTAATAGGCCTGTGGGAACATGGCCGTGTTCCCTCGTTCCCACATCGTCTCTGGCTGCTTCCGACGACACGGTTGAGTCGCTGTAACAGAGATCTTGTGGCTCGCAAGGCTGAAAGTTTTATTTACGATGGGGGTCCTTTGCAGAAAAAGTTGATGAGCCCTGGTTTTTACGACTGGTGGTGGAGGTGGGACTCAAACCTGTGGCCCCAGCTTCCAGGCAGGTCTCTCCGTGGCGCTTGAACCGTGGTCAAGGTCGGAAGTGTTCTTCTCCACCAGCCACTGCTCTGCTTCCGATGTCAGGGGTCATAAGAAGTAGTAAACGGGAGGCTTTGTAAGAATGCACAATAGGGCGGTCCCACTTCTGGGACCCTCACTCACAAAGCTGGCCACGTGGGCTTTCTAGCGGCTCCCTTGGAAGTAAGGTTCAGCCTGCGATGTTGTTACTTCAGACAGGAAGAGGCAGCAAGACTCAGGGTGCTGAACACTTTGGGACTGTTAGCTATGAAAAGCAAAACCCTCTTTTTTTTTTTTTTTTTAAAGATTTTATTTATTTATTTGACAGAGAGAGATCACAAGTAGGCAGAGAGGCAGGCAGAGAGAGAGGAGGAAGCAGGCTCCCTGCGGAGCAGAGAGCCCGATGCGGGGCTCGATCCCAGGACCCTGAGATCATGACCTGAGCCGAAGGCAGCCGCTTAATCCACTGAGCCACCCAGGCGCCCAAGCAAAACCCTCTTTAAGAAGCTTCCACTTGGGCATTGTGGGTATTATTTTTATTTTAAAGAGATTTTCCATCTGTCCTTATTTCCCTCCTAACACGTTTTACTAGCAGATAACTTTCTCGTGCCCTGATAAACAATCTGAGCTATTTTTTTGTATTATTTTCTTTTCCTTGCATTGTTGCTTTTTCATAAACAAAAAGTCAGTTCACTTCTAAGCCTCTGTGATCACATGAGACCAAAAAAACAAAAAAAAAAAACAAAGAAACCCACCCAAAGTAAAACCCAGAACACCCAGTCAGCATCTGGCAAGCGGGGAAACAACAACAACAAAAAAACAAAAACAAAAAAACCCCAATTGGTTAATGTTTCATCTTCACATTCCTCAACCCGTGTGGTAAAAGGAGAAAAAAGAAAAAAGTCCTACAGGATTGAATGGAATTCTAGCTTGCCAGGGCCTTGGCTAACGGTTTCTGTGCCAGGAATCCCCAGCTTGGAGTGGTTCTCCTGAGCCAGGTGGGACCAGCTGAGCCAGACCTGGGTTGAGCTGGGTAAGAAGGTGACGAGCTGTCAGCCTCCCAGAACATGCCTTATGACTCCTTCACACGGACAACACCTCATGGCTGGGAGCAGAGGAAAAATGTTGCGAGTCCGCCTGCCCAAAAAGGCATGGCCTTGTCTGGGTAGCAGCTCAGTATTCCAGAGAAAATGTGCAAAAGATTCTCCTTTCCCCATCTCACTCACTGCACAGACAGGGGAAAACAAATAACACAAGCCATATGAAGTACTTGAAATTACTTAAAAAAAAAAAAAAAGTCCAGGCATTGCAAGTTGCTTTGTGAGCAGGTCTGGATGTTAAGGAGTGGAGGAGGGAAGAGGGAAAAAAAAAAGTTAATCTGGGAGCAAATGCTTGAGCCGTTAATTAGAGGGGTACAAGTGGGACAGAGTGAGGGTGGCTGGTAACTTGTTAAAACAGAGCTTCCCCAGCTCCAGCGAGGAAGGAAGGAAGGAAGGAAGGAAGCAAGAAGGAACAACTTTAAGAATTTTAATGGTGGTAATTAAGCGCAGCAACTATGAATTGTTTAGGGGCTTAATTTAACCTTACCCACGGAGGCTCCAAGTTGCTACTTGCTTAGTCCCCTGAACTTGGGTTATTTCTGTGGTCAGAGCAGTTGAGACTTTCCAGGTGCCAAGGCTGTAGGAGTCAGCATTTTCCAGAGGAGTTCCAGGGCTGGCTGGCCTGGTCTCGTGTGATCATGGGACGAGGTTACAGAGTGGCATCAGAAAGCTGGGAGGGACACAGTGCCCTTTGCAAGCACTTACGTGTGCATACGCGTGCACGCGCACACACACATCGAAGAAAAGAGAGGAGTGCCCCCACAGCCAACTAAGTTGTCTTTCTCTTTCCTCCGTAGATCTATCTGATTCCACATTGTCTTACACTGAAACGGAGGCCACCAACTCCCTCATCACCGCCCCGGGTGAATTCTCAGGTTGGCATTTCTGTCCTTGCACGGTGCTGTTGTGTTAACTTCACGGAAGGGGACAGGTTGGGGGGGGAGTTTGATGGAGGCCTTTATGATTTCCTCCCTCCTTTTCTTTTCCCCTGTCCTCCCACCTCTTGGATAGGAAGACTCACGGTCTTCGTCGCCGCGTCCTTGGGGTTAAGAACCATCTGTATGAATGGGATCTAAAGATGGTCACTTTGAAAGTGCCTCTTGGGCCACACGCTCACCAGTTGTCTCCACCTTGTCTCTCGTGGGACTGGTGAAAGCCTAGCACGACTCTCCATCCCCCAGTTTAGCAGGGGGAAGCCTCTTCTCCCAGCTGCTGAGAAGCTACAAAACACATGTGTTTGTATACATTTATCTTTGTGGCTTTCTCCTCCTGTCCGCACTCTGGGGAAGGATGGACGTGGAGGGTCAAGAGAAGGGGGAATGGAGTGTGGGTGGAACGAGCTTCGGGGAGGGTCTGGCAAGTGAGGAGTTGGCCAAAGGCTGGTGGTTTCCATGCCTCTGTCTCTGAGCAGTGGATGCTGGGCTAGGAAGCAGAGAGAACCCCAGTTTGGAGTCCCCCAGGCCCCTGCAATGAGGAGTTGGCCACAGGGATCCTCCTGTTCCTGGGAGTAGCTAAACCAGGCTTGCCTTAAGAAATGAGAGGCTGGCGGTGACCTGGGGGCATCGCAGGGCCAGGAAGGACTCTGGTGCCGAGGTCTGTGGGACCCTTTGGGAGCATGGTGGATGGGTGTCCTGGGAAGACAGCTGGGGTTTGTGGCGTGGGTGTGCACTGTGTGGCGTGACAGCCACTGCTTCCCAAGTAGGCATGGCTGGCTGTCTGGGTGAGTGCCTCTGTTTGCGTGCGTCCAAGCTGTCCTTCCCCTGCCCCACGCCCGTGGCAACAGCAGTGACCATAGCTGTTTATGGAGTGTTTCCTTTTGGCCATGTCGTCTGCTCTGGCGTTGTACGTGCATCATCTCAGAATAGCAGTAAAGTACTCGCCCTGCGTCACATAGTAGCAGAGCCATTCGCCACCATGCCACTGTGTTCCTGACCGCTGTCCCGTCCCCTTTTCTGCAAGGGCTGGATGTACCTCCAAAGCCTGCATTTCCCCATATGAAGTTCTGGCTGTCATTCTTGCCATCCCCTCCCCATGACTCTAAGAGGGACGTGATGCTGGCTGCAGCTGGCTGCCAGGTCCTAGCCCTTCGCATTCATTCTGTATTCCTTCACAACCGAGGGAGATCCCACGAGTGCACCCGTTTCTGTGATAGGAAAACGAGAAGCTGGAGCAGGAAGTGACTTGCCCAGGGTCCCGTAGTGGGCCTCATGGCACAGGTACTGGCGTCCCAGTCTTCTGGGTCCCCCTTTCCTTCTGGTCTTTGGTGGCCCCTCTGTTTGGGAGTTTCTTCTATGCCTGTGGGCGCCTACTTGGTGATAATGCCTGAAGGACCTTATCAGATGAGCACAAGAGGTTAATATTTTAATCCATTCTTTTTCTTCTGTGCATATGTGGATGGAAACCACATATAATTTTAAAGCAAGAGGCTTCACAGTGTTTCTGAATGCATGATTCTGTGTCCCTGCGGCCCTCAGAATGTATTTAACTTAGGTGGAGTGCATTGGCATGGGTCGTCTAGATGGATGGGTAGTGTTTCGACATTCTCTGCTCCCCTTCCCCCTGTTAATGGTGGAAACTCCCATTTGCAGAAATGCTTTTGAGGGCCATGGTTTGGGTCTGTTTACGGATATAGTCTCTTTGGATCTCTGTCTGTCCTCCCAGAGCGGGCTGGGTGTGTGGCTTAGGCAGGATCGGAGCAGACCCCCGAGTCCCTGCTAGAACCAGGAGAGAGCACCCTCTGGAGGGACATGTCCGGAGACCCTGGGGGCTGTTAGATTTGGCCTCGGGGCCCAGAGTCCGGGATTGCCACCCAGTCATCCCAGAGCGGTGTGTGGTGTGGCCAGTGAGCAGACACCCCTGGTGCTCTTTCCTATGGGTGAGGCCCGCGTGAAAATTTGGCTTCCAGTGGCTTGGAATTCTGAGGAACTGGGGAGGCAGTTTGGGGTTTCCGGTGTAGGGGTGGAGGGATCAAGTGGGGTCTGCGGGGGCCTTGGTCTGAGTTCAAGGTTGTCTCAGGAGGTGGGTGGAGCATTCCCCATGTAGTCACTCAGGCACCTTCTGGGGACGTCATGCATCTCCTCCCACTCTGGGGGCTCGCTGGCCAGCTTTTCCAGCTTCCTTGAGCTGTGGGATTCAGAGGACCAGTGGGTCGGCACTGCCCTCGCCTCTTGGGAGCTCCTAGGCTCAGGGCTGTGGTAGCTGTCATCCTGGAGGACAGGCTCAGGGAGGGAGGCCCTGCAGGGTGAGGGGAAGGCCTGGAGAGGAGACAGGTCTCCTCCATGGATGGAGGCAGGATTCTTCCGGCTGGGAAGAATGCGGGTCTTGCCCAAGGGCA
The DNA here is from genome assembly GCF_922984935.1 of Meles meles. NCBI lineage: Eukaryota > Metazoa > Chordata > Mammalia > Carnivora > Mustelidae > Meles > Meles meles. The sequence goes on from NC_060071.1 coordinate 50,702,453, forward strand.
GGACGGGAGGTGAGGTCAGAAAGCTGAAGGGCAGAATGTGTCGGGCCAGGCCAGGGTGTTTGATGTTCAAGGACAGATAACACCCCTGCTGACAACAGTTGACACTTACTGACACTCCCTACTTAGCTCTTTGCTAAGAGCCGGTCATTCTCCATCTCCTGGACTCCTTACTGCACCCCAGAGATGGATGTGATTCCCCCTGGCTTACAGGGAAACTGAGGCTCTCTGCTGGGCCAGCTGCCCAAATTCCTGAATTGTAAATGGCAGGCTTCAGCTGAGAGCCTGAGCTGTGTGACTGCCCAGCCCTCCTGCCTGAGGGTCCTGCCTGGCATTCCAGCTACGGCTCCCAGCCCCCTCCCGGAGACACACCCTGGTGGGGGATGGGGCAAGGGAGAAGGATCGAAAGAATCTGGGGACAGCCTGGCCCTGTTTAGGAACTGGGGATGGGGTACAGGGATGGTGAGAGGCATAGAGCTCAGTGCCCATTCTTTTCACCACAGGGCAGGATGGGGCAGACTACCCCGAGGCCACGCTGGCCGGCTGCCCAGGCCCTTTCTGACTCCCTGAATCCCCAAGAGCCTGGTCCCTCTCTCGAGCAGAATGTCTGCAGCCCCGGGACAGAGCCCGCTCCTGTTTGCCTTGCACTATTTTTATCCAGCTCCAAGGTCTCCGCTTCACTTTCCTGTACTGTTGTTGAGGCCACGTCAGGGGGATGGTGGGCATTTTGAGGCGCTGTCATTGCCAGGGCAGGCAAGGACACGTGGGTGGCAGGACAGGAGAGGGTCTGGTTGCCACTCTCTGCAGGGTGGTTGACAGGACACTCGTCCGACCTGTTGAGGAGCTCCTCGGTACATGATCCCTGCTGAACGGGAAGCCGGAAGCTGGGAGGGGACTGATGACTCCACCAAGATTGCTCCGCCAGCGGCAGAACCCAGGGCTTTTAGGAGATGGAAAGACTCTGATGCCCAGAGTCTCAAAAGCCTAGAAGTCCCCCTTTAGGGGTGCCTTCAGAAGCTCGACACTTTGGATTCCTGGCCTAACTTGGGGCCTGGGGTGCTGCCCTTGACTAGCTAAGGCCTCCCCTAAGGCTGTCCTTCCACGCCCTCCCTGTGGCAGTACCTCTATCTTTCTCCTTCTGTTCCTTGGGTTTCAGTCTAGTTTGGGGAGGACAATGAGGTTAGCTGGTTAAATTCCTACTAAGGTGTGAGTGGCGGGGAGACAGCCCTTCTTGGCAGTGTGAAGGTAGACTAGGCCATAATTCAAGGAATTGCGGGAGGAAGGGCCAGCCACATAGGCATGGCCATTCCGAGGAGGGTTGAGGAAGGGGATTAGGGTTCTCTTGGCTCTCGGGGGCTCTAGGCTAGAACAGGATGTGCACTGCACAAGGAGCATTAGGCCCTTTGAGGAGCAGCCAGATGAGGCCCTATGCTGGGTGCTGAGTGAGCCTTGGGCTGTTGAGTGAGAGCCTGAGGTGCTATGTTGCTTTGAAAGCCAGACTTGCTTCACCGGGGGGCTGCAGCGCTGGGCCGGCGTCTTCGGCGTCTTCAGAAACCGGTGACTCCTCTCTGGTATCCTAGTGCATAATGGATAACTGTTTGACCGCTTTATTAAGCACCCACTGTGTGCAAGGTGTGGTGTCAGCTGCCAATCATCAGGACTGAGCTGACCCTTCCGCTGACCTTGGACCTGTGTGCCGGTCTCTCAGTCGTCAGAGCATGCTGTTTCTTTAGAGCTGTGCCAGTGAAGGCGAGCCCCTCATTTTTAGGGGGAAGGAAAGGAAGGGAGTTGCATAGGATCATGTGGGGGGTTGGGAGCTCAGCGGCACGTGGGTGTCTTTCCTCTACCAACCAGACTTAAGCTTCTTGAGGGCACAGTCCATTCTCCAGGATTCTTACATTCTGTACATTGGCAGAGTTTGTGAACAGAGGTTCAGAGAGGTTAGGAGAGCAGCTGAGGGCCACACAGCAGGCATAAGCGAGAAGAGCCAGGTTCCCACTTAGGGGGGTCCACACTGCCCAAACGCCTGCCTCCTTTCACCTCCGTGGTCTCCGAAGAGGTACCCTTTGGGGTTGGTGCTATCTGGTGTTCATTGTCAGTACAGAAGCTGGGAGAGGAGCGTTGGTGGGCAGCACTGTTTCCTGCTGCTTCCTCCTTCTAGGACCCAAGATGCTCTCGTCGGACACTCCCGTCTCACAGACCCTAGAGCTCCTTGTTCTCCAAGTTCAGTTCATTCAGCCTGTGCTGAGACTCTTCAGCAAAATCGGCTGAAGAGCGTGGGCTGTGCACCACGAGGCCCTGAGTTCAAGTCCCAGCCGTGCCCCTTCCTGGCTATGGGACTTTGGGGCAGGCACTTCACCACCATGAGATGGTGCCTGTGAATCAGCCACAGCTTGGCACACAGCATGTGGTAGATGTGGCCACGACAACGTGGCAGCCGCTATGCTTACAGCTGGGAGCTCAGAGACACACAAAGTACCTGATCTCTAACCTTGTGGTACTCACAGACAGGTGAAGACATAGTGATAATGAGAAGTAGTAGAAGACACAGTCTAGAAGAGATTAATGATTGACTCTTGGTGTGGTGTGGAGGCAGCCCAAGAAGACTTCCTGGAAGAGGTGATATGCAAGTTGGGTTTTATGGGATAAATAGGAGCCTATACAGAGACAAGGTTTGGGGCTGGGTTGATGTGTTCCAGGTAGAAGAAATAGCAGGTGCCAGGGTCTGGAGGCGTGAAAACAGCCTGAGGCTGAGAAAAGCAAAGGAATTGAGGTTAGGAAGCAAAGCACCAGGTGTTGGTGGGAGTTGAGGCAAGGGGAGGCCAGGGCCTGGGTAATATTTTTTAAAAAACTTTATAATACTATAGAGTGTACAGGTATGTGTCCAGCTCAGCTTTTACAAACTGATCCCACCTGGGTGACAGAGCCCAGATAATGTCGGTGCACATGACAGTACTCATAACCTGTAGATCTGGGGTGCTAAGCAGATGGTTTAGGAGGGAGGGCAGGGAGTGGGGGAGTTTTAGCTGCAAGGGGGTTTCACTTGGTTTTGGAGAGTGGGAAGGAAGTCTTACCGGGGGTTCAAGGCAGATGGTAGCCTGGCACAATTAGGCTTGAACCCAGATGCGTCCCCATGGACTCAGAGCTGGCTTTTGGGTATGGCCCATACTTGCTCTGCCTACCCACCAAGGCAGGCTCCGGCCTGGAGGTGGTGGGCCAGGACTGACGCTGGGCTCCCAGGTCAGGACCAGCTTGCCATGTCCAATTCAGAAATGGCCCCAGATTCCTTGCCCTCTCTCAGGGCAGGGGAGTGGTGAGAAGGACCATTCACCTCTGGTTCCAACATGGCCAGCATTTGGAACTTGCATTAAGCCTCTCCTGTGTGTTTTTTTTTTTTTGTTTGTTTGTTTGTTTGTTTTGGTTTTTTTTTTTTTACATTTTGACCAAAGGGAGGGAAAAAAGCCTTCTTTCCGTAAAAACACCAGGGCAGGTCACCCAAAGACCCATTCTTCCTGGGCTGGTTGTTTGAGGCTGGAGAGGTGGCAGGGGTGAAGAGCAGCAGTGACAAAGGTGATTCTAGCAGTCGCAGGGGACCAGGCAATTGTGGGGCAGGTGGGGGGAGGGGGTCTAGCCAACCTGGTTTGCCAGGAAGCAGGGTTGGATGGCGAGCAGCACGCTGGAGTGGCTTCCAGGCTTGGCTTGGAGATTTCCCCAGGGACGTGACCTCAGGCAAGCACCTCCCCTCCTTGGTCTCAGTTTGCTTAGCTATATATTGAGCCACTGATCTCAAGGGACTCCTTGGTAATGCTGTGTTCCAGGGAGGGTACCAGCTCTTGGACCTCGGGGTTATGCAGGGAGCTGGGGCTTCTGGCCTGCAGTATCCGAGCCGAGCTTCCCATTATTGTCCCAAAGCAAAACCACACCTGGGACAGGGCCATGCAGGAGGAGGGGCTTCATGTCCTGCACCCCACCCCCACCCCCAGAGCACTAAAGCTTGGGGACTGGAGTAGGGGTACACTTGACTGATGAAGAATCCAAGGCCCAGAGTGGGCAGCTGACGTGCCTGAGATCACACAGCCTTATACCCTCTGGGGTCCCTGACAGAGGATCTCAGGGCTGGTGTGTTTCCTTATGGTTGGCTTTGAGATGAGAAGTCAATGTATTGATCATTTATTAAGAACCTACTGCATGCCAGTGGCAGGTGAAATACAGTGAAGAAAGCCCATAACTTCCCCTTTAGGAGCTAATAGTCTAGCAGGAAAGGTAGGCAGCAAGCCGAGAGTGGTGAATGATTGCTTGTGCCAAGTGCGTGGAGGTGGGGGCAAGGCTCAGCACCAGCACAGAAGCAGGAGCAGGGGATGCTTGCTGTTGGGATGGGAACGGGCTGTTTAGGGAGAGCATCAGGGAGAAAGTGATTCTGGGTTGGGTTTTGTAGGATGGCTAGGAGTTCGTCAAGAAGACAACAGGGTAGGGAGACAGCCTGTCGGATAGAAGGAACAGCTTGTGCAAAAGCAGAGAGATGTGCAGTAGCCCTGTGTTCTGAATTTGTTTGTGGCTAGAAGGTTAATATTTGAGAGATGGGGGAACGGGGAAAGGTGAATCCAGAGAGATTGTCCTGAATCCACCATTTGGGTGACCTGCCCTGGAGTTTTTAAGGAGAGAAGGCTTTTTTTCCCTCCCTTTGGTTGGTCAGAACTTAAAAAAAAAAACACAGGAGAAGCTTGATGCAAGTTCCAAATGCTGGAGGAATGGATGGAATAGAGGGACTATGGTCATTGGGGCCAAAGGAACTCCCGGATATACTTGGCTCTGGACCTTGCCTGGCATCCAGCACAGGACCTAGCCCATAGACAGAGATCACTATAGAATAAATGAATGAAAGAATAAATGACTTTTTTTTTTTTGCCTGGGACAAAGGGATCCAGAGTTAGAGAGAACACATAAGATAATGACACATATTTGAGAATCACAGTTAATGCAGAGCTCTGTGCCAGGCTCTCTCTGAGTGCCATGCCTTTATTCATTCATGGAATCCTCCCAGCCACTCTGTGAGGTCGCTCCTTTTGGTAGCCAAATTAAAGGAGAAGTAACTGAGACTCGGAGAGGGGGAATAACGTACCCAAGGTCATCCCGCTAGAAAACGGTAGAAGTGGGATCAGAACTCAGGCTGTCTGGTGTCTGTGGGATTCCCCGTGTCTGGCACGGTGCCCTCTCTGCCCCCACCGGAACCATGCAGGACCGATACGGTTCCTGCTCCCTGTGGCACATCTGTTCCCCCGGGGACCCGAGATCTGGCATGAACAACTCTCACCAGGTCCCAGAGCAGCTCTGCTCATTGGACGGTTGCTGGCTGAACACACGAATGACCAGTGGCATGCAGGTGGGGGTAGGGGGCAGGTGTCTGAGAGGGGGCTGTTGCGGCGAGGGCGGGGCCTTTTCCTGTCCGGGGTGGTTTGGCTTGAGCTAGAGGCAGCCAGCGCCTACCCCTCACTCCACCTCGGAGAGCCTGTATCTCTGGGAGAACCAGCAGGTTTTCGGAGGAGACCTGAAATTCCAGAAAATGCACTTGGTTGCATCTAGCCTAATCACAACCATCTGTCTGCAGGGCTCTGTGGCTCACCCTCCTCCTGTCCCCCCTGGCATGCTCTCCCCGGGCGTCTGTAACAATCGGGAGCCACGCTCGAAAGTTTCCTTGTCAGGGTAGAGTGGCTGTTGCCAAGAGCCTTCTTTGATGCAGAAAATATATCCTGAAGGTACTTTGTCAGATGTTTTTATATTAAACATTCTCCCTCCATGGCCCTTGGCTGCCAAGGGAAGCAGAGATGCATCACTTTCCCAGTTGCCCTTTGTGGAAAGAATTCCTGGTGTTTTATGGGCCCTTTCCTCACACCACCCCTGTCAGGGCCTGGCACCCTCAGCTGGAGAGGGGAAGGCCTTGCGGGTGGCACCCCTGCAAAGCAGGGGCTGCCCTGGCCCGAGGAGCGACGCTACCCTCACCCTGTGGTAGAAGCTTCTGGGTTTGGAAAAACAGAGGTCTCATGTCTGGAGCAGACATCAAAGCCACTGCCCCAGACTGCAAGGTGAACCATTGCCAGGACTTCAACTGATCTTTAAAAGGAGAGGTAGGAGCTTAGAGATAGGAGCCTGGAAACCATTTTAATCTCTCGGAGTCGTCCAGAGTTGTGCCCACGTGGGACTGAGCTGGGAGCCACTGGGCTGGTGGGCCTTCTGTGTGAGGTGGGGGGAGCAGGTGGGGAGGTGGGCTCCCGCACACAGCCTGGAATGGGGGTGGTGGGTAACTGTGGGCAGCAGGGAGTGTCACGAGCGGGGCAGGGGCCGAGTACACCTGTTTTCCCTCTGGCTCTGGCCTCTTGGGCTTAATGGGCTGAAATGGGGGCACCCAGAGGCACCCCTGTAGACAGGCTGTCCGCAGCAGCCCATCAGGATGTGTGTATCCCAGTGAGTCCCAGACTGTGTCTCTCCCCACCCCTCCGCCTGTCTCTGCTCACTTTCCTCGGTCTTCTGGTCTGCCGCTGTCTGGCGCTGAGGCGATAGGCTCCCCGGTCGCTGTGTGGGGTCCCAGCCTTATACTCAGGGGCTGTGTGGGCTTCTGCAAAGCTCAGATCTGCTCTGGGCCTCAGGCTCTGCCCTGCTGGGCCGAGGAATGTGGAGGGTCACTCTAACCCACCCCCAGGATGAGAAGGGGCGCTTTACAAAGCACGGACTCCAGGCCGCTCTCAGGGGGCAGAGGTTGGGAGTGGAGTTTGAGGGGCAGGGCCTGGATCTTCTCTACCTTGTGCCCAGCTCAGGGCCTGGTGTGTAGTAGATACTGGGATTGTGTCTGTGATTCACAGAAACTCCCCCACCCCCAACCCCAGAGGGTTTAAAACAGAACAGATTTCATGGAGATGCCTGTGGCTTCTCCACACCCCTAGACTCTCTCATGTTGTCTGTCTCGGGCTCAAGGAAACCCTGATTTGGGTTGGGGGAGTCCTGCCTCTGGGACACTCACTGCTCTTAGACCTGAGAGAGGAGCCGAGGATGTCAGAGAGGGCCCAGCGCCTCCTACCAGGGTGCGCAGCTCTGTCTTAGCTGCCTGCCCTGTTCCCCACAGGGCAAAGGCTGGAGAGAGCCCCAGGGGTTCCCTCTTGAGTTTAATGGTAGTTTTGTACCTGGCTTGGGGGGCCAGGAAACCCAGCTCCCGGTCCTGGCTCTGTCCCGCATCTCTAGGTGGTCTCAGACTGCTTCCGTTTGGCTTCTCCATCTGTAAAATGAGTCCATTGGTCTGACTCATTGGTTCTCAATCCTCTTTGCACATTAGAGTGCCCTAAAGAGTTTCTAAAAGGCTCAGACCCATTCTGGAGTGGTTGCGGAGGGACCCACCATCAGGATTTTAAAAAAAAATTCCTCAGGTGACTGATATGCCGCCAGGGCTGAGAACCCAGGTCTAGAAGGACTTAGAGCGTCCAGGCCATCTTCCCGTCAAGGCAGTAGCCTGTTCCATAGCTGGGCCCCCAGCCTGTACTCCATCACTTCCGGGGATGGGTGCTCAAGGCGTCTTAAAACAGGTGGTGTAACTCCCAGTTTTTGAGTAAGAAAACTGAGTGTGGGAGGTGGTGAAAATGATGTGCTCCAAGTCAGTCAGCTAGAGGCGAGCAGACGTCTGACGAGCTCCTCCACGAGGCAGGTATAACTTCCAGCTTCTGCAGTAAGGCGCCTTCTCCAGCGGCTGGAGGCAGCCCCACCTGAGCCCTACCCTCGTTGCTGGGACACCTCCCTTGGTGTGAGTAAAAAGGAACACATTCCACTCAGCTCTGCCCAGGCCTGCTTCTGGACCTGGGGGTCAGGTGTGGAGTCAGGTGTATGGGTGATGGGCTGCTCGGGGACCCTGCAGGGTAGGGGTGGAAAGCCCAGCCTTGGGGGCCAGACTGCTGGTACATCACTTAGCCTTCCTTTTGCAGCCTTACTCCACTTCTCAGAAGCAGGCCTGGCAACACCTCACAGACTCCACGGAGGCCCCGTGTGTAGGGTACCTGGTGCGCATTTGATTTTCCGTAAATGGTCATGAGGTGACCTCGTAACCGAGTCTCAGCATGCGGGATAGGATTGCATGAAGGACAAGGTCCCCAAGGTAGGGCCTTCTCAGGAAACGAAGGATGGGGGGTGGGGGAGAATATCACTTCCTAGCGAGGCAGTTACGGTGAATGCTACTTCCTAAGGGAGCAGTGCAGGCTGGGAGATGGCAGCTGCCCAGGGCGGCCGCAGAGGATGCTGGGAGTGGAGCTGGGGCGAAGGTCAGACAGAGGGTTTCATCAGGCCACAGGGGAAAGGGCATCCCAGGTCTCGGGGCCTGCTGGGCGAAGGCAAGGCCATGTAAAATGCTTCTGTGGGAATGGGAGTGACCCTGGCAGGGCGGTAAGAGGTGAGGCCCACGGCAGGGCCTCGAATGCCACTTCAGGGACGGCCAGACTTTTCTCTGGGGTGAGCCATGGCTGCGTGCCCCAGGAATACTTCTGACAGATGGATGGATTTGACTATCCTTCGAGGATAGGTTTGTATGGCCTAAGAGTATTTGTTTAATGTGAACTTTTTATTGATGTATATATGTGCAGAAAACCACATACATCACAAGGTGACAGGTTTTCCAGACTGAACGTGTTTGTGTTACTATCGCCCAGATCAAGAAACATAATGTGACCTCAAAAACCCCCTTTTATGTGCCTTTCCAGTCATTTCCCACCGCCCCGCCCCGTGGGTACCTGAGCTCTGTTCTGATTTGGAATACCACGGGCTCATCTTCCTCTTTCTGAAGCTGGTGCAGATGGAAACCTATACTCTGGGCTCTTCTTTTTTTCCTTTGTTTAATTGAGGTGTAATTGATGTCTGCCATTGTATTAGTTTGAGGTATACAGCATGACTTGGTATATGGATATATTATGAAACGGTTAGTGCATAAATTTAGCTAACATTCGTAAACACCTAGCGACAATTTTTTTTTTCTTGCCATGAGAACTTTTTTAAAATCTACTCCCTTTGGGACTCTGAAGTACACAATCCAGGAACATTAACAGTGTTGTACATTGTATCCCCCCGGGATATTTATCTTCTGACCGGAATCTTGTACCTTTTGAGCACCGTCCTCTACCCCCTTGCTTCTGGTAGGCACCCACCCACAGAGCCTGTGGGCTCTTTAACATGGCAGAATGTTCTCGAAGCTCTCTGTATTGCTGTGAATGCCTGTGGTTAATCATTCATTGCTGGATAGTACCCCACGGGCCCAAGCCACGGCTCTCCTAGGCTGATGTAGCCATCTGACTACTGATAGGCACCTGGGCAGTTCCCAGTTTGGGGCTCCTACCCGTGACATGATAGTAAGGATTCTCGAACGTGCCTTTCTGGGGACATGAGGACATCTAGCTGGGAGTGGGATCACCGGGCTGTGCATTACATGAAGTCAGCTTTATTCCATTTGCTGCCTGGCTGTTGTACCCTTCTCAGTTCATCCCACCCATTTTACAGATGAGACCAGAGAGGGGTGGTGTCTGACCTTGGCCCCCCTAGCTCCTGGTGGATTTGGGGCCCCCACACCCTACCTCCCCGCTTCACCCCTAGGGTAGGATTTTTAGCTCCCTGCCCTTCCCGAAGGGCCTGGGCCGTGCACGCTGGGAAAAACAAAAAGGAGAAAAGAGTGAAAGGAAACCAAACATTGGAAAAGAAGTGTGTTTCCAATAAACTGGGCCTTTCACCGGTAGCCAAACTATTACATTCCTGGGCTCTGGGAGCCGCTGGCTGGGTTTGCTGCTCTGGGCTGTAAATCTTGCCGGGCGTCGAGCTAGGACTCTCGCAGCATCCCTGGGACACACAGACAGGCAGTGTCCTTTGGGGACTCAGTTCTTTGGGCATCGGGGTGACCTGTCGTTGTTTGGGTGGGCTGGCTCTGCCCCAGGGGGGCCTCTGACAACAGAGCAGCCGAGCCCTTCTGAGGGAGCAGTATGTGAGTTACCGTAAGAGATTTTCTCTGCCCGCCCACCCCCTCCCTTTCTTGGGTGCTTTGATGGGTTTGAGGTGTTTATAGGCTTGATTCATGACCGAGTTACCAGGGTTTTCCACGGAAATAACTTATTAAAGGGGCCGTGCACACAGCGACATTGATGTCTGCAGAGGGGTGCGCATCAAAGGCGGCCCTCCTTCTGGAGCCAGGCAGTTTCACTGGCCGCTGCTCAGCCACGGCCCAGGAGGGGCAGGAGGGGGCGGGCCTCAGCTGCAGGAAAAACACTTGGGCTTAAGAAAACACTCCCCAGACAAACCCAAATTCAGGTCCATGGAGAAAAAAACAAAAAAGGAGGGGGAAAGTGAAAGCCCAACATTCCGGGCCAGCCCTCCGTCGGACCCTCCTGCCCAGATGTGGGGACGCATGTGGGTACCCGGCTGACGCATGGTGCCTGGACCTTCTGCTGTCATGCCTGCACCTCCCCTTGGCCCCAGGCTGTTGCTTGGAAGGCAGTGCCAAGGCTGCGGGCTGCTTACTGCTTTTTGCCAGGGATTGGGTGGGGGAGATGTAAGGGCTGGAGGGATCTTTTGGTTCTCCCCTTCCTGAGAGCTCCTTTCCTTTGATTTAATCACATCTGATTTGCCCTTTGAGGCTGACCAAAAGCCTTCCTTTTCCAGGAAGCCTTCAGGGATTGGGCAGCCCGCAGTGGCTTCTTCTTTTTTTTTTCTTTTTTCTCAACATTCAGCGGTTTTCACCTCCATACTGTTCCCTTGCCGGGATTCAACTTGGCTTTGAGTTTATCCCTTGTCCCCGAGCAGACTGTGTGAATGCCTTCTAGACAGGACCTGGGTCTGCCTCTGTCCCTCAGGGGTGTGACCAGGAAACTAGTAGCCCTGGTCCCTGGCCTAGTCCACCTCATGTAGGAAGACATGGTTTGGAGCCATTCCCTGAAATTCAGTCCGGGCTCTTTCACAGAAATAACAATTGTTGTAGAAATAGTAATAATAATGGCCAAAATTTGAGGGTAGAACACGTGGCATACACGGTACATGTTTCTTGAGTTCCTTATGACCTTTCAGTAAGGTAGGTTATGTGACTATGTATCCCATTTTATAGATGAGCAGACTGAGGCTCACAGGGGCAAAGTCATTTGCCCCAGGGGACAACAGGCTAATTAGTGGCAGAAGTGGGCTTTGAACCCAGATCTGGCTGATGTCAGAGTTGTGTCCTTGGACAAGTCACTATCCTTCTCTGGGTGGAACCACCCCCTCATTCTGTCCATGAGTTCACAGACTGGTTGCAGAAACAAGACAAGCCCTCATGGGGCTGCACAGGGTTTAGTGTTTGTTTTGGTTTATGAAGATATAATCTGTATACAGTAAAACTTTTGAAAGTGTACTGTTCTTGGAATTTTGACAGTTAATGTAACCACTGCCACACAGTTAAGATACAACATTTCCATCATCCCCAGAAAGTTCCTTGGTGTCCCTTTGTGGTCAGCCCTTAACCCCAGCCTCTGGAAACCCCTGATCTGATTTCTTGATAGTTTTGCCTTTTCCAGAATGTCCTATGAATTTAATCATACAACAGGTAGCCTTTTGTACTTTTATTCTTTAACTCAGAAAAATGCTTTGAGATTCAGTCATGTTGTTTCGTGGATGGACATTTGGGTTATTTCCAGTATTTTTGTCTATAAACATGTGTGGTCAGGTTTCTGTGTGAAACGTTCATTTTCACTTCACGTGGGTAAATACCTAGGAGTAGGATTGCTGGGTGTTTGGTATAAAAGAAGATTTAACTTTATAAAAAACTGCTCCACTGTTTTCCCAAGTGGTAGTACCATTTTGCAATCTCACCAGCAGCGTAGGAGAGTTCCAGGTACTACTCTGTGTCCTCACCAGTGCTTGGTGGGGTCAGTCGATTTTTGTTTGAGTTATCCTAATAGATGTGTAGTGGTATCTCACTGTGGTATTAATTCACATTTTTCTAATGAGTATTGATGTTGAACATCTTTTCATATATTTATTTGCAATCTGTATATCTTTTTTTTTTTTTAAAGATTTTATTTATTTATTTGACAGACAGAGATCACAAGTAGGCAGAGAGGCAGGCAGAGAGAGAGGAGGAAGCAGGCTCCCTGCTGAGCAGAGAACCCGATGTGGGGCTCGATCCCAGGACCCTGGGATCATGACCTGAGCCGAAGGCAGAGGCTTTAACCCACTGAGCCACCCAGGCGCCCCGCAATCTGTATATCTTTAGTAATTTGTTCAGATCTTTGCGTCTTTTTTTCTATTGGGTTGATTGCTTTCTTTCTTTTTTTTTTTTAAAAGATTTTATTTATTTAACAGAGAGAGAGAGATCACAAGTAGGCAGAGCAGCAGGCAGAGAGAGAGGGGGAAGCAGGCTCCCTGCTGAGCAGAGAGCCAGACATGGGGCTCGATCCCAGGACCCTGGGATCATGACCTGAGCAGAAGGCAGAGGCTTAACCCACTGAGCCACCCAGGTGCCCCGGGTTGATTGCTTTCTTATTGAATTTTGAGAGTTCTTTATGTATTCTGGTTCTCTGTCCTTTAAAAGATAAGTGTTTTGTCGATACTTTCTCCTAGTCTGTGCCTTATCTTTTCACTTTCATTATGGGATCTTTTGAAGAACAGAAGTTTTTAATTGTGCTGATGTCCAGTTTATTAATTGTTTCTTTTCATGCTTTTTATGTTGTATAAAGAACTCTGCCAAACCCATGGTCATAAAGATTTTCTCCTATGTTTTCTTACAAACATTTCGTAGCTTTACGTTTTATTATTTAGGTTTATAATCCATGATAAGTGAATTTTTGTATCAGGTGTGAGATAAGGGCCTGGGTTCTGTGTGTGTGTGTGTGTATGTGTGTGTAAGTCCACTTATTCTAGTACCATTTGTTGAAAAGACTGCCCTTTCTCATTTGAGTCTTCTGAGTCATGTTGGCCCCTTTGTCAAAAATCAGTTGATCTTATGCACGTTCTCCTTCTGGACTCTGCTGTGTTTCATTTTCTACCTGTCTTTCCTTTTACCAGTACCACACTGTCTTGATTACTGTGGCTCCATAGTAAATTTTAAAAGTGGTTAGCATGAATCCCCTGACTGGTTTTTTCCCAGAGTTTTGGCTATTCTAAATATTTGCATTTTTCTGTTAATTGTACCATCAGATGTTGATTTCTACAAAAAGGCCTGCTGGGATTTTGGTTGGGATTGTGTTGAATCTATATATCAGTTTGGGCAGAACTGACATCTTGACAAAATTGAGTCTTTAGGGCGCCTGGGTGGCTCAGTGGGTTAAGCCACTGCCTTGGGCTCAGGTCATGATCTCAGGGTCCTGGGATCCAGTCCCGCCTGGGACTCTCTGCTCAGCAGGGAGCCTGCTTCCCCCTCCTCTCTGCCTGCCTCTCTGCCTACTTGTGATCTCTCTCTCTCTCTCTCTGTCAAAAAATAAATAAAATCTTAAAAAAAAAAATTGAGTCTTTGCATCAATGAATATGGTATACCTCTACATATATTTAGGTCTTTGATTTCTTTCATCAGAGGATACAGATCTTGCACATCGTTGTTAAATTTTACCAATGTAGTTTACATTTCTTGGTACCTTTATAAATTGTAAATAATTTTCCAATTATTACTAATATATAGAAACACAGTTTTTAAATATTGACTTTATATTAAGCACAGGATTTTATTGGCTTGGGTGCTTGGTATTGAGTACCATGTTTCGGAGGGAGAGTTGCAAAATGGAGATTTTTTTTGTTTTCCTGGACTCTCAGGAATGTCACCTCTGTCCCATGACATTTTCTAAGATGGTCAAGTGTGAATTTTTCCTACTAAGACATGTGGCATCTTGGGTGAGTTGCCACAGCATCCGTCTGGGAAATGGAAAGCGTTGGAGAGAACTGGATCAGATGACCTGATGAGATCCCTTCCAGCTCTGAGCTAGATGTTCACACTAACTATGGGGTGGGAGCTTTGGAAGGGAGCTGAGTCCTGATCCAAGGGAACCCTCTCCTTATTGCACAGAACTGAAAGGGGAGGATATGTGCCTGGGGTCACACAGGGGCTGACCCTGACCAGGGGATGGGTCTCCTGTTCCCAAATCCAGTCTCTCACCACCCCCCCACCCCGATTCGGATGGGGAAAGACAGTGCAGCAAGACAGCCCAGCGGGAGATGACTCCACAGCTGGGAGGGAGGGAGAGGCTGGGGAGGTGGCCATTAGTGCTGGCAAGCCATGAAGCTGCCAGGCGCTATGACCCTCAGAAGTGGCCAGTTCACGTTTGGCTGTTTTCAAAGTATAAAAGCACCGTGCTTGGAAATGCGTGTTTTGGCTGACCTCACCCCAAGTGTGGAGTTTAAAGGCCTTTGTAACTCTTTGGTTTGGAACCGGGTCTGGGCATGGCTGAGGAAAACACTGGAACCCATTAGTGCTTGTTCCAGTTGCTCTGCCTTGAGGAGAGGGAAGCAGCCTCCTTTCCCCTTAGCACTGCAGATGGCCCAGGAACCTGAAGGGTACAAGCAGTGGGGAGAAGGGAGGGGAGAGGTGGCAGGTCCATCGGCTATCGAGGACCTAGCCTGGCCTTGGTTGGATAGTGCCAGGAGCAGCTCGGCTTTTAATGCTTGTTTGCTTTGATAGTCTGGTACCTCTCTGAGTTCTCCCATTCTACAGATGAAGAAACTGATACTAAGAGAGGTTTCACTTCTCTACCAGAGTCACACATGGAGCAAGTGAAGGAGCTGTGAGTCAGACCCAAGTTTTTTCTGACCTCAATAGCTGTGGGACCAGGGCTGCTGATGGGCACGGGTTTTCTGTTGGGGTGAGAAAAATGGCCAGGGACTCGGTAGTGGTGATGGCTGAACAACGTGGTGAGTGTGCTCAGTGCCACTGAACTGTACGTTGAACAATGGTTAAATGGTGGTTAATTTCATATTAATGTGTATTTTACGACCATTAAGAAAAAAAAGCTGTGTGTCCTTTTACCCACCCATGCTGCCTCTCTCAACAGCAGGCTCCTTGGCCTGGGCAAGTGTAGGCCGTCACACCTGGGCCTCCTGGTCGGTGGGAGTGCCTGGGCTCCAGGCAGAAGGGCAGGCAGGGGCTTTGGCCAGTGGAGAGCCACAGCTGGGTTGGCTGTTGATGCCATCCTCTCCTTTAAGGATAGAAACTTAGACCCTGGCAGGATCCCCAAGAGGATGCTGGGACACTGTCCCAGAGCTCTTGATCCACACAAAAGAGGTGGGACCTGGGGTGACCATGGCTTGCTGGCCACCAAAGCCGTGTCATAGTCCAGGGCTGGGCTGGAGCCAGAGCGGCTGCCCTGGTGCCCGCTCGGTTGGCCTCTGGTCCCTGTCCCTTGGCACTGCTGACACTTAAAGCTCTTTCCCCCACAAGGGCCTTCCCCTTTGGGAGGGAAGTCAAAACCAGACTGCCCCCATTTTTTTGGAGATGCATAAAGAAGGACCTAGGGGAAATGATCTGCAGTACTTCAGCCAAAACAAACAAATAACTAAATAAAAGGGACTCAATGAAGCCGTATTGGTCATTATTGAATCTGAGTGAGAGTCAGCTTAGGTTGGGTTCCTAGAAGCAGAACCTGCGAGGGGGTTGTGGACACACATGGCTTACGGGGAGGCATGTTCTCAGGAGAAGGGCGTGAGGGAGGCAGGATGGGGCAGCAAGGATGTGGCCTCCACTGGAGGCCAGCCTCGGGCTCGCCCATAGGGAGCTCTGGAGCCAGCACAGCACCGAGAGCCAAGGGGTCAGCCTTCTGTTCCCACATCGGTCATTGGCCATCAACACACACATGTGTGTGAACACATACGCACACATACCCCCATGTTGGGGGGCTTCTAAACGCCTGACCAGGACACTGTTCCCCATAAGGGGCATCTGGAAGCCATTAGTGGCTCTGACCTCCCCGTAGCCAGGGATTAAAGGAGTCCCGGGTGGGACAAGCAACAGCACCCAGTACTTGGATGTAGATAGGAGTCTCTAGTCTTTCTACTTTGGGGGTATGGTTGAAAACTTTCAAAATGGGAAAAAAGAAATCTCTGCTGAAACAAGCTTTTGAGAAGGAAGGAAGAAAAAAAGGGGACTCGTGCCTACTTGTGCTGGCTTTATGCCAAGCACCCCACTGCCTTCCTCCACCCGGGTGATTTTCCTGATCCGAATGGGGTAGTCGAGACTCAGAAACATTGAGTAGCCCTGAGTCTAGGGGTTGCCGGATTGAGCAAATAAAAATACAGGCTATTCAGTTAAGCTGAATTTCAGATCAACAGCAGCAGCAAGTTTTAGTGGAAGCATATCCGACATTGTGTTTGGGGAAAAGTTGTTGTGCGCCTGAAATTCAAATTCTAAGGGGCATCTTGTGTTTTGCCTGATGGCGCTGTCCAGGTCACGTATCTATAAGGTGGGGAGCTAAGAATTACGGTCAAGTGCGGCTGACGCTAAAGGCTTACGTTCTTCAACCCTGAGGAGTACAGCACTCACAGAAGGTGTTTGGGGGCAGCGTCTTGCCAGGGCCTCATAAGGGTGCCGCCAAGAGCAGAGTCCGTTAGAATCCTGTGGTCGGCTCTGGAAAATTCTGATACCTGGGTCCTGCTCCAGATGAACGTAGTCTGAGTCTCTTTTGCACCCCTCCACCTTTTTGAAAGCACCCCAGGTGAATGGAAGGCTCATTGGCCTGGGCCCCCAGCTCCCCATGTACACAGACCTGGAAAGGCATATACCGGAGACCAAGAGGAATGTACCCCACAGCCCCTGCCCTGTGTTGGGCCCAGGAATGCATTTGTGAGAGACAGGGAGCCTGGCCCCGTTGTCCACCTTCCCCACTTCAGCATCCTCCCACAGCTCCCTGTCACCTGCCAGCGGAAGTTCAGCCTGGCACACAGGCCCTGCCTCGGCCTGCCGCGTGCCAGGCCCTGCCTCAGCCTGCTGCGTGCCAGGCCCTTTGACGGCCTCCTCGCCTTGCCGGTCCCTCTGTTGGGAACGCCCCGCCGGGCTGTTTTTGTCCACCTGGCCAAGTCCTCCTGTTCCTTCCCAAGGTGCAGCTCACATACCACCCCATATCGGGAGCTTGCCTTGCCCCCCACAGCAAAGCCTGTCACCCCATCCTCCAGCACCTCGTGACAAAGACTCAGGGATGGTGGTTCACGTCTGCATAGGAATGAGGGAGGGGTCTGCGGGGCCGTCTCACCGCTAGCTTGGTACTTGTCCACGTCCGATGGTGGTGGCGCTTGGCCGGCGAGGCACTTAGTAAATTAGGTATTGAACTGGAGGGAGAAGGAAAGATTGTGTTGAGGGAGCAGAGTCCCATCTTTCCGCATAAGGGTCCCCTCTTTCCTTCTGCTCCTCTCCTTGGCTGACACTTAAGATCATTTGCCTGGAGCCTAGGCCCTGTGCAGCCCAAAGGTAAACAGGTTTGTGATGACTTGAGGGAAAAAAAAGCAAGTGAGCCAGGAAGTTGGCCAGTGCCAGCTATGGGCCTGGGTAGGTGGAAAAAGGCCCCTGTGGCAGGCCCTGAGCCTTGGAGCTGGGCCCCAGTGGCCTGGGCTGAGCCTCTGCTTCCCAGAACTCCTCTGGATAAACACGGAAGGAAGTGAGGGGGGCAGCCTCCCCCTTTCCGAAACAGACCATGGCCCAGAAGGAGACTGAGTGGTTGGGGAGGCGGGGGCCAGGACCCCACTTAGGAGAGGCCTAGGGTGCTTGCACTTTTGGTATTAAAAGAATGTTTTTATTTTTTTAAATTGTGGTAAAATACACATAACAGAAAACATACTGTTGTAACCATTCTTAATTGTCTAGTTCACTGGCATCAAGTACACTCAGGTTGTGATGTAGCCACGAGCACCGTCCTCTGTCCGCCCGCAGAACTCTCTTTGTCTTGCAGAAGGAGGGAGGCTCTTTGAAGCCTCCTATTCACTTCTATTGAAAAATGTAACTGAGAGATGATGTTTTCCACCCCCCGGCCGGGACCTGGGTAAATACAACAGCCCCTGCCCTCCAGGGACTCTCATTCTTGGGCGGGGGGTAGGGGGGAGCAGAGAGGACCAAGGCGCCAGGGGAGGTCACGCAGGAGAGGTTGGCGAGGACGCAGCTGGACATGTGGGCCGGGGGACGAGGCCAGCCTCGGGCTCCGAGTGCGGTTCGTGTGACCCCCATGAACATTGGTGGGTGGGTGCATGAAGCGAGTGTCCCAGCCATCCAGCAAGTTCTGAAGGAGAACAACACAGCCACCTTGCTTAGCGCCCTCTCTGCTCTGGTCTCCTGCCGCGCATGTGTGTGTTCGTTGTGATGCTGTGCCATGGAAGGTGACATTTTTCTTTGCCACCTTCTTCAAGGCCCGTTGGATTAGTATCACTTTCCCACATGGCACCCCTACGCCTCCCGATGTTTCCTGGCCTCCCTGCTTTCCCAGGGAGCAGTTTCTTGTGGGGCTTTGGTTGCCTGTGGGTGCGGAGGACATATTCCCAAGCCGGGCCGGAATGTGAAGGGAGCAGGTCTCCTCGTTTGGAGCAAGGTCACGGACAGTGGCCGTGGGGTGTACTTAGGTGGCGCCTTCGAAGCCGTGCAGGTGCTCCTATGGGGACTGGAGGCCCTCACTTGGCGGCGGATGGGACCCAGGTGTGGATCACTCAACCTGGAAGATTTGAGGACACTGGAGGTGGCCAGTGAGTGTCTGGCATCGTGTGTCCATCTTCCCGGGGCCCCAGATGGCCACTGGCAGGACCTCCTGCAGAGAGAGCCAGGGGTGTGGGTCCCAGTTTGGCTCCCTGGTCTTTCGCCTGCAGACAGAGGCAGGTGGCACTATTTGGGGGCGCGGCTGTGCAGGGTGGAGGGCCCTTGGTGAGGGAGGGGTTTGGGGAGGGCTGCTGGCGGCATCATTTTGGTTAGCTTGAAACACACCTCCTGGCTTTCGTTGTGGCTCATTATGGACAATTTGGAAAGCATAGAAAAACGCAAAGAGACGCAAGGAAGGGGCCATAATCCTACCCTCCAGAGATAATCACTGTTAATATTTGGCCTATTCTGTTTAGATTTTCTTTTCTGTTAACAAAATACAATTTTGTATCCTGCCTTTCCCCCACAGCATTATATAAATATTTTCCCGTGTCGTTAACACTCTTCATAAACATTGTTTTTCATGGCTGCGTTCTATTCCAGCCTGGGGATCTATTAGCGCTGACTTAGCAGCTGGTAAGTCAGACACCTGGCCCCCCCAAGGTGGGAAGATGAACCCCAGCTGTGAGGAGGGCCCTGCCCATGGGGTGTGCTGTGGCTCTGAACCCCTTGGGTTCTCTCTGGCCACTCCTCTGGGCTGCAGTGCCCCTGGCCAACCCTGGCCCCAGGGAGGTAGACGTCCAGCCGGGGTGGCGTGACTCACTGCCTCATTCGAGCTTCAGAAGCCCTGGGCATGAATGGAGAGGCTCATCCAGGAAACCTTCTCTGGTCACCCCAGCCTGGGGTGGCAAGTGGATGTTTGCCCCCCTCTCTGAAAACCCCGTAAGGGGGAGCCTTCGCACACCCTGCCCAGATGGTGTGTTTGTGGGGTGAGCGTCGTCCCTGCCGTGCCTGGCCTTTTTGCTTCACGGATTATTGGCTTTAGAGGAGGGCCTTACCATTCACTAGCTGTGTGACTTTGGACACATTCTATAACCTGAGTCTTGGTTTCTTCGTCTCTAAAATCAGAGTGATAATGTCCTGTTGGCTTGGTTTGTTGGGTAAATGCAAAGAGAGAATCTATCCCAGGTGCCTATCCCTGTCCTAGGGAATATGGGGTAAGGGTTGTTCTGAGCATCAGCCATGAGACCATACTGGCCTCTCGTTTCCCCTTTCACCCGCAGGAATGAGCGGCCCTGTGGGGAACGGTTGACCCGAACTGCCGTTGACCTAGCTACAGTTGAATAAACTATCTTTGCTCCCTTTTCTTCTGCCCACACTTTGGTTGGGGAAACTGAGGCCACCCTGAAGTTCTGCCTACACTCCATGACTCTTGCCAGATCCCTGGAGGGTGGCTTAGGGAACGTCTTTAGGATTCAGGAACACACTGGATACATCAGTTGGTGAGCCAGGGAAATTAGCAGAAACGAGCTCATTTCGATAGCAATGAGCTGAGTCTCCCTCCAGCTGCCAGACATTTATGAGGCTGGCTGGGTGCCGGCGGCCCGAGGCCTCCAACGGCCCCCATCCCTCTGCCTTCCGGCTGGAAATAATTCGTATTTAAAAAATAACAATAATAATAAAAAAAAATCTCCATCTCCTCTGGCTTTCTGACTCCTTCAGGCCCAGGTGGGGAGATGGTGGATGCCTTTGCTCTGTGAACTCTGTGCAGGGTAATCAGACAGGAAAGGTCCCCAGTCACCCCTCCCATATCTGCTAAAAGGTAGGGTCACTCCACCTACCTGAGCAGAACCGCCAAGGGACTTTGTCTCTCAGTGACCCTCCCTGTAGCAAACCGTGCTCTTAGTGAGGGAGGGATTGTTAGAATTCCAGTAGGATCCTGCAAGGGCTTTGGGTCTTTTCCCTGCTCTGGGCCTCAGTTTCTGCATCTGTAAAATGAAGAAGAGATTGAGGGGAGGATGTGTGACTTTCAGGCCCAGCATTATATGGACACCGGAGTCCCAGGGTTGAGTGTTTCCAGTCCTGTCCGGGAACCGTAATTACCTAGGGTGTATGTCACATGCAGGTTGTCTGGCCTACTGAGTCAGGCGCTGGGGTAGGGCCCAGCACTGTACATTTCTGGGGTAATTTTTTTAAAAAAATTTTTTAAAGATTTTATTTATTTATTTGAGAGAGAGAGAGAGAGCATGAGAGGGGAGAAGGTCAGAGGCGGCAGACTCCCCATGGAGCAGGGAGCCTGATGTGGGACTAGATCCCATGACCCTGGGATCATGACCTGAGCTGAAGGCAGTGGCTTAACCAACTGAGCCTTTTAAAACTGATACTAAATTAACCTAATATACAGCTCACCATGGTAACCAGTTCGTTGGTTCTTGGGATGTTTTCCGGGTTATGCAACATCACCCCTATGGAATTTCAGAAGGAATGTGCATCTTGAATAAGGGCCCCCAAGAGATTCTCTTGCCACCCATCCTGCGGGGGGGCCTCTGTGAGCCAGTGTCTTGAGTTGGACCCTTGGGTGCCAGGCAGTGAGGGCCACTCCCTGCTGAGAGAAGCAGGTGTTCGGGACCTCCATGAGCTAAGGTGTGGGGTCCCTTAGGGGAGGAGGCCAGGGGAGGGGAGGGGGCCGTGTTCCCCACCCCCAGCTTCTGAGGGGAGCAGAGGCTCTTCCCCCATCTCTGTCCAGTGCATGTCATACCTTGCAAGCCGGTGAGCCCTCCCTTACTCAGGTCTGGTGACCCTTAAACTCCCAGCTTGGGATTCTGAGATTAGAATCTTGGGATTCTAAGTCAGGCTCCCAGCCTGACGTAAGGAAGCCCTGGGGATCAGTAGACAGTGGCCTTTGCCTCTGGGCTTGGGTGGTTTTCCTGAGTGCTTGCCTCTATCGTCTGCTCTGAAATTCTTTTCCTTGGCGCTCTAGCAGGTCTGGCAGTCCCTCGTGGCTGCTCTTCCATGGTTCGCATATGTTGGGCCACACTACTGCATGACCTTTCTCTCCATGGGTCTCAGTTTCTACATAGGACATCACTGTTCCTTTCTAGCCTGGCCCTTGCATGAGTCACCCCTGCCCTGGATGTGGCAGCTCCCCAGGGAAGGCTGAGCAGCTGGATGGACACACCTGCAGGGCCTTATTCCCGTGGGATTCCCAGAGTCCCCTGCAGTTTGCAGGGAGAAGGGTTGGGGGCTCTACGGGGGCAGTTTTCTCCCAGGGTCCCACCCAAACCCCTACTCCCAGCCAATCCCACAAAGTTGACTGGGTGGCATTCTCTTGGGGTGGCTGGTGGTAGGGCTTGGATGGCGCACAGAAGCCTCTGGGCCAGCATGGAGTCAGTTTCTTCATCCGAAAAATGGGTCTCTACCTGAGAGGGCTTTTGTGAGTGGGAAAAGAGATGATGCATGGGAAGACCCGAGCGGGTACTGTCTTCTTGGCCGTGAATGTCCCTGATGTCCTCCTTAAACAGACGAGCAAGGGCGGCTCCCAAAGTCACCTTGTGGCTTGTTCATACAGCCCGTTAGTGAAGGAGCCAGACCCCAGTTCTGCCCATTGCAACAGTACTTCCTCCTCCTTGCCTTTTTTCTTTTTTTAAAGTAACGTGATTGATACAGAACATTTAGAAAACAAGCATGAGGGAAACCCAAGTTATCCTTCACTCTACCACCTGGAAAGGAAATCATTATTATTTTTTAATTAGCTTGGAATATTGTTTTTCTTTTTTTTTTAAGATTTTATTTATTTATTTGACAGAGATCACAAGTAGGCAGAGAGGCAGGCAGAGAGAGAAGAGGAAGCAGGTTCCCTGCTGAGCAGAGAGCCCGATGCAGGGCTCGATCCTAGGACCCTGAGATCATGACCCGAGCCCAAGGCAGAGGCTTTAACCCACTGAGCCACCCAGGCACCCCGGAATATTGTTTTTCTTGTTCTCTTTTTAAGCAAAAGACAGGCAGCAGAAATCTGCTGTATACCCAGCTGTTGCCAAATGAAAAGAAGGTAGCCACACACAGAGTGCACATAGCTGGGTGCTTGGCAACATCGAGAATGTTTCCTTAACTCGGCAAATATTCCGTGTGCCTTTTAACGGGGTGCTTAGTATTCCAGCTCACGACTGTGAAGCATTTACTCACCGGTCCCCGGGCTTGGACATGGAGGTTGTCACAGCGATTTTGTTTTTCTTTTTTTTTTTTTTAAAGACTTTATCTATTCATTTGATAGAGATCACAAGTAGGCAGAGAGGCAGGCAGAGAGAGAGAGAGGAGGAAGCAGGCTCCCTGCCGAGCAGAGAACCCGATGCGGGGCTCGATCCCAGGACCCCGGGACCATGACCTGAGCCGAAGGCAGAGGCCTTAACCCACTGAGCCACCCAGGCGCCCCTGTTTTTCATTTTTTAATGATCATAAATGCTGTGGCCTGGCGAGCATCCTTGTGCCGATGTCTGTGTGCATCGCTGGCTGCTTCCTTAGGGTAAGTTCCTAGAAGCGGGACTGCCAGGTCAAAGGCCATGCACGTTTAAGGTCAGAGTGCCCTCCGGAAAAGCCATATCCGTTTTCTCCCTCAGCAGCGGTGGAAGAGAGAGGGCCCGGATCTTGTAACTCACAACCCTTGCTATTTCCAAACCGTGAGCCCAGAAAGAGTTGGAAAAAAAAAAAAAAAAGAAAGAAAAGAAAACCACCGAGCTGGGAGCGACTTCCTGCCAGAGGAAGGGAGGCATTTGGTAAATAGACCACTCCCAGTTTTTGAGTAGATGCTCTGAGGCCTGCCTTTGGGCCAGGCCACTTGGGAACACGCAGAAAAGCGGAGAGCTGGTCCGTGGTCCCATCCACCAGGGCAGGGAAGACGGTGAACACGTGAAAGGCCACAGGAGCGTCAGCCCCGGGCAGGGGACAAGTTCAGGCTGAGGGCAGGGCTCCGGCCGGCCACCAGGGGCCACCTCCATCCCTGGCATCTAGTTCAGTGCTTGGAAGGATGAGAGGGGTGGTGAATATTTGTGGAATAACAAAAAGCAGCTTGTTACCAACGGAAGCTGGCGTGAGCTCTTTGAAGTAGGGTTTGAGTCTTCTTGGCAGCTGGCTCTAACTCGAGCCTAGAACGAGCCTAGAACAGTGCCCGTTCTCTATAAATACTGGCTGGGCGAACCAAGGCTCCACGGGGCAGACGAGTCCAAGAAGGTGGTGCAGGGGCAGTCCAGCTCTCGTCACCGGGCTGCTGCTGCTCCATCCCCCAGCCCTCCCGTCAGTGCTAGAAAGCACAGGTCGGGGATCTGGGTGCCCCCACTACTGTGTGAGTGGGCTAGTTGCTCCCCTTCACCCCCATCTGAGCTCGACTTACTGAGTGGCCTGGACTTAGTTCCAGGGTCCCCTCTGGCTCTCCAGACAAGAATCTCGGTGTCTGTGGACATAGGATGGAGGCAGGGAAGGGTGTCACATCCAGTAAGATGGGGGCCTGCACTGGTGAGCTCGACTCAGCCCTGGTCCTGCCCCAGTCCTCCGCAGGGCCCTCTCAGGTGGCTGGTGGCACTGCCCTGAGGAGAGGATCTGGAAATACGGTGATCCAGCCCTTCTCCAGCAGGGTCCTCCTGTTTCGAATAAGGTAGTGGATTGTTTGTTTGAGAGAGGAGAGGCCCTGGCTAAACATCCTGGTTGTAGAGTCCTAAGTGCCAGCCCCTCCACTCCTCGCCCCTGCCCTCCATCCCTGCCCCTCCCCCGTCAACCCGGGAGGCTTCTTGGGCAAGCCCAGGGCTCTGCCCCTCAGCTTGATTCCCCGGCAGCCACCCTACCCTACTCCCCTCCTGAGCCCCACAGTAAAACTGCTCCTGGTGGCTCCCTTCTCCCTTCTGGCCTCTTCCCCTCCACTTGATAACCCACTCTGCCCCTCTGCCGTGAGGCTAAGAGAAGCTCTTCCTGCTGGAGGAATGCATTTTGCCAGCTTGGACTTGTAGCCTCAAGATCTGCGCCCTGAGCCCATTTCATCAGTGAGGACACTAAGCACCAGAAAATCGAAGCTTCTTGTTCAGAGCCCCTGGTGAAGCAGCAGGCTGGCACAGCACAGAGAATCAGCCTGGGGAAGCCGGGGTCCCAGCCCAGCCTTTGCCTCCCGCCTGCGGTGGGACCAGGGACAAGTCCCCTTTCCTCTCTGGGCCTCAGCTTGCTCATCCACGGAGCGAGTGCGTGCATGGTCGATGAGCTCTGAAGCTCCTTTCCGCCTCTGCTGCTCTGTCTCTAGGTGAGGATTACACGGCATCCGGCGCGGGGGGCGGGGGGGTGGCTGGCAGTGCCTCCAGGGCCTCGTGGCACCCCCACCCCTCCCTTGCGCCCCACTTCCTGCAGCCAGTTTGGAGCCAGAGACAAAGGCCTGCTCTGGGTAGAAGGTGCGGCCCGTGGGGATGTGCGCCGGTGCCTGGCTGGCGGGCCCTGATAAGAGCCGAGGCTCCCTGTGAATCAGCGGGAGGTGCTGGTGGGGGGGACGATAGGGTGCGCTGGCGCCTGTCTCACCAGCCTCTGCCCACCGCCCCCAGATCCCCAGGACCTCCCCAAGCCCCCTCATACAGTGAGAGGTTTTGTGGAAACGTTGGACGTGCAGACAGCAAGGGACACAGCAGCTGTGTGACTTTGGTGACTCTTGTCCTATTACCTGTCTTCAAGGCTGGGAGTTCTCCCGCCCCAGCAAACCTGGGATTCAGAAGGCCACAGGACTCTGGGGTTCTGTCCTGGCATGTGGGACGATGTGTAGGACGGGATGTGTGTGGTTTCTGGGAGTTAAAGGCGAGCTGTTTGTTCCACATCCTCAAGGACCCTGACTTCACCCTATTGTTCATGATGCTGACACAGAGGCTCTGAGCTCCTCTCTGGGTTTACCCTGGGGTGGGGGGTTCCTGGGGTTGGCAGTAGGGACTGGGGGTTAGGACTGATGTATACCTGCTAATGAAGAGGCGTCCACTCGTTGGCTCACTGAGGGAGGATGTCATTTGGGGACAACCTCTTGCTCCATGGGAGGTTAAGATAGTAACTGCACAGGCTTTTGTATCTTAAGTTTTGTCCAGCCGAGGCTCGGCCATTCCTGGCTATAGCCGACTTCATGCCCTTGCTGGGCATGGTGATTAAACTGTCCCATCAGCGGTGGGCTTCAGTCTGACAGCAGCCGAGGAAGGAAGTGCAGAGGGAACTGGCCTCCAGACGTGAACTGTGATGGTGACCCTCTAGTGAATCCAGCGTTTCCCCACGGGGGAATTCATGAGACAGTTGAGTCAGAGTTAAGTGTGAAGAATTGAATTCCCCAGAGTTGGGGCGGGGGTGGTGACCCCAGAATTCGAAGGCACTGGCTCTGGAGGGTTCATCTTGTTTGAAAGCATAAATAAGAGAAGGTTATATTCAGGCTACTTTCTGGGAGATGCAAAAGCATGTGGATGTTTTGTATGTCAGTTATCGGTGTGACAAAGTAATAACGCAAAATTCCTCTGGCCTGGTTTTCAGTTTATAAAGAACAATTTAAGGATCCCATTGATCTTCTGTGAGAGGCTCTGGCCAGGAAGACAAAATGCTTAGCTCCACTGGGCAAGTGAAGAGACTGAGGCTTGGCAGAGGGCGCACGGTTTGCTGGGGTCGTGCAGCCAGCCAGTGGGGTGTAGATAGATGGGCCTTGGGCCTCTGGCTTCCAAGGCCTGGCCCTTTGCTCTCCCTGCCCCCCAGGGCCTCATCTGCCCCCCCCCCCAAGAGTCCATCCTTATCCTCAGCCCCCTTGGTGAGCAGGAAGCTCTGACCAGACTTTGTCAGCAACCCCGGGGAGGGCCCAGCCTGCCCATCCCAGCAGCAGGTCTTTGAGGGTCCCTGGCCCTGTCCCCCAGTGGTTGGGGGACCTCATGGCCAGGGGGGCTGGAGATGCTGTTTGCAGAGCGCACCGGGCCACCGGCGTCCTCCCACCCGCCCACTAGCTTTGCTTCTTCACCTGGAGATGACTCACAGCAGGCTCTTCTTTCCAGGTTCTTTTTTCCTGACACCTGGTTTTCCCCCTTAGTCAAGTAGACATTAAAAAAGTTGCAAAGTGGGGCACGTGGGTGGCTCAGTGGGTTAAAGTCTCTGCTTTCAGCTCAGGTCATGGTCCCAGGGTCCTGGGATCCAGCCCCACATTGAGCTCTCTGCTCAGCAGGGAGCCTGCTTCCTCCTCTCTCTGCTTGCTTGTGATTTCTGTCTGTCAAATAAATAAATAAAATCTTAAAAAAAAAAAAGCTGCAAAGTGAGTGGAGTGAATTTGATAGAGGTTAAACAGAACACCCCCCCCCCCTTGGAATGCAGGGCAAATGTCAGTGACTCGGGGCTCATCAGACAGTGGGAGGTTTTCTGGTGGTCACTTCTGCTCCGGCCACCATTCCCTCAGAGGGTTGACTGCCCCCATCTGTCCTGCATGGGAGCCACTCGCCCGCCCTTCTCATCCCTGCAGACATGGCCAAAAGTTTTCCCCGAGAGCCTTTTGGGTCCTCCCCCTCCCCTCTGCCCCAGCGCTGGGCCATGTTTGGAGGGCACACACAGCTACCCCCAGACCCTAAATTGCGCCCCCTGAATCCAGACCTCTCCCCAAATCATGAATCCTGCCCGGGCTCCATAAATCACCCTAAGAGCGCATTCCTTGGGGGATTTGTAAAATAATCAAAATATTTGGGGAAAAGACCTTAAGATTACTTATGGCTATTAGTGGGATCCATATATTTTGGCACCAAGCATGGCTTAATTGAAAAAATATGTGTGCTTGGTGATTTCTTTCTTTCCTTTTTTTTTTTCTCTTTTTTTTTTTATAAGGAGTAATCCCAGAGAGAAGGGTGGTTAGGGGAAAAAAAACCAGGGAGGAATTGAATATCAAAAGGGTTTGTGTGGCGGAGCTGTTTACAGAATTGTGGAAAATATAATGCTAAATGGAAAGTAAGCCCTGCCTATATAGTCCGGGATTATTAATAGAACTGAATTACCACGCACATAATGAACCTTTTAAGAGACCTGGGACAGCTTTCCCCGTTGCAAAACTAGTTTCCTTCGAATAGCACCATTCACGCTGCTAAGGGCATTGGGTTACAACAATAAATAAAAATGAACAGTGCCCTGAGAAATTCAAGGAAT
The DNA here is from genome assembly GCF_922984935.1 of Meles meles. NCBI lineage: Eukaryota > Metazoa > Chordata > Mammalia > Carnivora > Mustelidae > Meles > Meles meles. Next base: position 50,730,177 of record NC_060071.1, read on the forward strand.
GCACAAACGTTTCAGTGATTTAGTATGAGAAAACACTACTTAAACATTTAATTGAATCGCGTACTTTCATCTTTAAAATGTGAGCGTTTGAACTGCCACCTGAACCTTTCTCTTCACTTCATTAGCTTGCCAGCCTCCTGGGGGGAGGGGTCGTGCTCCCACCCCTCCCGGGCTTTTCCCCTTCTCTGCAGCATCCCAGCTCTCTTTGGCCGGAGATCATCATCGGGAAAAGGAGACTGGACCGGGAGCTGCCTTGCAAAGCTGTAGAGAGAGCTGCAGAGATGAGGTGGGCTTTTCCAAATGCCCCGGCTTGGTGTTGGCTTGGGGAGCCTGCATCAGTCACCGCCCCATCCTGAGACTCAGTTTCTCCTCTGTCGAAAGAGAGGCTCAGGGCACCTGGGTGGCTCAGTAGGTTAAAGCCTCTGCCTTTGGCTCAGGTCATGATCCCAGGATCCTGGGGTTGAGCCCCACATTGGGCTCTCTGCTCAGGAGGGAGCCTGCTTTCCTTCCTCTCTCTCTGCCTGCCTCTCTGCCTACTTGTGATCTCTGTCTGTCAAATAAACAAATAAAATCTTTAAAAAAAAAAAAAAAAGAGAGAGGCTCAGATTAGATAGGGGCTCTGGATCTTTGTCCCAGAACTCGTGCCTGGTGCCCAGGTTCCCCAGGTGCTAATGTGATGGCTTCCTGGTTAAAAATGATTGGGGTAGGAGCTCCTGAAGGCCCTCCAGGGTCGAGCGAGGTGACAGGAGGTCACGGACACAGCGACCACAGGGCACTTCCTGGGGCAGGGCTGTGTACTTAGTGCTTGCTACAAGTTGCCTCATTGAATCCCCCTGGATTAGGGACTTTATGACTCTAATCCTGGGAGGTGGGCCTGGACTGATACCTGTGGAAGGAGGCCTGGCCCCACGCCGGGTGCCGGGCATTGAGTCTGTGTGTGTGCACAGTGGTTCCAAGTTTCCGGGACAGTGGATCCGGTGAGGGCCTGCTGACACTTTGGGCTCAGCGTCAGAGAGCCGGGGAAGATCACGGGTCTGCAACACACGTGCCACACTTGGCCAGGTGCTGTGCTTCGAGGTTAATGTGTACAAATGAGAAGCACACGTAGGCACGCCCTTGAACGTTCGCTGCAGGCAGGGCTGCAGGTTGCTCCTCGGAGGTTAACCCATGACCCTTCCCAGGTGCCTGGCCCACCCCGGGCTTGCTCTGAGCTGCTGTGGAGGACGCAGAGAGGCTCTGCTCAACCCTGCCCTTGAGGGTCTCCTTCTAGTCTGTTTTTACAAGGCAGAGGAGCCGTATGACCTTGGCTAAGTCATCTGTCGGGAAGACTCATAACCTTTTTCTAGATGCCTGGGAACCCCCCCTGGTACCAAACATCTCTTTTTTGGTGAGAACCTTCATGAACTGTTTCATGCTTCACCTCCCAGCTAGAGTAGGGGCTCCTTGGGACGAGGACAAGTGTACCATGTGGCCAATCTACTCAGCGAATGAGCACTTACGGGCACCTCTCAGGAGCTTGGCCTGTGCCTGGAACGGGGTGCAAAGCCAAGCAGACCCAGCCCCTGATCTGGGGCACTTCCTGTCTGTCCAGGTACTTGGTCTGGGGAACAGCTCCTGCAGGCTGCGATACGTGTGGTTCCCGGCCAGTGTCTTCTTAGCTTGGCTGTTCCCAGAAGCAGACCCTGAGACAACAGTTCAAGTGCACAGTTCATTGTGGGGGGTGGGGGGTGAGGGCTGGACTCAGGGAGCAGCAGTAGGATAGTGGGGAGGGGTAGTGCGGGGAGCACGAGGAAGCCAGGTGCCTCTGTGAGCACTTGGAGCTGAACCCAGCTGCGAACTTGGGAAACCAAGAACGGTATCCAGCTCTCCTCAGGGTTATCCCGCCCGAGGGGCGAGGGAGCTGGGGCATTCATCCTCCAGGCCTGGGGTGTCCATTTCTAGCCCTTGGCGGTTGTCGGGCAAAAGCAAGGTGGCCAGGGCGTGGGCTTCACATAGAAGCATGTGTTGGGGGCACCTGGGTGGCTCAGTGGGTTAAAGCCTCTGCCTTCAGCTTAGGTCATGATCCCAGGGTCCTGGGATCGAGTCCCACATTGGGCTCTCTGCTCCTCAGGGAGTCTGCTTCCTTCTCTCTCTCTGCCTGCTTCTCTGCCTACTTGTGATCTCTGTTTGTCAAGTAAATAAATAAAATCTTAAAAAAAAAAAAGGAAGAAGAAGCAAGTGTTGGCATGAGGAAGCCAGGCCATGCACCAGCTCCTTGAGGGCAGAGGGGTGGTGGGCAGAGCTCCAACAGAAGCCCAGCTCCTTCAGCCAGCGTTTCCTGAGCATGGGCCATGTGGTGGCAGGTGGGATGGGTTCTGTAGCTGCCTATAGGACACCGGGGTTCGTAGAAACTAAGACTGAAAGCCAGGTCTCCCACATGCCAGGACCGCACTGCCTTCCTGACAGGGCAGGTGTGTGTCCAGGTCAGAGCGGATTTCGAAGCCGGCCTGGGGGCGGGGAGGAGAGGGAGCCCTCCCGGGGTGGAGAGGAACAGGCAGGCTCTCTGGCTGTGGCACCCATCTGTCTCGTGCAGGTTGCTGCATCAAGATATGTAGCTTGCTGGGGGCCTTACACACTGAGCTTGAGCTCTTGGTTTGTGCAGTCTGTATCTTCAGTGCCTGAACCAGGCTGGCCATGGAGCACGATAGCCGTGCTGGAGGGGCTTTGGCTGTTGGCCAGCCCAAAGCTTTGTTTTGTTGAGAAGCGGAAACGGTCCCAGAGACACCAGTGACTTCCCCGAGTCACACAGTGACTTATTGACAGCTACAAGTTCAGCCAGGCCCAGGATGGCCAGCTTGCTTTTCTTCCTACTCCTTCCGTAGGAAGCTGCTGTGTAAAATATGTTTTATTGTAGTTGATTATAAACAATAAAAATAAAAATCTCTTGTGTTTAATGGTGCCTTTTTCTTCTTCTTTTTTTTTTTTTTAAGATTTTTAAGGATGGGGCCTTTTTTTTAAAAAGCAGTTTACAACTCAGCTTTTCATTGGCTCCTTAGGAAACATTAAGGGGAAACTGGCATCGCCCATTTTCAGGCTGGGATAATTGAGGCCCAGGAAGCTCGCCTGGGTCGTGGGAGGCCATGGGCCAGTGCTCAGAAGACTGGGGTTCCAGGCTCCTGCTGGCCCTGGCTTCTTGTGTCTCTGCTGGGTGTCACATCACCTCTGTGCTCTGAGTTCTTTGCTTCGGCTAGATGGTCTCATTCCACTCCCCTCTCCCCGCCCCAGCTCTGGCCTCCTCTTTCCAAAGGTTCACAGTTAATGGAAGCAGATACCTAATTGAAGATTACGCCCAAAAGTGTGTCATAAGGGTCGACAACGGATTGCTGTGGGATCCCAGCAGGGCTTGCCTAGGTGAGCATGGGAAGGCTTCGTGGAGGAGGTGACATTTCTCTCGGGGCAGGGGGCATGTGAGGGGCTCTCCAGGGAGAAGGTGTCAGGGGATAACAGTAGCATTTGCCAGACATGTAGCACAATGCGCCATACTTTATGCATGTTGTCTTACAGAATTCTTACAACAGACAACCCCGGAAAGGTGGTTTAATTACTACTATTTTGCAGATGGGGTCATTGGGCCCCTGAGAGGGGAGATAGCTTGTTCAGGATCTCAGGTTTGGGTTTTAAACCCCCTTGGCTCCCTTCCACCTCTCCCCAGCCTCTCGTGCCACTGCCACAAAGGCCCTGAGGCCTGATCAGACCTTCTGGGCACTTTGAGGGTCTGAGATCTGCAAGAGGTGGTGAGGCTGTGAGGGATGTTGGAATAGGGCATGCCCAGGGCAGAAGGGGGTGGAAGGGCACTGGGACAGTGCCCCCGTTGGTACCAGCCCCCTTGTCTCCTCATCCTAGTTGTGGGATCTGGACAGAGTTGGGCCTTCTGTGAGTTGGGGCATCTCTGAGGAGCCCCAGAACCCTTAGCACCTCCCCTTGGGTACCATCTCTCCACCTGCCTACTCCTGCTTTGGCTCCCTTGGGAGTCTCAGACATACTCCAGGGGCAAGCAGGTATAGCCAGCGTGGCCTCAGCACGCCTGCTCCTCTGCTCAGTCTCTGGGCAGCCTTTTCTAAGGGTCCTGCTTCATGGGCCTGAGATGCCTTGAGCTGATGGCACCTGATATCATCCCACAGACAGGCTACTTGAGGCTCTATGAAGGGAAGTGACTTGCTCGAAGTCCACTATACTGGGGACTGCACCGGAACTACTGGGGATCCCTGGCCAGGAGCGACTGGGGTGGACCTCTAGCCCGTCACCATGGTGGGATGGTTAATGGTGTCCAGGACTTGCTCTTTGTACGTCTCAGGCACCCCTGTTCCAAAGGTCCTCACAGACTCGAGGTGGAAACTTCCAAAATGTTTCTCTCCTCTTCCTGCAAGGGCTTTCTTCCTCTTTTGGACATTTGTGGGGACAGGGTTTTGCTGAGGGAAAGAGCCCCAGCTGGGTGACGCTGGACTTCCATGTCCTCGCCCTGCTTCCTGGCCCTGCCCACCTTCATCATCATCAGGGGTTCCAAAAGGCAGCAGGTGGGGGTGCTTGGGAGCTTGTGCTCTGGGGTCACGTGTCAGCCTTGCTACTCCCCATGGCTGGTCATAGGCTCATCTGTCCTATAAAAGTCGGGATAATGGTCTTTATCTAATGGATAAAAGTCTGACCTCGTGGGAATGAGTTAATAACACATAGAATATAGTAAATGCTCCATAAATAGGCAGTCACCCTTCATCTCTCTCCATCTGCCTCTCGCATTGTGCCGACTCTGTCACCGAGTGGGCGGGCCTCCTGCTTGTGCCTCCTGAAATCAAAGGCAGAGGATGAGCTCAAACTTCTACTTGCAAAAAGGTCGGTTTGCCCGGCTGCAGGGGACACTCCCTGGGGAGCGGGCGGCCTCTTGCTGCCCTGCAGGAGGGCCCAGCCACCCTTCTCAATAGATGGGGGTTCACACTTCGGTCTCCCCTGACCACCTTCAGCTTGCCCACAGACACACACAGCGCACCCGGATTCCTCACAGGAAGTACGACGGGTGGGACTTGGCAGGAGCTCGGTAAATGCAGGTGCCTGCTTTATTTTCTGTCCCTCGGCTGTGATGTTCCTGGGTGGATGCCTTCTTCCCCAGGCATCTGTAGGGCAGTGCAGACTAAGTGCCTGCTGGCTGTTGTGCACTGCGTTGGGCATTTTATCCAGAGTGTCTCCCTTAATCCTTACCACCGTGGGTTGGGGGGAGGGGTGTAGTTCATTCTAATCCCCATTTTACAGGTGAGTTCACTGAGGTTCAGAGAAAAGACCCATGTCACTGCACACATTAAAGGTCAGTTTGAGACAATAGTGCAGAGGACAAGATGAGCCCTTACAGCTCCCTGCAGAGGCAACCGTGAGGAGCTAGGGGTCAGGGGAGCTTCTTTGGTTTGGGGGTGCAGTGTGTCTCACCTTACCCAGGAGATAAGACTTGGGGCTAGGGAAGGACTGCTTTGTTCTCATCCCTCATCCCTCCTCTCCCACTCCCGTGCTGTGTGACCTTAGGCAAGCCGCTTTCCCTGTCTGGGCCTCTAAGGATTATATACTCATTCCGTCCATCTTCTTGGATTTTCTGGAAGCTCTGGCAGCAGATCAGTTGTGTGCAAAAATTGGTTCCAGGGGCGCCTGGGTGGCTCAGTGGGTTAAGCCGCTGCCTTCGGCTCAGGTCACGATCTCAGGGTCCTGGGATCGAGTCCCACATCGGGCTCTCTGCTCGGCAGCGAGCCTGCTTCCCTCTCTCTCTCTCTGCCTGCCTCTCTGTCTGCTTGTGGTCTCTCTCTGTCAAATAAATAAATAAAATCTTTAAAAAAAAAAAAAAATTGGTTCCAGTACTGTCCTTACTCTTCAAAAGCTCCTTAAGGGTGTGGGGGTCATGGCCCAGCCCTGAGGGTCACTTTCCTGTGGAGCAGTCACCTCCAGGCTGTGGATCCGACAGAAATTCCTGTTTGCTCACCAGAAGGTGCCCTGTGGGCCCTCGTGGACTCCCTGGTGCTCTCAGCATGCATGCAGGGCCACGCCCGCCCCGAAGCCCACAAACCACAGTCACTCTTCTGATGCGAGGCCTCAGTTTCCTCTTTGGTCGCAGGAGAGGAGACACCTTGGATCTGTGGGTTTTTGAACTTTGGGGGCACTATTACACAGCATGAAGTGTGGAGGGCTGTACTTGTAAAAGCACCTTCGAACCTGGGCTTCTCTGCGAGATTCTGTTCGGGGGAGCAGTGGCAGGCAGCGTTCTACCACTAAATAGGAAAACACACTTGGGGAACCAAGTAGATGATCCCTTCCTGACCCAGTCTCTTTTGATGATGAGCATATTATTCTGTTAAGCTCATGCTTGGTTGACCCTCCAGGGAGCCCCAGAGCAGGAGGCTGGGGCGCTGGGTAGAGGATGGAGGGCAGGATCCCAGGTTGCTTTCCAGTCTGTGAAATGGCCACAACAGCTGTTGCTCCCCTGCATAAAGGGGAATCTGGGCTTTGCGGGTGCCCACCACTGATCTCCCGGCACCCGCCTGGGCAAGCAGCCACCCCATCCCCCCTTTTAGGGACAAGGGGCTGAGGCCCAGGGAAGGAGGAGCCCTGGCTCAGGTGAGGGGCTGAGTGAGTGGCACCTTGAGGCGGGTAATCCCTCCTCCTTGGGTGCATGGGGCTTGGCCCCCACCTCTGTATGGGGCTTCAAGCCAGGGGAACCCGCAGTGGGGTTAAACAGAAAGGCCTTCTGGAGGAAGGAAAAGATTCCCAGAGTTCTGTGCTTCAAGCCATTTTGGTAAAAAAAACCTAATTAGAGGTGACAATGGTGACTTTGTCTGTGTGCTCACTTTTTCCTCCCTCTCCCCACACCTCCCCCTGCTCCTCTGTCCCTCATTTGTTACATCCATGGGAAAACTAGGTAACGTTATAATTACTGAAAATATTGTGGGTCTGTGGAAGGTAGGGGGAGGGGCATGCCTGGGAGTGCAGGAGGCCCTTTAAAAAAAAAAAAAAATTTTTTTTTTTTAAGGTTTTATTTTATTTTTTTCCTTTTGTTTGGAAACGGAGCCCTTTGCAGTCATGCTGTCACAGTTAAAATAAGGTTTAAATTACAGGCCAGCCCGTGGCTTTTCCCCTTTCTTTCAGAATTTTTGCCAACTTGCAATTTACTTAATGAAATCCTGCTATTCCGTTTAACGGGGATATTTTTTGCAGATGTTGATTTAACTTAGCTTTGCAAAATATGTGAACTGTACCGTTTCTTTTCCTATTTTTAACGGTTTCAGGATTCTAGTTCAGCAACTCCACGGGCTTTGCCATGCCAACAGCGGTGTTTACTCCCATCCCTTGAAAATATTTGTTTTCCATTGCTCTGTCCGCCCTCCCCTCCATCCCACGTATCCACAGAGGGGAGGGGTCCCATACCATGGCAGAATCTTCCAGGGGGGGACTCCATCAGGTTTAGGCATGGGTGGAACGGGACTGATGGAGCTGGGAGGAACATCAAAGTTTCTTCTAGTCCGAACCCCTTGTTTTGAAGAAATGGACACTCAGAGTGGGGAAGCGACTTGCCTCAAGTCACACAGCAAATTAGGAGCAGGGTGGCTTGAGGCATAAGCTGGCTTCCCTGGACACAGGTGAGAGTGGGAGACCGGGGATTCTCGCCTCGTGGCTGTTTCTGCTCCCTAGGAAGAAACTCCCAGGGAGCTTTGGGCTTGCTCCTCCCAGGGAGCTTTGGGCTTGCCCATCCCGAGTTGGGAGGGAAGTTCTGCTTCGGGTCTATCTGAGGCAGCTGTGCATAGTGGGAAAGTCCCCCACCAAGAGTCTTCAGACTCTTGGGGTTTGGGGCAGAGCTTCTGCTGCCAACTAGCTTCTGTGACCTGGGAACATTGCTTAAATCTCTCTGAGCCTCAGTTTCCCCATCTGTACTGTGTGGGCGGTAGTCCTTGTCTCCCAGACTGTCGTGGATGAGCTCACGGAGGTGGGAGGACAGGAGAGGGTCTGGCATATAGCACAACAGGTGTCCAGGGAGTGCTTTTCTACAATCCTCACTCACTTCCAACTTCAATTCCCAGAGCAGAACGTGGGGGGAGAGGTGTCTTTGGGCGTCCGGCAGCTATATCAGAGATGGCAGGAAATGCCCCTTCCCGTTCCACTGGAGACCTCCTCCAGCCACCCTTTCCTTGAGGAGGAGTCACTCAGAATGACAGGGACTCACATGGGGGCAGGAGACAGGGGACAAATTCTTTAGCATAGTGGGACAGAGGCCCACAGCCTGAAGCCAGGGTGTCACCCCTGATGGCTCCTGAGGGGGTGCCTCCCACCCCCTCCATAGGATGGGTCTGTCCCTGATCCCCCAGGCTGAAGATGGGGGGCGTTGCCGAGGTATCTGGACTCTGACCCCTTTCGGGGCCTCGCACAGGGTCTCTTGGAGGTCTCCTGCTTCTGGAGGGAGCCGAAGGCCGCTCTGGGGGTGGGGTTGGCAGGAGAGCAGGGGCGGTAGTTCGGAGCTGGGGGTGCCGGGCCGGGCCTGCCCCGAGCTCGCATTCCGCACACACGCCCTGGATGCCGGAATGTCCGCTGAGCTGAAGGAAGTGCTGGCAAGACAACAGAGCCGCGGGGAAGGCAGTGGGCCGGGCGCTGGGGACTGAGCCCTCTGGAAACGTGGAGATGGCCTGGCTGGGGCCAGGGCGGGAGGGACGGCCGCCGGGGCCACCGGTGACCTCAGGGAGCCGTTGCCCAGTTTCTGGTCAGTCTGACAGGGCCGGGGGACCCTCCCTGAAGCAAACTGCGCATTATGTGAACTCCATTTATATAAAGTTGTTGTTGTCTTTGTGTCTGCGGGTGGAGGTGGTGGGAAGGAAAGTGTGACTGGAACTTTTGTTGACCGAAGAATTCATCATACTGACCCTTGTATGTTCATGACTTTTGGGTCTCTCAAACTTCTTTTGGCTGTTAAATCTAAAATCATGTGTCATTGCATAAGTCAGAGAGTTATATTTTCTTTCTATAAATTTCAAAATATACTGATACAGCAGAAGTCTTCCTCCCCCCCCGCTCCTTTTCCTCCTGGGAGTTAACCACTCTAAAGAACAAACCATGGTAGATTTAAAACAAAAAACAAACAAACAAAAACGAATAACCGTATGGCAAGTCCAGACACTAGTGACAGTAAATGGGACAGACACTTTCAGCTATATGTAAGGAGGTCAAAATGACAGAAAATGGAAAAGGAAAGAGAAACACTAAAAGAAAGCAGGTACAACAGTATTAATATGAGACGGTAGAATTCCAGGCGAAGAGCATTAAAAGGAACGAAGAGGCAAAATTTTACATGGATGAAGGGTTGGCAGACCTCGGCGAAGGGCCAGATAAGAAACATTTTCAGCTTTGCAGGCTCTGCAGTCTCTATCCCACTCTCCACTCAGCCTTTCTGGCATCCACAGACAATGCATGAAACAATGAACATATCTGTGTTCCTGTAAAACTTTATTTATAAAACAAGTGGTGGGCCACATTTGGCTTTTGCTGACCCCTGACTTATATCAAAGCTAAAATAACCAAGAATCTTTATACAGCTAACAGCGTAACTTTGAAATCTCTAAATCAACGATAAACAAATAGAAAAGAGTCTGACAAGCCCTCAGAAGGTTAGGGCTTGATGACACGTTGCTTTCAGAAGTTGACAGATCCAGTAGCCAGAGACACAGAGAATCATGAACAATACCGTAAGCTTGTTGATAAGTACATATTTACAGATGCTTGTCTCATTGTACTATACCAGGTCTTTGCTCACGCCTTGGGTTTTTTTAAACTAGAGTAGTCTGTCTTCTCTCGAAGTGTGCTTGACTAATAAAGATCAGGAGAAAAAGCTCCATATCTTCAGCGCTGAGTGCTTTGTATGGTCCTAGAGTTCCCACTTAGAAAATCCACCTGTCTTCTCGTAGCATTCATAGCCAGTAGTAACCAGTGTTCCTGCCCTTAATGAGTGAGTGGTTTTTTGGGGTGTGCACCCATGAAACAGTGGGGAGCTGTCAGGGCCATGACCCTCCTTGCCCACTACCTTTCCGTGGCTCCCTGTGTCCACACCACAACACGAGTGGTCAACCCTAGTCCGATGGTGAAGGTCTTGCATGGTCTGGCGTCAGCCAACCTCTTAAGCTCTTTTTTCTCCACCAGCCCTTCCATGTTGCGTGGGCTGGCCACGGGAGGCTGTTTTTGCCTTGTCTTCTCCTGGCTGAGTGCCTTGACCCAGGCCATTCCTCACCCCCCCAGAGCATTGCTTTCTTTCCCCATCTCTTCCAGCCCCTCCCGCTCAGCTGTCCTTCTCCCCTAGATGGATATGGGGGTCTGGCCTTCTTGGCCTCACGCCCCTCATTTATAAATGTGTGTAATGATGCTCTTTTGTAGCTGTGTCCTCTCTTCCCTGGGACTTGGAGCTCTGAGTCTGGTCTTTTGACACCCCAGGAGAACAGGGTTGTGCACAGTGTCGGTTCTAGAAGGTGCTGGTGGGAGGAAGGCAGCGTCTGTGGAGAGCCTTGCTGCCTGCTGCACACCACTGGGAGGGAAGAGGTCAGGCTGAATGTTTACGAATCCAGGCGCCACCTTGGATTGGCCAAGAGGCCTCAGTTCTCTCCTCTATAAAATGGGGCACTAAATAGCATTAGCTCCCAGGGTTATGGTGGGAATTAGCTGTGCCTGGTACATGGTCAGCTTGCCAAACACGTCGGCTATTAGTATGGAAGTCTCCAACCACCAGTTCTTTGTCATGGGTGTTCTGGATCCCATTTCGCAGACGGGGAACCTGAGGGCCAGAGAGGCTAAGACCATCTGTCCCGGACACATAGCTAGCTGGGATTTGAACCAAGGTCCCTGATTCCAGGTCTCACGTGGAGGTGCACGCTGACCCGAGGCTCTGTCCTCACACACACCCAGACACACTGAGTCAGGGCCATCCACCGTGGCTCCAGAGTGTCGCCTTTCCTGCCGGTCTCCCAGCCTGGCGCTGGGACCGCCACGTCTGTCTGATGGTAGGAAGTCCCTTTGGTTCGGTCTCCTTCCTGCCCCTGTCATTCCTCCCTCGAGGAAGCCAGGTCTCTCAACCACCATGCCAGGCTGTTGAACCCTCCACTCTTGGGATCATGACATATCAGCCAGAAAAGGGGCCTCTTAAATCTTGTTAAAAAGCGTAGGTTCCCGGGCTCCACCCAGGAGCCATGAATCAGAAACTCCAGGGGCGGGGCCTGGGAATCGGGACACCAGGGCCTAAAGTAGGAGGAACACAGGCTCTTTTAACCCTTTTAGTTTTCCAGGTGGGGAACTGGGGCTCGGAATGGGGTCCGCGTTGTGGCGAGGTCCAGTGAGCCTGGGGAACTGGAAGGCCCTCTGTGGACCCTTATGTGGGCAGTGGCTGCTGCCCCTTCCCAGTCCTGTCCCCACGCCTCCTTCCCCACCCCCAGCCTCTACTCTCGAGAAGCCCTGTACAATGGAAGTGGTTGCGAATGGGTGTGCAGAGACCTTTCTGGAAACGCAGGCTCTCTGCTCGCAGACTTCCTGTGTCTTACAATGTTATCTTCAGAATAGGAAACTTTGCCCCATTTTTGCAACGCACATCCTTTGCCTGAGAGTCTGTGGTGGTGCCGGCCAGCCGGGGCGGGTCACTTCTCAGGCGGGGGCGGGGGGTTGCTCTGACAGCCGTGCGAGGAAGGACTCTCTCCCTGTTACCCACAAGAACAAACAAACGGACCCTTTTGCAAAAATAATTCGTGTTGGCTGGCCTCCTCAGGATTATTTGTTCCTGGAGCCCTGTGGTATCGAGGACTGAGCCTTTCCTCAGAGACGGAGCGCCCTCGCTGTGGGGCCCGGCCCCGCTGCCTGACCTCTGGCAAGTGATTTCTGCTCTCCGAGCCTCAGTTTCCCCTTCTGGAAAAGGAGGGCATTGGGCCGAGTGGTCTGTAGCCCTGAAGCTTAGCAAGTTCCTATGAATCCTTTGATTTCCCCCTCACTTCCTCCAAGTTTCTCTCTGAAATAAGCACGAGGTTGCTCTTAGTATGTCCTCCCCTCCCCCCTGCCCCAGCACTCTGTAGTTTTTCAGAGTTTCCACCAATCCAGGAGTGGTGTGCCCCCCCCCGCCCCCCAACTCCCAGACCGTCATGGGACCCCTTTGGCTGGCAGGTGGCTTCCCCAGGTCACTGAGCCCATCCTGAGTTGGGAGCAGGGCCATCGGGGGTGGGGCCTGTCCCGGGCTTGCCCTCAGCTCCAGCTCCAGGCCCAGGCCCCAGGCTCACCGCCTATAGGCCTGCCGCAAAGAATGTTTATGCTGTTTCTTTTACTTCTCTCAGACTGGAAGTCTTAGGGAGGGCTATTTTGGTTTGAGGGAAGAAATATGTGTGTAGAGCCCGCTGAATAACTTGGAACTGACCAGAAGGAATGATGTTTACAAAAACAAAAGTCTCTCTGATTTCCTTTGACATCTCCGTCATCTTGTCCTCGCTTCTGCCTCCAGCGCTTCCCTCACCACAGAAGGACCAGGCTTCCAGGGAGCCTGTGCTATTTGCCCCCTTGCACACAGTAGGTGCTTAGTGAGCCCGAGGGAGGAGCCAGCCTCCTCAGCAAGGGCTCTTCTCACATCTCCGCGGTACTTCTGTTGGCTGGACCCCAAACCCACAATGAGTGGTTCCTGAAAACATCCGACCCACTCTTTCCCCTCAGGGAATTTGCTTCCAGGGTTTCGGGGTGGAGCTCCACATGTGCGGTTGGGGGGGTGCCCCCCCCCCCCCCCCCCCCGGGCCAGAGCTGCTCTCGTGGCTGGGTGGGAGCGGTCGGGAGGGGGCGCTTTGAGAAGGTAGAGAGGCTCAGACTGGCAGGAATGACCTGCTAGGATGTGGTTCTTGGTGGGTCTCTGTAAGTAGGTGGGTCCATCTGCTGGTTTTACGGGAAAGGCCAAGAAGAGGGCAAGGGTTGAACCAAGTCATGCTCCGATTCCAAACGTCTGGACGAAGATCCTTCATCAGTGGGTCAGTGACAGAACGTCTGTCCGGTGTCTGGCCGCATGCACTTACAAGCCCCTGCCTCAGTGTTTTTGCTGGTCTGAACTGATAGCAAGTTTTGAAGCCCAAGAGGGAGGTGCAGAGGAGTTGGGGCAGCAGAGAAAAAGCGCCCAGCAGGATGCCTGGCTTCCCTGTCCCACAAGCTGAGTCTTCCCCAAGGGACATAGCAAAGAGAGACCCTGCTAGCCTCGGGAGCCTGTCTTGGCTGGTTCCATCACCCAGCGTCTGCTCTCAGGCTCTTGGTGATCCAGAAGACAACTGAAACGCTCACAAGGCCAGTAGCCGTAGGCCCCGTGTGGGCGGTGGTCTCAGGGGAGCTCTGTGGAGCCCTTCCACAACTTGGAGGCAGAAGGTAGAAGGAGAAGAAAAATTTTCTGGCCCGGAGACTGTGCCTGACTCCTGGCCCAAGGTCAGTGCCACTTGCAGGGGCTCTGCATTCCTCAGGGGTCCTTAGGCTGGCGGGCTGCAGGGTAGCGCCAGGACAGAGGCACCCTAGGGAGACTGGCGGCTCTGGGTCTCCCTGGCACGGCTCAAGTCCCCACGTGCCCGGAGACACAGGCGGTTGCTCCTGACTCGGTGGCCTTGGGGACCCGCCCGGCCGGAACCTGCCATTCCCCCATCAGTGCCGCCTCCCCGACTTGGCAGGGCTGACTGCTGGAGCTGGAGCGGCCCTCGGTATTTCCAGCTTGGCCCTCTGCCCGCTTCTCTGGGGCCTTGCAGTCTGTCCCTTGCGGGCCAGGACCAACACACCCTCTCGGCTTGACTGCTTCCCAGCCTCACTCGGGGCCTCTTCCTGCCACCCCGCACTCCCGGGCCTCTCACCTTGCCTGCGCCCCAGAAGACAGTATTGATGTCCCAGAGTTGAAAATGCAGGAAGGCGGCACGGAACCTGGCTTGTGTGTAAATCACTAAGGCCATGAGCGACCTTGGTTCCTCACCTGCCGTGGGCACCCGAGGGGTTTTGACACCAGCTGGGGCCCCTCCCCACCTGCCCTCACGTGCACTTGCTCCAGTTGGCTGGATCCCCGGGCCCAACGCCCTAGGAGACGCTGCTGCTTTAAGATGGGCATGGAGATAACTGGAGGCGAGCTGGTGGGCTGGAGCCAAGGGCCACCACTCCTCCCCAGGCAGCCGCTTGCTGACAGGTCCTGGGGGTGCTAGGGGCTCGGCTGTCCAAGTGGCTTCCCTTCCAGATACCTAGAAAGGCAACAGTGACAACTCGGGGACTCCTCACCAGTGCAGGCAGATGGGATGGTGGGCGACGGACTGGAAAGACTGCTGTCTAAGAAACCAAGTTTGGTGATTTTCAACCAGGGCAGACTGGGAAGCTCATGGATAATGTTTCCTGTTGGCGGTCATTTGGAGATGTGCTTGAGTGGACAGATAAGAGCGATCTGTAATTGGTATGTCAGTTGTTTATACAGTCCTCCTAGGATAAACAGTTCTCCTGAACCTTATTTATATTTTGCATTTGTTTATCAAAACTTCTTCTTTTTTAACTTCAACCCAAGCTGCTTTCAGAATTATTGCAAACTCTGGATTTGCGAGTCCTAATTAATGGTGCTTTCTTGCACGTGCACAATAATTTATCTCGGGAGCATGCGTGCTTTGTCTGAGAGCCTCAGCGCTTAGGGAAAGGGAAGCCCAAAGTGTCCTTTCCTCCTCAGTGTCAACATTATGTGAAGACGCTGGGGACAAATCATGTGTCTTTATCAGATCAAAAGCAGACATGTTACAGAGTAGATGAAGCGTGAGATCTTTCCTAGACCATGCCCACTGGTATTGTCCCTGGAGCTTGTCTGACCTGTGGACACTCCAGGTGAAGCTGGCATATGGTGGGGTGTGTATGGGGCCAGTGGAAGAAGGAGAAAAGGAGGGAGATGACAGACCAAGGGATACCGGATGGTACTTCCCAGCGACAACAGATGTTCTTTCTTTTTTTATGATCTGATGTGTTCCCTCTACTGTTTTTGTCCTTCCCTGGTCTCGTGGCTCACTGTCGATGTTCTGCCAGCCAGCACTGGTGTGAGCCTTTCCACATTACTTCTGATCAGCAATGAAAGATCCTCTTGGTCCAAGGATGCGGCCGTGATCCTAGGAGACCTGCGCTCTCATTTCATAGCCGGATCTCACTGTCATGGGGGGGAGCGACAAGTTCACACCGAGGTTGGTCACTTTGTTCTGTGGATGCCTGGATTTCTTGGGGTGCTTACCCATGCAAAGGCCTCCCAGAGACTTGACCCAGATAAAGACGGGCCCATATTCCCATCCTCTTCCTCACCGTCTTTGCAGACACCTGAATGACTTGAATAAACCTGAGCTTAACTGTAGGGTCCCCTCCCTTGTGTCACCCACCTGCCTGTCATTCTTCCTCCAATGAGGTTAGAGCAAGAGAATAGAGGGAATGAATGAGAAGCAGCACCTACCCCAGCCCAGCCTCTGATGGCCTCTTGGCTTCACGTCTTGGGGTCCTCCTTTCTGGCTAGTGAGAATTAACAGGGGATAATTCGGTGCACACACCGACAGCAGCCTTGCTTGTCAGGGAGGGGAGAGCGTCCGCCCATGGCATAGACGAGAAACTGAGGCATGTCAGTTTTATGGTGACGGGTGATGGTGGCACCCAGCTTGGGATGGAGCCAGAGAAGGAGACCTCTGGGCATTGGGGTTTGGTGCTGTTATTTTTCACTCTGGTTTTAAGTGTCTTTTCTGGCAGCCATGGCCACAAGATAGAGCTGGGATGTTAGGCGAGGCGTGATGCCGCTCAGTGGGCCTGGCCTGCGAGCCCCGGCTGACCGAGGAGGAAGTGGTTAGGCGGCCAGGAATGCAACCTGCGCCTCCCAGATTAATTAATAATTGAGAACTGGCCCCCAGCCAGGCGGAGCTGCGAGAGAGATACAGTGAACAAAGAGTGGTTAACTCCAGTGCGGGAAGGAGAAGTTCAACTTTGCCTGTGGCTAAGAGGGAAATTCACAATGGCCATGATTTATGGGCTGAATTACTTGGGATCCTCCTTAGTGGGCCCGATGTGGGCATGTGCTCCAGGAATGTAGACGCTGGCGGCCTGCACGGCCCTTGGTGCCCACTGGAAGGGAGGAGAAAGGGTGGGGGGCTGTGGGGCCGGCGCCAGCCTTGGTGGAGGAGGCGTGAGGCACACCCGTGGGAGACAGCAAGGAGAGGGACTTGGCCCTGGGCACCTGGCCCAGCTGGGTCTAGGCTGGAAGTTGAGTGCCCGCTGGGACACACTTCTTCGAGGAGGCATGGAGGGAGCGGTCGGTGTGGAGGTTTGGCTGCCTGGAATTGCAGTGCACACTTTTTGGCCGTGTGACCTTGGGCAGGGGGCTTAACCACCCTGAGCCTCCATTTCCTTCCCTGTAAGATTATGCCTGGGATTGTTCTCAGGGTTAAATGAAATGCTCAGGAGCAACTGGATTCCCAGGGAATGACCAGAGATGAGGCCTCAGTGACAGCCCAGCGATGGCAGAGGATGCCTACGGCAGCTGTAGGCAGGGTTGTCACTTTGCAGAGCTCTGCTCGTGTTTGCCGGGCCCACGTGCAAAGGTGCAGACGTAATTATTCACCCTCCTTCTCTAGAGTCCCTTCGCGCCTGCCCAGGTCTCAGCAAAGATACTCCTTTCTCCCACTAGCACTCAGATCCCTGTGACTGCAAGCAGCCCTCCACGGGGGAGGCAGTTCTAGAAGTCCCTGGGCATTGCGATTAGTTGGGTTCAGCCCAGATGTCTCCCTGGGCTTCTTGTCAAGGATTATGAACTTGGTCATGGCACACAAGCCCTACGCCCCTCTGAGCTGAAAAGTGATCCGGGGCAGACCAGTTAGAAGCACAGTTGACAGGACCATTGCTCTCGTGACTTGAGCCCTGCGGTGTAAGGCCATGGGTGCTCAGACACAGGCCGAAGGATCACTTTGAGAAATACGTAACTGTTCCGGAGGCGATGGTTCACCTTCCTGAGGAGCCTGGCAGGAGGCAGTGATGGTAGAAGGAGCCTCAGAAGATGCAGACAAGCCCTGATCCTGCTTCCTTGTTAACCCGTGAGGGCCAGGGGGCAGTCAGCCCACCCACCCCTCTGAGTTTTAGATTTCATAACCTAAAATGGGGTCACTTACGAATGATGGGCTTGGAGGGTCGGAAAGCCCTCCACATTTCCAAAACAGCATCCCGTCACCATTGATGGGGGAGAGCCACCTTTCTTGGCCTGGGCTGTTGGGGCTGCGGGAACCAAGCTTGGCCTCCTGCTGCTGTGGAAACCAGTATTGGACTTGAGGTTGGAGTGTGGGGCCAGGGCTGTGGGACTGTGTCCACCTGCTAGCCTGACATGATGAACAGACTGACTGGCTCCTTCCTTCCCCTGCACCTCCTGCCCCAGATCTGACAAGCCAGCCCTTGACAGGCAGCTCGGAGCTTGGGCCGAGACGGCTTCAAGCCGCACACGGTAGCACGGCCACAGATGGGAGACCTGGTCACACGTGTGAGCTGCTGCCAAGCCTGCGGGTCCTTTTGCAACATTTCTGCAGGGAACATTTAAATCTCCTGTTACTGCATTCTTTACGGCAAATATTAGTATTTAATTGTGGCTTAATGATCTCTCCAGTCAATATTAGTTTTTTTGCTTATTACAAAGCCCTCCTGTTTGTTCTAGAAATACACAAGAGTGATCCAGGCAACCCTCGCTTTAAGAAAACCCAGCGGGTTGGACTCTGTGTTCACTGAAGAGGTGTGGTTTATGTACCTTTGTGTCGCAAAAGGATATCTTAGAGAAGAGGATTTAACGCGGGGATTATTTTTTGAATCGAATGCCCCTGCCTCCAGGTACTTTGTTTTGGGGATGCTTATGGCGACCTGCGCCTGTAGTGTAAAGTCAAGGCAGGTGTGTTTGACTGGCAGAGGTCACACGACACTGTCTTGTTGGTAAATAACAACAGGCTGGTGTTAGATGAGGCGTACTTTTTTTTAAAGATTTTATTTATTTATTTGACAGGGATCACAAGTAGGCAGAGAGGCAGGCAGAGAGAGAGAGGGGGAAGCGGGCTCGGATCATGGCCTGAGCCGAAGGCAGAGGCTTTAACCCATTGAGCCAACCAGGTGCCCCAAGATTGAAGCATATTTTTGAGAGCTATGCAGAGAAGACAACCAGCCTCCCACCCTGTTCTTTGGCTCTTCCATTCAGAGCCATCCCCTCTGTTGCTTTCACCCTCATGGACTTAGCAAGCCAGCGAAGTGAAATCCACCCCCCAGTGCCAGACGGATGACTGTAGGCTGTAGGCGATTTGGGCGGAGGGCACCGAAACAAGCCTTGTGCACAGTGAGCTGGTCTGGGATTCTATTGGCCAGGCTGCTTCATGAGGATCCTCAAGTAGAAACGAAGCCTCGCCCTCCTTGCCTCAGTATCCTGGCCTCTGAGCATCCGTGTTGTCCCCTGTCAACTGGGAACAGGTGTGGCTGCTCACCTTTTTCAGACCCAGGGAAGACTCAGGGGTTTCCCAGTGGCTCCCCCAGCTCCCAGCTGTAAAATCCATTTGGCACCCCACTGTCGAGAGCACCCTATCGGGCTGGTGGCACCAGGGCCCAGGGGAGGAGAGGCAGAGCCGAAGGCAGCCTCATCCAGGGCCAGTCCGCGTGCAGGTGAGTGGGTTGGACACGCGTGCCCTCCTGATGGCAGCATCAGACAGGATGTGGTCCCACCCAGGGTTGGAGGAAGGCTTTTTGAAGGAAGTGACGACGGGATCCTGAGTGAGCAGGAGTCTGACAAATGTTGGGGATTAAGGGAGGAAACTGTCGTGAGGACCTTCGCTAACTCCCCTGGAGTGAGGTACTCTGCAAGGGGAAACCGGCACTCTGTAAGACT
This sequence comes from Meles meles, assembly GCF_922984935.1. NCBI lineage: Eukaryota > Metazoa > Chordata > Mammalia > Carnivora > Mustelidae > Meles > Meles meles. The sequence continues at coordinate 50,749,093 of NC_060071.1, forward strand.
CCCTTCTTGGTGTGCATCACGTGCCTCACTCCAGACCCGTGCTTGGGTGGGGGCCTCCGCTCCATCCAGTGCATCCCCCCACCCCTGCCTTCACCACTGACATTCTAAATCCTTTTTTGAAGAAGGCTCCTCCCCCAGTGTGGAGCCCAACGTGGGGCTTGAACTCCCAGACCCTGAGATCAAGACCTGAGCTGAGAAAAAGTTGGACGCTTAAGCGACTGAGCCACCCAGGCGGCCCCAGAATAATTTGTGAACAAGGAACCCTATGTTTTCATTTTCATATTGACCCCCAAAAGTACATAGCCGGTCCTGGCTCTCAGAGATGGAGGGACCTGCCCACAGACCAGTTTTGCAAATTGGCAGTCTCAGGAGCCTGCCAGATCAGGGGAGAGTAGGATGGACAAAGTACACACAGAGGAGGGTGTTCAAGGCACAGGGAGTTAAGGGACCCCCAATGGCAGGAGGTGACAGGGCCAGGGATTTGAGGGGTCCAAGCTGTGGGGGGCTGTTTCTGTACCAGCTTTGGGTTCCTGCCCCTGAGAGCTGAGACAGGCTGATGGAGGGCGATTTTGAGGTACTTTGCTTTTATGGCTTTATGTTGGGTCCAAGCAGAAGTCCGGGGCAGGAGGTTTTCCAGTAAAATTGTATTTGGGATAGGAAAGGAAAGCAGAGGGGTCCCACATTCTCCCAGACCCCGGAGCCCCCCACCATCGGCCATAGACCACATCCCCGCACCTCTCCCACATGCCCAGGTTGTCCCCATCTGAACCCCCTAAAGGGTCGATTTTGTTCTCTGTGGTCTCGGATCCAAAGGGAAGTCAGGTTGGGTTCTATCAGCCAATGTTGGCACCTAAAGCTTGAAGATGGAAACCCAGCTCATGGGATGCCTGGGTGGGCTCAGTTGAAGTGTTTGCCTTCGGCTCAGGTCATAGTCCTGGCGTCCTGGGATCGAGCCCTGCATCCTGTGCGCTCTCTCTCTCTCACACACAAATAAATAAAATCTTAAAAAAATAAGAAGAAAAAAAAAATAGAACACCCGGCTCCGCTGACCGAGAACCCTGAAGACCTGGGAGGGGCCCGGTTTGTGTGTGAATTTGGGAGTTGGGCCATCAGCAGGGCCCACCTGCAGGCAGGGAGGACTGGGGGGCCTTGTCCCTTCTCATAACTGCTGCCTCTTTCCAGGGGACCCAGGTGGTGCGCAGCTTCATGATCTTGCACAAATAGTGTTATTTCAGAATCTTTCCAGGCACAATATGAAAAGCAAGGCTTTCCCACCCCAGTAGGTCTCTGCGTAAGAAAACAAACAAACAGATTCAGAGTCGACTTTGTGATAAGACAAAAGAGGACTTGGAATGGGAGCAAAGTTCAGAGGCTTTTGTTGCAGGAACTAGTTCCTTCTTGAAAATGTGGGCTGATTTTCTAAGCTGCTTATCGCTGTCTCTCCCCTCCGCAGACTTGTCTCGGTCCTTCCCTCGCAGGGCCCAGGGAACCAGAATTCTCCCTGACTCTGGACTGGGTCCCAGGCCCTCCTCCTTGGGGGTCTTCTTCCGCTTCTGGCTTAGGTGACTGGGTTTCCTTTAGGAGGGCCAGGCTGGTCCAGGCAGGTGCACGGTGTTTCTGGTGTCGTCTCGTCCTCCAGGCAGATGGCAGCCTCCGGGGTGGCCGTGGGAGGCTGGAGCCTCCCGCAGAGTGTTGTAAGAAGGGAGCTTGGACCACAGGGCCCAGAGACACAGGGAGAGAAGCCACTGCACCCTCGGTACAGGGAGCCTGAAACAATCTCACCGGGCGTCAGAGCGAGACTGATGCTGATGGCAGCCGGGTCCCAGTGTTGCTCCCCTGGTGGGCCTCCCTGAAGGAAACAGTAGGTCCTGGGGAAAGTGGGGTGGGGTTGCGGGGGGACACGGAGCATGCCTGTGTGTTAGGGCCCGGCTGGGAACTTGTTTTCTGTCAAGGGTGCACCAGGAGTTTGCTTTTCAGGACTTGTTTGAATACGGCACAGGAAAAAGGAGTGGAAACCTTCCCCACCGCGGCCCAGGCTGCCACTTTGTTCCACCAGAGATGCGGGGTCAAGCTGGCCAGGGGCAGGGCGCGGAGGCTGGAAGAAAGGCCTTCCTGCAGGGCCCCACAGGCCTTTCCCTAGAGAAGGCCGGTTGTGGCCTGTGTCCGCCACAGACTCTCATAACACACCGCCCCCCACCCCATCCAGGGCGGAGGCTCTGGGGACCACCCTGAAGAGCAGAGGGAGCCGATGAGGCAGCGTGAAGGGCCCAGCAGAGGGTGTGAGGCCACCACTCAGGACTCCCACCCCGCATTGCCTGTGGCCCCGCCAACCCTGGCTCTGTCCTCGGAGAAGGGGATGATTCCATCTCTTGGATGGAACTGGCAGCTTCTAGAGAGAGCATGGATAAAGAGCCTGCGTGCCTGCCCCCCCACCCCGGGACTCCGCTGGGGTTAGTATCCCTTCCCCAAAACCACCGTTCTGCACTGTAGCATCTAGAAAACGCTCATCGGGTTTTGGAGGGCGGGGGAGGGGGTGTGTGAAAACTGAAACACTAAGAAAGTATGTATGTTTGCGGGACTCCGTAGGGGGCCGTTGATAGCTGTTGTACGTATGCTCTTCGAAAACCCCACTGCCCTCCTGGTAATGATAAGATGGGCAGCACGTGGTGGGGTGGTGGCCCCCCACAGTGCCACATCCAAGGATTCCCCCTTTTTTTTTAAAGATTTTATTAGGGAGAGTGCATGTGCACATGACTAGTGGGGGAGCAGCAGGCAGAGGGAGAGGGAGAGGGACATGCAGACTCCCCACTGAGCAGGGAGCCATGACCTGAGTTGAAGTCCAACACTTCGCTGAATGACCCATCCAGGCACCCCCAAGGACCCCTTTTAGTGTCCATTCTTTATAGAACCTTCCCCGGCCAGCTCGGAGTGGACCTGGCTGGGTGGTCCCTGATAGTGGCATTACCCTGCTCTCCTCCAGGTTGCAACTACCGGGGTAACACAGAGTCCCCTGTCTCAAAGCCCAGATAGTCGAGCTCAAATCCCAGTGTTGCAGCTTCCTAGCTGGGGGCTGCGGAAGCGTTACCTGAACTTCAGGCCTCGGTTCCTTCATCTTAAAATGGGAGTGACTGGGGCGCCTGGGTGGCTCAGTGGATTAAGCCGCTGCCTTCGGCTTGGGTCATGATCTCAGGGTCCTGGGATGGAGCCCCGCATCGGGCTCTCTGCTCCACAGGGAGCCTGCTTCCTCCTCTCTCTCTGCCTCTTGCTCTGCCTGCCTCTCTGCCTACTTGTGATCTCTCTCTCTGTCAAATAAATAAATAAAATCTTGAAAAAAAACAAAACAAAAAAAAAATAAATAAAAAAATAAAATGGGAGTGACTGAGAGGGCTGGTGGACGTGTAAAAGTGACTTGCCAGATGTTGAGATAGTGCATTTAAAGTGCTTCGTATTCTGCCTGGCATTTGGTAACGGTTCATTAAACGGCGGCTGACATATTAGTAGTATTAGTATTATTGGCTGGTTTATTTTATTACTACTACTATTTCCCCTTGATTCTCAACTCCATTGGCATGTCTTATCTCTGTAGACATTATCTAATGCGAAAACCTTTATGAACCAAAGAGCTGACTCAGTCTGTTAAATAATGTATACAAATAATACAGAAAGGTAAGATTGACAGTGGTTAATAATATTAGTAAGAATAGGAACACCTGTTATTTACGGAGTGCCTGTTTTGAAACAGGCATTAATTTGGTGCCCTTGAAATGAATCCCAGCAGCCTGATTGAAGTAAGCGATGATTGCATCCCCATTTCACAGATTAGGAAACTGAGGTACGGGGAGGTAAAGTCGTGTACCCAAGATGTCACAGCTGGTGAGTGGCAGAGCTGACATTCACATGCAGGAAGCACTCATTGCTCCGGAAACCACGTTCTTAAATCCAGCCCTGCGCAGGAGACCCCCAGTGGGTCCTGGCCGAGTGGTGAATTTCCAGTGTGCCTTGGCAAGTCACTTTACGTCTTCGGGCCTTAGTTTTTTCCTCTGCAAAGTTGTCCTTTTGGGCCACACAGCCTGTGTGTTTCCTGGCCTCCCTCCTCTCCTGCTGTCATTCCCCCTTGGCACTCCCATCTCATCCCTGTCTTAGGGGTGGGGGGGGCGGGGAATCCCCAAGCAGAGCAGCCGGCTGGCCTACCTACTGGCTGCGGGGGTGGGGGGCGGGGGTGGCCAGCACAGTCCTCGTTCCCGGAGATTGAGAGAGCCCCTGAGGTGGACCCTGGGCAGGCAGCAGCGGTGGCCAGACCGCCCGTGATGTAATGACCGATTAGGAACTTCCTCTTGGAAGCCTGGCTTCCTCTAGGAGCCAAAGGTGCTGGAGCTGAGGTGGGGGGTGGGGAGGGGCGAGTGGGAGCGAATAAGAGGAAACTCCTGTCAGCTGGGCCCTGCTTTTGGAAAGAGTTCAGCGGAGAGAGGAGAGACTCGTTCTGAGCTGTTGACCATTAACATGACATGGCCCCGTGCGCATTCCTTCTCTGCTTTCACTGCCAGAGCCCAGTGGATAAAGGGCTGGTCTCCCCCTCCCTTAACAAAGGAAAAAAAAGAAGAAAAAAAAGAGCCTCTAATGAATGCTGCATCTCTGAACTTGCTGCAAAACCCAAAGCCATTTCTGCAGCTTAAAATGACAAAGGAAGGTTAAGTGGAAACTCCTTTTTCCCCCTTACGTTTGATTACAAAAACTACTTATCTAATGGGCAAACAGGGCTTTTAAAGGGGTGTTAGGTTAACCAGATCCAGGGCCACATAATTACTCCCAGGCCTGGGAGCCGCAGATGAAAAAGCTGCCGGCTGGACGGGAACTTGAAGCCACAGGCATGACATGGGACAGAAGAAAGGAGCTTTCCCGGAGGGCAGGAGGCCCCAGTGCAGCCTGTGAAAAGGGGACTGGAAAAGCCAGCCCTCTGGGGGCTCCTCTCCGGGCTCTGCTGCCAGCTTACTGGGTGACCTTGGGCAAGTCACTTCACCTCTCTGGGCCTCTGAGTCTCCCTTCCCAGCCCTCGGTGGGGTGGGGGTCTGTCTGCCTTGGCTCTCTCTGCTCATGTGAAGTGTGGCTGTGTCAGCTCTTTCCATCCAACCCTGGGGAGAGGCAGGGAGGCTGCTGTGGCCCCAGGCGGCTGGGAGGCAGCAGGAAAGGCTTTGAACACCGAGGCACATGGGCTAACCCGCCAAGCCCCTAGAGACCAGGAGGACTCAGGGGCCCAGACTGCCAATGCTCTGAGCCTTCCCATCTCACTCTCTTAGAGCCTGAGGGACCAGAGACTTGAACCTGGGCACATCTCTGGTTCCCTTCATAGGATGGCTGGGTCCGAGGCAGTTTGGCCAAACTGAAAGGGGGTGATCACGAGGAAAACAAGCTGCATTGCGTATGCTCAGACTTTTGGAGCATGCAGCCCACGGGGGAGCCCACAGGAACGTTCCTGCCCCTTGTTTTGACAGAAAACTGCTGATTCGAAGAAGCTAAAGGCTTTTCTTGGGATTTCAGCTCTTCCCGCCTCCCCCAGGCTGCAGTCAGCCCCGTTGGTGCCCCCCCCAATTACATGTTGGGAGGCGGAGAGGAAGGAATGCCAGCCATCAGAGGGGCTGGCTTGGGCATAGGGGAGAGTGCCTGTTGTGGGCCAGTCTCCTGCCCACCACAGGTGTCCACCACCCTCTGGTGGCAGGAATGTGGGCACCACGGGGAGGCTGGGTCCCTGGTGCCTGGTCTGGAAACACAAGGGCTGTCCCCTCGGCCACCACCGCAGAGCCCTGCTGAGGCCATTCCAGGGCAGCCATAGGGAACTGCCCTAGCAGCACGTACTCCTGCTTTCAAGGCATCATAGCTACACTTAAATGCACCACTCTTCCGAATATGGGTGGTGCCTTTGGATGTACATGTACACCCCAGTTGCCATGGTACCAATCCAGATGTCAAACATGACCATTGTTCCAGAACGTTCTTTCACACCCCCTCCCAGTCATTCCCGCTCCCCAGAGGTAATCCCTGTTCTGATTTCCATCACCGTAGGTTCGTTTTGTCTGCTCAAGAATGTTATATAAATAGAAACAAACAGCCTATCTTCTGTGTCTGGCTTCTTTCACTTAGCACAGTACATTGGAGATTCACCCGTGGTGTTGTGTGTTTCACTAGTTCGTGCCTTTTTATTGGTGAGTCGCATTCCGTCCTACAGATGTCCCTTAGTTCTGTGTTTCCACGATCTTAGTCTGTTTGGGCTGCTGTAACAACAACGCTGTAGCCTGGGTGGCTTAAACAACACATATTGATTTCTTACCATTCCTGGGGCTGAGGAGTCCCAAGATCAAGGTGCTTCAAGTGTTGGTGTCTAGTGAGGGCCCAGCTCCTGGTTCATAGGTGGCCGTGTTCTCGCTATGTCCTCAGGAGGGCAGAAGGGGTGAGGGAACTCTCCTGGGTCTCTCTTCTAAGGGCATTAATCACATTCAGGAGGGTTCTACCCTCATGACCAAATCACCCTCCAAAGGCCCCGCCTTCAAAGGCAATCACACTGGGGCTTAGGATTTCAGTATTTGAATTTCGGGGGTTCACAAATACTCAGTCCCTAATATCCATTTTCCTGTTGATGGACGTCTGAGCTGTCTGCCAAGTTCAGGTGATTCCAAGTAGAGCTACTGTGAACATTCACTAAATTGCAGCAATCTTGAGCCCATTATTCAGGGGAAGCCAGAGGCCAGGGGAAGGAAGAGGGACTGCCCGGTGCAGGCCCGGAGGCAGGACTCCTGACCCCCCAGCCTGGGGCCACTCTGCCAGGTCCGCCTCAGACACAGCCCCACACTGGGCCTCTCCTCTTCTCCCACCCCTAGCCCAGAGCCCTCCCAACCGGGACCCAGAGTCTGGCTGGGAACTAGGCCAGGCCCCGAGCAGGGGGTAGTGAGCAGGAGTTTCGGTCAGAGCACGGTCATCTTTGATGTTGTTCACTCGGGTCTGACTCCCTGGTATTTATTTGCAATTAAGGAGCGGGTTCCTAATTAGGTTGATGGCGGGACCACAGCCTTGGAGCCACGAAGAGAAAAAGATCTTCTGCAAAAGGCTGTCCCCTTGCGCTGGAGCGGCAGGCGGGCTAAGGACGGAGAGCACAGCCGCGGAGTGGGGCTCTGCCACTGTGGAGAGGGCAGAATTTGGGGGACTGGCCTTCTCACTCACAGAGAGCTGTTCAGCTTCTGTCCGCCACAGTGCATGAGACCCGAATCCGCGCGCGTGTGTGTGTGTGTGTGTGTGTGTGTGTGTGTGTAAACAGCCACAGTGGCCCTTGACTTGCTTCTAGACATTCAGCCATGCCTTGCTCCATTCGTCACTCCTGTGCTGATGAGCCCCCCTCTTTAAGCTCGGGCTCCAGGCTAGAAGCCTACCCTTCCCATCCGTACAGTGCTGTACAGTTAGTGAGGGGCACTGCCATCCACTGTCCTATCATAACTTCCCATGGTTGTGACCCTGGGTTGTGACCCCCTGACACCCCTGAAGGGCCCCAGCCTGTGCAGGGTTAGGGCCAGCACTGGAACCAGTAAAGAGACAGCTGCTTCTTTCTGCACCTGACTGACCTGCTGCTGGGGTTCCCAGAAAACCCGAAGATGAACTGTGTAAATGAGGCGCTGGATCAGGAATAAGTCCATTTTACAAGTGGGCAGACTGAGGCTTAGGGACACTTCAGTGGCTGGTCCATGGCCACACGTCCAGTCAGTGGTGAGAGCCTTAGGTCCGTCTCACTCTGAAACCCTTTGGCTCCTGTGACAGGCATTACATGAGAGTTCTAGGGTCCCAAGTTCTGGTCCCAGTGCTTCTATCCGTGTGTGTGCTTGGGTGCTTCCCACTGGACCCCTGGGGTGCTGTCCGTGGGGCACAAGGACATTGGATTCAATTAGTGGTTCCCACAGGCCAGTCTCTGCACTGCATCTTCACTGGTCCACAATGAAAGAGATGAGAACATTTCTTATATCTAATCATGTTAACTTTTACATTTCTGATTTAAGTCCTGCCTGTTTCATTAGTATCAAATTATACTTTCTTTTGTGCTAGTGGTAGCTGACAGTCTTGGAGTTTTCAGTAAGTCTGTACATGACAAAATAAAACAGTAGTAACCCAGTACATTCACAATCCCTCTTTGAACAATTATTGGTTTGTGAAAGCCCAAAGTGTTAGGGCTCCCTGGATAAGATGACATCAGTGGCTCCCTTAAGCTCTGGGGCCCCAAGACCCCAACAGCTGGGTGGGGACAGGGAGGTCCTGAGCATGGTGATGGGCTCACTTGCTGGCTTGCTCCTAGGAGACTTCAGACCTAAGTCCTCGCCCACAGTCCCTCGGGGTCCGAGACCCCCAGCCCTACCTGCTGGGCAGGATCCAATGGGAGCTGGGGGTGAGGGCACTGGGCTGAGCCTTAGGATGAATTTTATTTCCTTCCTCCTTCCCTTTTAGCACGTTCTGAGAGCACCCTGGGGATACGTGCAGTCTTGGGACAGAGGTAAAGAGGATTAAGGCACACCCCTTCCTCCTGGAAAATCTAGACCAGCCAGGGGCACTGACCAACAGCACAGACACCTGCTCAGGCATCAGGAGTGACTGCATTGAAGGCCGCAGGTGCATGGGAGGGGGAGATCAGAGAGGGCTTCTCAGAGGCAGCACTCCATCTTCTGGAATTTGGAAGACTTGGCCAGGAGCTCAGGTGTGATGAAGTGTTACCCAGTCTGCTTAACCAGAGAGGCTGTGGGAGGTGAGGCCTGGCCCAGGCAGTGTCCCTGAGCCAGACGGTTGGGGCAGGCTGGGCCCTAGGGCCCTAGGATAGCTCTGGGGTTCATCTCCCAAGCACAGGACCCAATCCCCATGAGGAATGCTAGAGCAAGGCTGGGACATGGGTACTGATGACGTGGGGGTAGATGATGAGGGGCATTTGGCTTGGCCGGGGTGGGAGGAGCTAAGAGGAGGGGGTCAGGAAGTATCCTTCTCAAAGGCCTTCAGTTCCGTTCCTCTCAGTGCCCCTCCTCCCCTTCCTGCCCCTCCCCCAGACTGCCAAAGTGCTTCTTTGCCTTTTATGATGGAGGGGCTCCACCCTGGGGTAAAGCTGCCACTTTATGACTGGGTGGCCCTCTGAGCCTTATCTGTAGAGCTGGGACAGTAGTAAGCCTCAGTGAAGCTGCAGTGTACCCTCGGGGAGCGAAGGCCTCTCTTTGTGGGGTGGGGGGTATGACTCACTGGTTTGTGGGTGAGCACCTCTAGGATTCAGACCGTGAGAGCAGTCTGGTTACACACTGCAACACTGAGGCTTAGGGAAGGAGAGGACTTGCTCAGTGCGGGGGCTTCAGCGGGGAGTCTGCCCGGAGTGTGGAGGAGAGCCCCCCACCACTCCAGAGTGTGGCCTGGCACTCCCTCATGTATACCCTCCACCAGCTCATGGCGCCTCCCCGGGCCTCAGTTTTCTCATCTGTGAAAGGGGCTGGTAACAGGAGTGAACCAAGGCTGTTGGGAGGAAGGGGACACGTGTTGCCTCTCCTGTCCCCCAACATTCTCCAGGCACAGATGTTTGCTCCCCTACCTCTCTGTTTCTAGTGCACTAAAGGAACTCTCATGGCTCATGAGAAGACTGGCACTGGGGTTTCACCGCCAGGCTGGGATGGCTCTGCTTTGCTTCCTCTTGGAAACTTCCAGAGCTGTACCAGATGGATGGATGGATGGATGGATGGATGGAGAGAGGAGCCGTGGCTTGCAGTGTACCTGGCTGCCCACCTGCTGGGACCGGCCTAGTTGTTGGCAGCCTGGTCGCCCATCCCATGCCAGAGTTAGTTTCTCTACCTGCTAGCCAAGAGGCAAGTCAGCTGAGGGCAAGGACCAGTGTCTTTCCTCCCCTCCTCCATCCCCCTACTGGCCAGAACCAGGAGGAGCCTGGAGGGGACTAAGAGGCAAAGTAATACATTCTCAGGGAGTGGCCTGGGGACCTGTGTCTGGGACCTCGACACCCCTCAGAGGATGAGGGGCACGCCCTTTGGGGCTCTGCCCAGTCCAAGGCCTCAGCGGAGCTGGCAGCCTACAGGAGGCCCTTCGAGAAGACGGTTTCCTGCTAGGTGGCTAGGCGGGCCTGCCGGGCATAGGAGGATCTGAGGGGCCCTGTCACCCCGCTGCTCTGGGGCTTCTAGGCGGGGCTGGGCTGAAGGCAGACAGTTGACCTCGCCCAGGCTCCTGAATGAGGTTGTTAGCCGTGTTTTCTTCCTGGGGTTTGGTTGGACTTCGATCTTAGAGAAGCTACGCCATAGAGTGCCTTGCTGTGCTCCCATTATAGTCTCGGGGGAACCTCTCCCTCTGAGTATGAGCACCATCCAAGGGCTGTGTGGGAACATGTCCCCTCACGGGGCAGTCACGGATGCCCACCTGCTTCTCAGAGCTCTGACCTCAAAGGAAGGACCAAATGTGGAAAAGCTTCAGAATCTGAGAAGCTGCCCACACACGACAGCAGCAAAGAGGGGGTTGCCCGCTGTCCTTGAGGGGCAGCCCCTCTGACAGGCTCTGGCCTCTGTGTGGCGTTCCGTCTGGTGTCAGAAAATTGTTCATCCAGACATGCACACATGCCTTAAGCTGGAGGGGAAAGGGATTCCAGTCATCCGGGCCACCCCTTTGCTGTCCATGGGGAAACCGAGGGCCAGAGAGGGGCAGCACACACCTTTGAGAGCTGGTGATCTCTGGAGCCCTGGCTTTAACAATTTAACAATTAAAGCAATTTAACAATTGCTTTAACAAAAGCGATTTTGCTTTAACATTCAGAGACCCTCAGCTTCCCCATGTGGCGGAAAGGGCTGCAGTTCGGGTGAAAATCTGTACTTTGTGCCAAGAGAGACTGGGAAACTAGGCATCTTGCTCAAGGCCAAAACTGGGAAGGGATTCTGGGGGCCAACTCCCCCACCCCACCATGTCTTCCTATGCCCGAGTCCCCTTTTGAGTGGTGATGTATGCCCCCCAGTAACTTAATCCCACTCTGTTCAGGTTGAGGCTTGGGCAGGCAAGGCTCAGACCCTGTGTGGCCTTTGGCAGGCTGCTGGCGTCTGCCAAGTCTTGGATCCTCTTGTGTAAAATGAGGAGAAGGTGGCCTTGACCCGGAGTGATGGGAGGACCAGTGAGTCAGGTGTAGTCAGAAGCGCAGTGTGCAGCCCTTCCTTTGGGCGTGTGTGTGTGGGAGGGGGGCGGTTATCCCTCTCCAGCTAACTTGAGCTTGGAAAAATTCTACGAGCAGGAGCCGGCTGCAGCTCCTGTCTGCGTACCCGGAGCCGGAACACATAGCGGGTGACTTGCCTTCTCCGTGGGCTCCTAAACTCGGGTGCCCCCCTCAGCAGGTGTGTTAGGGGTCTGTTTTCCCACGAGGTACAGTTCAGGAGGACTACCCGGCAAGCGGCGGCGCTGCCCTCAGGTGTGCTGAGCACTGCAAACCCCACCATACTTTATATGGAAAACCCAAGCCGCCTGGCCTGGGGAAAGGGCACCCCTGTGCCCCCCTCTGCCGCCCACTTACCCCCTCCCTATGCCCTGTGCTTGCCCCGCAGACGCCAGCATGTCTCCGGATGCCGCCAAGCCGAGCCACTGGTGCAGCGTGGCCTACTGGGAGCACCGGACCCGCGTGGGCCGCCTCTACGCGGTGTACGAGCAGGCCGTGAGCATCTTCTACGACCTACCTCAGGGCAGCGGCTTCTGCCTGGGCCAGCTCAACCTGGAGCAGCGCAGCGAGTCGGTGCGGCGCACGCGCAGCAAGATCGGCTTCGGCATCCTGCTCAGCAAGGAGCCCGACGGCGTGTGGGCCTACAACCGCGCCGAGCACCCCATCTTCGTCAACTCGCCCACGCTCGACGCGCCCGGGGGCCGCGCCCTCGTCGTGCGCAAGGTGCCGCCCGGCTACTCCATCAAGGTGTTCGACTTCGAGCGCTCGGGCCTGCTCCAGCACGGGCCCGAGCCCGACGCCGCCGACGGGCCCTACGACCCCAACAGCGTCCGCATCAGCTTCGCCAAGGGCTGGGGGCCCTGCTACTCGCGGCAGTTCATCACCTCCTGCCCGTGCTGGCTCGAGGTCCTCCTCAACAGCCACAGATAGCGGCGGCCCGCGCCCCACCCCTGCCCCGCGCCCCACCGCCCAGAGACACAGCCCCCCACGGACGACACCCCTCCCCCCAAATATCATCTACCTAGATTTAATATAAAGTTTTATATATTATATGGAAATATATATTATACTTGTAATTATGGAGTCATTTTTACAATGTAATTATTTATGTATGGTGCAATGTGTGTATATGGACAAAACAAGAAAGACGCACTTTGGCTTCTAATTCTTTCAATACAAATATATTTTCTTTCTTCTCCTCCTTCCTCCTTTATTATTCTTTGGTTTTCGTTTTGTTGTGTGTTTGTGGTTTTGTTTCGTTTTGTTTTCGTTTTTGTTTTTTTTAAAGAAAACGATACAGCAGAGCTAGGTGGAAAAGCCTGGGTTTGGTGTATGGTTTCTCAAATATTAATGCCCAAACAAAAAGCTAATACCAGTCACTCATTGATAATAAAGTATTCGCATTATGATTTTTTTTTTTTAAATGTCTTCTTTTTAACAAAGAGGGATGTGCCGGGCTCCCGTGGGTCTCTGACCCATTCAGCATCCTGAAACTTGATCTCAGTCTTTACGAGGGAAAGAGTAGAGGGGATAAATTGAGAAGGAAGGAAGGGCATATATTTACTTTTGAGGCCAGAGAAGGTTCTGGTGCTCCCTCCCGCCCATGGCTGCACTGAATCCTCAGGATGGGGGTGTGTGTGTGGCGGGAAAAGTTCTCCCAGTCTGATGGGGGAGGCACAGGTCCCTGTCTCCCGTCTCTGCATGGTGCACAAGCTGGAAGAAGACACTTATTTTCACCACTCTGGGGTAATGGCCCAAGGAAGAAAAAGATAATGGGCCTCAGGCCCACCTGCTGCCTTCAAAAACCCACCTGAGCCCTAGGGTGAAGGTCCTTTTAAGACCTAGACAAGCCACTCTCCCACCACTCACCAAAGAGCTCAGAACTAGGGCCTTCTGGGGTTGTATTTATGATTTATGCAAAGGCAGGTTGGTTGTTTCTACTCTATAAAAGGGAAAAGTGGAGATTCTGGAAGAGCAAAGGACTAGCTCGTAACAGATCAGGGTTAGAAGTCACATTTAATTGTAGGACCAGAGCCATATTAAATGAGTTTTCTCTCTTGAGAATACTCAAAAAAAAAAAAAAAGAAGGCTTCCTTGGCCAGATAACTAAGGGGCATGTTGCATTGTATATCTTCTTTCTTGGAGATTTACATTAGCATATTAAGTGCTCGGAGAAGTCATGTGTATTATCTATTGCTGCGTAATAAATTATCTTAAATTGTAGCAGCTTGAAACTAACATTTCTTATCTCTCACAGTCTCTGTGTTCAGGAATGCAGGAGCCGCTCAGCTGGGCGGTTCTGGTCCAGGGTCTCGTGAGGCTGTAGTCAAGCTGTCCGCCAGGGCTGTAGTCATCTGAGGCTTGCCCGGAGCTGGACGACCCGCTTCCAAGCTCGCTCACGTGGCTGTTGGCTGAAGGCCTCAGTCCCTCACCACACAGGCCTCTCCACCGGCCTACTCATGACATGGCTTCCCCCAGAGCAGACAACCCAAATGAAAGGGACCAAGAGTGAAGCGGCCATCCTTTATCACCTTGGCTCAAAAGTGACAGGCATCCCTTTGCCACATTTTGTTATCGCTCGAACCGTTCTTGCTGACAATGAGGGAGGGACTGCTGGAGATTGTGACTGTTAGGAGGCGGGATTGTGGCCACCACATCCTCTGAGAAATACACCATTTGGCTTTGTTTCCCAAAGTTATTTACCGATGGACTCTTCCCCACCCCAGCTAATCCTGTCCCCATAATGAGGCACACTGGTGCCTCTGATGTTGCCAAGCCCTAGACACACCAGGACGCCCCACGCCGAGGCCCTGTCCTGATGATGCCCACCGGGGATCTTGGTGTAGGGTCAGTGGGGCGGGGGGCCTTCAGGCTCAGGTAGTTAGCGGAGTGCAAGAAGGAGAAAGGGGCCAGTTCTATGGAGGTGTTAGGCTCTAGTACTCACGGCCAAGTGACAGGCTGAGGGTGGTGGAGAGGACAGGAGCAAAGGGGTGACGCAGTGGGACTGGAAGAGACCACGAGGCATCCGTTGCGTGCAACAGCTAGGAGGCGGGGAGAAGTGTCTCCAGACACTCCTGCTCTGGAGCCAGGTTTAAATGCGGTGTCTGCCATTAGACCGACTCTGGAGACTTCTCCACGTGCCTCAGTGTTACCAGAAGGGGGTATAAGGTGGGGATAAAACTGCTCCTGCCTGAGAAGTAGGTTTGAATTGGGAGAAAAAGGACATCGCACCGTTCCTGGTCCATCGTCGGCATATGTCAGCTGTTAGTAACATAGCGTCGGGACTGGGAAGGGAGGCGGCCCTTAGATGTCAGGATGAGGAGCTGGGGTGACAGGTGCCTAGTTTCTGAGTGGGCCGGGGAGGTGATCTGTGCAGGCCTTTGTGTTTTTTTTAAGATTTTTATTTATTTATTTGTCAGCAGGGGAGCAGCAGGAGAGGGAGAAGCAGGCTCCCTGCTGAGCAAGAAGTCCAATGCAGGACTCGATCCCAGGACCTTAGGATCATGACCTGAGCTGAAGGCAGATGCTTAACTGAGCTGCCCAGGTGTCCTGTGCGAGCCTTTAGAAAGCTCTCTGTAGGGGCTTCCCAGCAGGAGGGCAGGAATGAGTGGGCTGAGCCTTGCACCCACCCGGGCTCCCCAGTGCATAGGACTGGTCCAACACCAGTCTCTTAAGAGGGATTCTTTGTTCTCAGAAGAAGCAGCCTATCACCCCATGATGCCTGGATTACTTCCACAAGTAATGATCACAATCCCCCTTTATCAGGGAACAAGAGGGACAGGGATTGACACTCCCACCCATTTCATAGATGAGGAAACTGAGGCCCAGAGCAGGGATGTGCTTACCTCAATCCCTTAATTGTGGAAGTTTGGATATGACCCGGATTGCCTGCTTCCCACCACAAGGTATACTCTGTGTAGACCAGATAGTGACTTCCTTTTGCCACGTTCCAGATTCTCAGGGTACCCACTCAGCCAGATGACATCGATTCTCCCAGTTCTCCTGCCAGGCCTGACCCTTTCACTCCCAGCTGCCACCCTCAGGCCTGTGCCTCCCTGGGACACAGCCCCCGCTCTGCTCTCCTATACTGTCAGGCCTTGGTCCTCCTTTCGGGCACTGAGCCGAACTGAGCTGTTCTGTGTGAGGCTGGGTGAGGAGTCACTGGGTTTTTCTTCTTCCTTTTCTTTCTCCTAGACAATAACTAGTAACAGGCCCTGTTTGTGAGCCCTTTCTACACGCTAGGAACTGGTCTCCAGGAGCATCTCTGCCGGCATGGTCTCAGTAATGCCCCTTTTCAGATGGAGAAACTGATGCTTACATGAACACTGTCATTTTCCCGGCTATCCCTAGGGGGAAAGAAAAAGGCCTCTGTGTCAGAGGCCAGCTGCAGACTCCTCCTGGGTGCTGGTTATCATCGGCTGCGCGGGAGCCGGCCTGTCCCTCAGGGACAGTCTACCAGAGGAGATCGCTGAGTTCCAGGGCCCTGGGCCATTGACCTCACAACTCTTTTGCTCCCAGGCTTGCCCTGTCCCGAAGCTGAGGACCTCCCTGAGGTCCGTGAGTGTCGGGGCGGGGGTGTGTGTTTGAGACTCCCCTTCCAGCCCCTGAATTTACAGGTGGGGAAACCGAGTCCCAAACACATACTCGGTCGAGTGGCCAAGGTCACAGAGGGGCAGCAGGATCCGCCCCCCTCCCCGCTCTCCCAGTCATGGTAAGGTACTCGCAGTAACTCTGTGGTTTCCCCCAGACCACCCAGGGATCCGGTGACTCAGGCTCCAAAGGAGACACTTTCTAAACAAGGCCGGGTCTCTGGAGAGTGTGGTGGGAGCTTGGTCCCGGCAGGCCCTGGGAAGCGAAGTGGGTGGGGCTCAAACCCAAGCTCAGGCCTGGAAGAGGGGAGGGAGGGATTTCCTGCTATTCCTAGGCTTTTAGAGACCAAAGACTCCTTCCACTGCCCCCTCCGCAGTCCCTCCAGTCCCTCCCCCGCCTTACTGCCTGGGAGTGGGGGGTAGAGGGGGTTGATCTAGGAATGAAAGAAACAGATCTAGGAAAGGGGAGGGGTGGGCCTGGAGGTCTTGATTTCATGATTCAGGTGACAAAACCCAAAGCCCAGAGAGGGGTGTGTGCAATTAGCCTAAGGTCACACAGCAAGGTCAGGGCAGAAAGGAGCTGAAACCTCCAGTCTCAAGACTCCAGGTCAGTCTGTTTCCTGTGTGTGTGCGCACAGCTTCCGTCAGTGCTCTGGAGGGCGTGCACACGCCTCTGTTCCCCTCCGAGAAGTCCCCTCCTGCCCTCCTACCCCTGTCCTGGAAGCTGCCTGCCCCCACCCCCCACTCACACAGTTCAGGGGGCTTAGTGCCCACCGCTGCCTTGTTCCAACCCTGATTCAGCTGCTTACCAGTTACCGGATCTCAGGTAAGTTACTTAAACGTTTCTGTGCCTCAGTTTCCCCATACGAATACTAATGAGAGTACTCACCTCCTAGGATTGTTGGGAGGACAAATGGACCAACGCTTGTTACACGCTCAGAACCGGCGTGTATTAAGGTCTCAGCAAGTACACTTACAAATTGGACTCATTAGAATTATCTGGAGCCCGGAAGGTAGTCCAGGTTGGTCAGGAAAGCTTGGCTGGGGACTGGGCAAGTATTAAGGACTCAAATCCAGGTGCCTTAACTTGCTGTTGGCATCGGGCAGCCGCCCCACCCATGTGAACCTCCGCTTCCCCTGTGAGAAAGGACATCCGCGATCCACTGGGTATCTGTTGGGGGCGGGGGGACACCAGTGGTTCCTCCAGACACTGCTGCGGCCTCTTCACTGGGCCTCCTGCCCCTCTCCTGCCCCTTCCAACCTACTCTCCACCCAGACTGATGCTGCGCGGCCAAATCTGGGGGTAGCCTTCCTCCGCAGGATAGTAGCGTCCCTGCATTCTCGGGATGGAGAATCCCCTCCTAGAGTGGCCTGGGAGACCCCCACCCCCACCCCAAGAGAATCTGGCCCCGCCCCATCCCTACCCGGCCAACCCCTTTCAGACAGCCCACTCCAGACCTCTGTCCCTGGGCCTTTGCCCAAGCCGTGCCCTGCTCCTGACCCGACCCTGCCTGCCCAGTCCGAGCTCTGGCCACACTGCTGCCCCTTTTCTCTTTCTAGGGGGTCTCCTGGATGCCAGAGAACTCTCGTGTCCCATTTGCCGACGCGGCTCTGGTCAGCCCGTTCCAGGCACAGAGGATGGACTCCCTGGATGTTAGTGGAATAAAAGAGTCACAGAGGTAATGGATGGGGCATGTTTGATAAATTCTAAAGGACCCAGTGGGCATCTAGAGGGGTGTGTGTTGTTTATTCTCCTGTGTCTCCACAACAACCCCAGCTGCCTGCTTATAGACCCCTGAGGTTCCAGGTTCTGGGGGTTCCTGTCCTGCAGCCTTATTCTGCCCCCTCAGGGATGTGGTAGCAAGAATTTCTGGTTTGGGGGGTATTCTTTTGATGCCTTAGAATATAGACTCAAAGAACGTCCAAGCTGGAAAGGCCCTTAGAGTGGCTCTGGTTCCGTCACTGTCACAGAACTAAGGTCCAGAGATGGACAGTGTGCTAAACGGGGTCACACAGCAAGACAGTGGCCGATGGGGGCCAAGCCCTTGACTTGGAGCTCCTTCCAGAGCTAGCCTCTTTGCGGTGCTGCAAAAGTTTCTGTGAAGCCAACATTGGCCTGAGCAAAGCAGTTGAGAGGCAAGAAGGGTAGAAACACAGATCATTTTTGGTTCTGTTTGGTTTTATTTGTGGTAAACTAGATACAGCATAAAATTGCCTAGTTAAACCATTCTTAAGTATCCAGTTCAGTGGCATTAAGTACATTGCATTGTCGTACAGCGATCACCACTGTCCGCTTCTAGAATGTTTTCATCTCCCCTGTGCTTTTTTTTAATTAAAAAAAAATTTTTTTTAAAGATTTATTTAGTTGACAGAGATAGAGACAGCGAGAGAGGGAACACAAGCTCAGAGAGTGGGAGAGGAGAAGCAGACCTCTCACCGAGCTGGGAGCCCGATGTGGGGCTCGATCCTAGGACCCTGGGATCACAACCCGAGCCGAAGGCAGACGCCTAATGACTGAGCCACCCAGGAGCCCCCCCCCCCCCGCTTTTTTTTATGTTACTGTGGTAGAATGAGCAGAACATAAAATTTGCCACTTTAATCATGTGTTAAGTCTAAGTTCCGGGACAGTGAGTGCCTGCTCATCGTTGCATTTCCTATGCTTTTTAATAAAAGGCCAATGAAGACAAAGTTTTTAAAATTCCGCACCCTGGGATTTTGAGGCTTTGGCTGACTTCTGGCAGCCAGATGACCCAGAGGAAGCTGTGTGTCACCTTGGCCTGGTTGGGAGGGTCGGCTGCGGGTGCTGGGGAAGGGGCTGTCCAGTCCAGGCTGACCACAGCCTTGCTGACTGTCTGTTTGTAAAGTAGCTCCCAGGGAGGCTGGTGGAGTGTAGATAAAATGCCTAGAATTTACAGCTGTACAACAGGGAGCCTATGGGCCAAGCAGAGGTCGTAAGTGGTTTTTAACATGACCTCCCCAGACTGGAGGAGACCTGGCTGAGTGATGCTGTGAGGGGGCCTGTGTTCTCTTTGGGCCTCAGTTTCCCCTTGAAAACAAAAGGTCCAAACTAGATGGCTTCCTGCTGCACACTGCAAAAATCGTAGGACCCAAGAGTGGCAGACAGAGCCGACTTTCAGATTAGACCTCCTGAGAGGTTCTGGAACAGTTGCTGGTAACAGAATATTCACTTTGTTTGGCAGTAGGAATAATAATGTTATCATTTACTGAGGGATGTACTCTGTACTACACACTTCGCATCATCTCGCCTAATCCTTATCCCTGTTTTATAGATGAGGCTCAGAGAAGTTAAGTAAGTTGCCCAAGGTTAAACAGCTAGTAAGTTTCAGAGCTCCGATTCCTACTTTGATCTCTCTGGTTCCAAAGCTGGTGTTCCTACCCCCTAGCAGACTTCAGCTCGACTTTCCACAGCTGCTAAGAATGCAGGCTTTGAAGGTAACTCCCCAGGCTTCAGGCCCAGCTGTGCCTCCCACTGAGCGACCTGGGGCAAGTCACTTAAAGTCTCTGAGCCTCTGTTTCCTCATTTGTTAGAATGGATGTAAAAATAGAACTCACCTCGCAGCAGCGTGGTTAGGAAGATTAAATTAAATTAATTTCTATGTATGAAGCAGTTAGAACAGGGCCTGACTATAACAACTAGCATTTGTTGAATTTTTAAAATATCATTTTTTAAAGATTTTATTTATTTATTTGACAGAGAGAGAGATCACAAGAAGGTAGAGAGGCAGGCAGAGAGAGAGGGGGAAGCAGGCTCCCCACTGAGCAGAGAGCCCGATTCGGGGCTCAATCCCAGGACCCTGAGATCATGACCTGAGCCAAAGGCAGAGGCTTAACCCACTGAGCCACCCAGGCGCCCCAATATCACGTTTGTTGCCAGCTTTTTTTTTCCTCTTTTGGTCAGTTTTGTTTGAACCAGCAAATTGGAAATGTTTATTTTTAATAGTTTCGCTTTCTATTCCTCATCATCGAGCAATGAACAAAATGTAGCTGTAGGAATGCTAGAAAAACACACACAAAGGACAGTGCAGGCGCACATAGCCCTAAAGGCGTTTTCCTTACTGCTTTAACAAAAACATATTCATGCATGATCTTTTGTAGAGGAGGGAAAAAGTCTCTTCCGCAAGTCACTCAGTGTTGGCCAAGTTCCTTAAATACTCTAAGATGAGGGGCACCTGAGTGGCTCAGGTGGTCAAGCATCTGACTCTTGGCTTTGGCTTAGGTCACGATCTCGAGGTGATGGGATAGAGCCCCACAGCCACTCTGTGCTCAGGGCAGAGTCCGCTTGAGTTCTCTCTGTCTCTCTGCCCTTCCCTGTGTATACTCCCACTTTCTCTTTCTCAGATAAATAAATAAAATCTTTTTTAAAAAATTGGTCTAAGATGGGCAGCATTTTGGGTGTTTTCTTTTTTAGTATTTTATTTGAGAGAGAGCGCGCACGCGCGTGCTTGTGCGCTTGCGCAGGAATGGGGGAGGGGTAGAGGGGGAGGGGTGGACACGGCAGCTCCTTGCTGAGTGCAGCGCCCAAAGCAGGGGTCAGTCTCGTAACCCTGAGCTCAAGACCCTAAAATTCAGGACCTGAGCCGAAGTCAGGAGTCGGATGCCTAACTGACTGAGAGACCCAGACAACCCATTTTGGAGTTTTCCTTATAGAAAGTAGACCCTTTGGAAATGGTGACCCCACCCACTGCTGTTTCCTAGCCGCCTCTACTGGAGGAGTGAGGATGGTTCCATTCCTGGCCCTGACGCAGCAATTTTGACTCTTTTTATGAATCCTCTGCTTTGTGCTGCCCCAAATATAATGTCAATGAATGTCAAAAACCACATCAGATCCCCAGAAAGCCAAGTGGCGCCGGGTCTGCCTTGGTGACAGGCCTCGGCTGGCTCCTGGGCTCTCCTGGCTCTGGGACTCTAGGGGGCTGAGGTCTGACCCCCGGGGCCACTCAGCCTCATCTGGGACCACAGTCAGGATCTCTGCCATGCCCTCACCATGCTAAAGGGTGTCCCCGCCATGGTTTGCAGGGAAGCAGCAGCAGCTTGAGGGTTTTAAGTTGAGGGATTGTCAGTTCACATAGCTGGGATCCCATTCTGTCTGAGTCCGAGCCTGGAGAGTCCCAGAGGTGCTCTGCGAGGGGAGGGCTCCGGCTGGCCTGGCTCCCGCCCAAGCAGGCAGTGTCATGAGACATCTTCTGGGACAGTTTCTAGGCCTTGGGGGTGGGCTCCCAAGGGACCAGAAGAAGCCACAGGCCTTTGAAGTATGTCTGCTCTTGAATTTGCCAGGGTTGGGGAGGGAGGAGATATTTGGGACCCCAAATCCACAGAGCCACTGAAGAACATCTTTAAACACAGAAATTTTGCCACTTTTTGCCCCAAGCCTCATGCCAAAGCTGCTCCTGCGGAGGATGGAGGGCCAGCTTTGGAGAGGAGTGAAAGCCTGCGAACGAAGGTTTGACTCCTGCCTCCATCATTTCCCAGTCTCCGTGAACTTGGGCATTTCACGTGCTTCTTTGGGCGCTGGCCTTCTCATACGTGAAATGGCGAGGATATCCTCTGTCACGCTGGGACCAAATGAAAAAGCATGGAGTGTTGGGAGCCAGTTCTCCATGGGTCTCTCTGGAAATCTTTCAAGCAAAGGCACTGACTGCCTTTGTTCTAGATGATCTCTTCAAAGAGGCACTGCAGCCCACAGCCTTAGAAGGTGCCCCTTTGTGCAAAGGGTGGGCATGTTGACTGCCCACTGTCGTCAGAGTTTTGGGTTCCTGAAGCTCAGGGTTCCTCCCCTCTAAAGCGCCCCAACTGTGCAGGGCTCACCTTCTCTCTTTGCATGAGGAAACCAAGGCAAGTGGCGGGCTCATGCTATTGGCTGTGCTGTAATAGAGACCTGGAGTCTCCGGCTCAGGAATCTGTGGTCCTCCGCCAGCAGGCGTGAAAGGGGGCAAGCAGACTTGTTACGTTGCAAATAGGGCAAAGTCTGAGATCATGGCAGTCCTTGACAGTGATGAGGATGGGGCGCTGGAAGAGGAAAGATGAGGGCATCCCAAGACAGTTAATGGGATTTTGGGAGAAGTCCATGAAAATCAGCACCAAATACGTTGCCTGAATTGTATGGCCAAGTGGGCAATCAGTGACCCTCTGTTTTGCTGCCTTTGGATGAGGAGAACCTGGGCAGGCGGTCGCAGGCTGGGCACTGGGAAGAGGTGCGGAGAGTGACCCAAATCGTGCCCTGGTTGTGCCTGACTCTCCTCCAGGTGGTGGGATCTCCTCACCAGTCTGTGCCCAGTCTCACTTCCTCGCTGTACAAAGAGCTACAACTAGGACCTCTGCTCCTTTAGGATAGCAATTTGGGATGGGCACTCACACCACGGGACAGGAGGGAAATTCATGACTGCTGCGGGCAGAAACCCAAGGTGTTCTTAGAACCTTGGCTGGTTCCCTTGGAGACAAGGGTGTGGGCGCCTCACACCGGCTAAGAAGAAGGATGACCCGGCCCCTCTTGCAGTCCACCATGCCAACTTCAGATCCAGTCAAAGACAAGGAGAGGTCCATCGGTGGGTCCTGCTGCCATAAGGGAATGTTGACTTTCTTGGGGAAATTAGCCCAAGACAGACAAATTCTGAGAGGAAACCCAAGGCTCTGAGGTCAGGTTTGTGCTGATGGTGCCCACTGACTGCTGTGGCTGTTCGACCTCGGTGCCAGCTCTCCAGAACCGGAAGTGGACACTGTCACTCTTCCCCAGGGACAGAAGTCAAGATGATTCTCACAGCTCCAGCCAACCCTCCATGAAGCTCCGCGTCTTTTTCCTGTCCTTTGGGCAAGCCCATGACCTGGCTGTTTCATCTACCACTTGGAAAACTAGAGGCCGGTAGAGCGAAGACACCCCTCTGCCGGGTCACAGACTGTGGGAAGAGGTTGACGCTGTTGACTGAGCAGTGTGGGTCATTCCTGCAGACGCCCACGGGGAAGGGGCATGTTTCTGATGAGACCGACTACGTGGCTGCCTTGCCCAGATGGCCCCCCATGGCTGCCTGGACCTCTCATCCTACCAGATGTGGTCAGACTCCTACCCTCAGAGACCCGTACAAGTAAGGGACTCTGAGCGTCTACGCTGTGCGCCATGCTTGTAACCCTGGCCAAAGGCTGACCTGACTGTCTCACCATGGGCGTGGTCCCTCCCTGCTTCAGGCAGAGTCACTGCCCCGAAACTTTGACCCCATCTTCTGACTATGGGCGGGTGCCTCCTTACTGTTGACACTTTTCCAGGTAATGGTGGCCTTCCAGTCTGCTCAACCAGCCAATTTGAGCCTCAGTATTATGGCTCTTGAAATGAATCGTGTCATGCTTTCAGCTCTCTGGGCCATGTACAGGGTGACAATGGTGTGCCCTTTATCCCACTCCACAGAAGCCTGACCATCAAGGTGTTTGGTGACCTTTCTGGCTCCCTCCCATTCCCAGGGATGGTTTTGGTGAGTCCAAGTTCCCCACTCCATTTCCTTCACATTCCTCTTGGTCCAAACTCCTGACAAAGGCAGGTTGGTCATTGATTGTGGCTATCCCCAGAAAGGGCTCCTCTGTGGGGCCACGTCCTGGGGAATGACCAGGGTAAGAAGGGTGTGGAGTTACAGAGACCCAGTCTGAGAAGGTGCCATCCCACCCTAAGCATTCCTGGACACGCTGCTACTTACATCCCCCCAATAGCCAGCCTCCTTAGCGCGACCTATGCTTGGTAGTCTGGCCAAAGGAGGATTCAAACAGAATTCTGGTTAAATTTTATAAAAATGTCCCATCACTCTTGTACCTGGTCGTTCTGAGAGAAAGGTCTGGGCCTGGGTACAAATAGGTGTGCTTGGAAAAAAGGTGAAGTGTAGGGGCGCCTGGGTGGCTCAGTCAGTTAGGTATCCAGCCCTTGTTTTGGCTCTTGGTATCCGACCCTCAATGTCAGGGTCATGAGATCGGGCCCCACGTCGGGCTCCATATTCAGTGAGGAGTCTGCTATAGTTTCTCTCTCTCCCTCTGCCCCTCCTCGCACTCGCTCCAACTCTTTCTCTCTCTCTCTCTCTCTCTCTCAAATAAATAAATAAATCTTAAAATAACACAAAAAAGGAAAGGTATGTAGGCACTCGAAAAGAAATACCGGCCATGGAGGAAGGGCACGAGCCCCAGCCCCTGGGAAGGGAGCGTCTCGTACGTCAGGACGCCCCAACCTGATGGACCAGGCCCCTGCAGTCCTCCCACACTCATGCTGGCACCTTCCGTTTCCTGACTGCTGGGTCAGCCATCCCCCAACAGGCAGCTGCAGCTCTGACTTGATAGCCGGTTTTCTGAACCTTCCTCCCGAACCACGATGTTAAGAGAAACAGCGTAAAAGAGTCCCAACCCTGGCACCCCCAGATGTCTGCGCCAGTCCACCCCCACCGCCATGCCAGCATCCAGTGGGGGCTGGTGGATGCCACCTGGCACCTGGTGTTGACAGACAGGACATACAGAGCTGACTAGTCCTGGGAGGTAGTGTCCCTAAAATCAAGGTAATTTGTTACACAGGAATAAATAATGAATACACCATCCATGCTCCCCTTTCACACTCACCACAATGCTTCAGCATCTGTGGGATGATGCTGGATGCTGGATGCTGGATGCTGGATGAAGCGGGATGATGCCCGCTTTACGGATAAGGAGCAAAAGCTCAGAGAAGTTAAGCCGTTGCCTAAGGTCACACAGCCAAGTGGCGGTGCAGGTTGTAATCAGGTCTGCCTTCCTCTTGTGTCCATGTGTTCCAGGTTGCACCTTGCTAGTTTTCCCTCCTTCAAGGAGCTGGGATTCTTCTGTGACTTGTGGACACTGGTCCATAGAATTTCATGCCCCTCAGCCTGGCCCCTGGTTCTGGACACCATGGGTGGGAGGCTTAGCAAGCTGGGGGAGCATGGAGTAGCCAGTGGGCTTTCTAATACTGCCTCCGCATGTGGGGGAGGCTGGCCTCAGTTTCTTCATCTGTGAAATGGGTCTGAGACCCCAGACAGGTTGCAAAGAACACATGGACTCAGGAGCTGAAAGTGCTTTGGAAAACTAGAGGTACAGGGGTGCACATTGACGTGGTCTGAGACATGGCTCAGGAGGAGAGCATGAAGGGCTTGGTGGAGGGCCTGGGATGGAAAGAAAGCAGAAGGGGCCAATCAGACAGAGGGTCTGGGCCAGGATTCCCTTATGAACTGTTGTCAGCTGTGATGCCACCTGCCTTCTTGTGCCTGAAATCCTGGGCAATCCTCTGAGGTAAATGGTGCCTTTTCTAGACTCTCCTTTTAAAACACTCCCCCCCTGTAGAGCAGTGGGACTGTACTTACACAGCCCTGAGCCCCTCCCATGCATGGGTAGCTCACATACATTATCTAATGGGATACTCACACTGAAAATGCACTAACCCTTTCATGTATCTGTGTGTCCTGTTTCACAGATATGGACAGATGAGGCTCTGAGGAGCTGTCATTTGCCTCAGGTCTCATGGGAGGTAAGGGACTGAACCAGGGTTTGGAGTGAGACTGCCCTGGATTCAGAGTCTGGTTGCCTTTCAGCTTTTTGGTTTTTTATACACTTGACTTTCACCCCCAGAGAAGCCAAGCTCTCTGAGATTGGGGTCTGGGCAGAGGGGGCCCCAAATCCTCCCCTGTGGGTGGGATTCCAGGTGCCCACAGGCTGGATTTCTCTTCCAGGAGGAACTGAGAGGGACAACCCCAGACCACATGGCTCTTGGCATCATAACCTTTCCATGATGTCGCTTTAACCGTCTCATAATGGGTCCATCCGGGAGCTCCTTTTCCTCCCCTCTATGCCTCAGCCAGAGGGGTCTTCTTAGCAGCCCTGGCCAAGTCCTTCCCCTGCATAAAGCTCTCTGTGTTCTGCCCATGGAAGTCCCAAGCTCCTTACAGCACATATAAGGCCCTCCTTGGCCTGCAGCCCTCCAGCCCCTCTCGGTGGAACCTGTTCCCTAAATAAGAAGGTTCCCTAAATGGCCAAACTGATGTTTGACTCCAAGCTTCTGCCTCTGCTGTTCCCTCTTCCCAGATGCCCTTCACCCACTTCCTTGCTTTGATTGTCAAACTCCTTTCTGTTCATTAAAAGAAGTAATCCTGGGGCACCTACGTGGCTCAGTCGTTAAGCATCTGCCTTGGGCTCGGGTCATGATCCCCGGGTCCTGGGATCAAGCCCCACATCGGGCTCCCTTCTTGGCAGGAAGCCTGCTTCTCACTCTCCCACCCCCCCCCCCCCGCCCCCCGCGCCTGTGTTCCCTCTCTCACTGTCTCTCTCTGTCAAATAAATAAATAATCTTTAAAAAAATAAAAATAAAAAAATGAAGTAATCCTTAGGCAGATTTCATGTATTTACCAGGAGACACGTGCACGTGGAACAAAATGGCATGTGGTGAGGATTGTCTCCTCCCTCCCCCCGCCTCAGCCCAGCCACCCAGACCCCTTTGGGTTACCTGTTTGTTGCCTGCCTTTGCATCCTTTAATGTTATCATGATTGTCTTTTGCTCGGCTGGCTGGGGAGCTGCTTGAGGGCGGTAACTGTGTCGTGTTGATTTTTGGCAGAGAGCCCTGGGGCACGGTGGATATAAGTGGAGGATATGGTGCAAGCAAGTATCTTCTGGTGGTGAGGGTGGAATGTCTAGGGCTGTTGCACTTCCCCAGGTCCCCTGGTGTTAGGGAAGGATGAGCAGTGCTAGGGGCTGGAGGAGATGGTGGGGGGAGGGGACACCAGCAAAGAGCTACATCTTCACCTCGAGCTATAGAGCAGAACAAATTCCAGATGGATGAGACTGCAAAATGTGAAAACAATGAAACCATGAAATAACTAGAATAAAATGTTGATGATTTTGATCTCTGGCTGAGAAGGGCCTCGCTAAGCACAGCGGTAATGGAAGAAATGATCCCGGGAAAGATGTATATATCTGCTTGCTTAAAATTGGGAACTTCTGTGCATCCAAATACGCCCTAGAGGGAATTAAAATAAAAACAAATATGTAAAGAGCACTTGCAAATCAAAAAGAAAGAAACTCTAAAAACCTCAATAGAAAAAACATAGGCAGTGGACCTGAAAAGGAAATTAACAAAAGGAAAACTGTAAGTGGCTTAGTTTAGGCTTATGTTTCAAAGTAAGTAAGAATATGTGTAACCTCGTTAGAAAACACAAGATTCAGTTGAAACAGAGAGATGGTGTTTTTCACTTACTGCTTTACCCAAACTATTTATACGTAGAAAAATAGTGCTCCATGGGGCTGAGATAAAGTGAGATGAACAAGATAAATGTCTTTCTATAGGGGGCGACGTTCAGGAAATCAGTTTCTCAGTACAGCTCAAAAGCCTTAAAGATGTTTATGCCCTTTGTTCCAGCAGTTCTGCCTCTGCGGTTCTTTCCTGAGAAATCGTCTTTTTTTTTTTTTTTTTTTTTTAATAATAGCAAAAACTCCAAAATGGTCTAAATAGCCAATAACAGGGGATTACAGAAATGATGGCGCACCTGTGTGACAAAATATTACACAGCCTTTAAAACTCATGCTTAAGCGGGGCCCCTGGGTGGCTCAGTCATTTGAGCATCTTGGTTTCAGCTCAGGTCACAGTCTTCAGGGTCCTGGGCTCAAGCCCCAAGTCAGGCTCCCTGCTCAGCAGGGAACCTTGGGGATTTTTTCTCTTCTCCCCTAGTGCCCTTGTGAGCTCTCTCTCTCTCACATAAGTAAGTAAATGAATCTTAAAACAAACAAACAAACTCATGCTTAACTGTTAATGGCTTTTGCACTTGGGAGGCTGGGAGGGATACCAAGATGCAACTGGGTTTGTTCTCCTTGCACTTTGTCTTTTTCTGGACTATTTACCAGAAGTCTATGTTTTTTTCATGAAGAAAAATATGTTTTAGAATTATTTTTAATTACTTGGAAAAGTTATCATGTAATAAGACCAGATGGGGAAAAAAAGCAGGTGCTGAACCTACATGCAGATAATATGATACTTAATTTACCTTTTTTTTTTTAAGATTTTATTTATTTATTTGACACAGAGAGAAGAAGCACAAGCAGGGGGAGTGGAAGAGGGAGAAGCAGGAGCCTGGCTGAGCAGGCAGCCGGATGCGGGGCTTGATCCCAGGACGGTGGGATCATGACCTGAGCTGAAGGCAGGCGCTTAAGGACTGAGCCACCCAGGCGCCCCTATTTTCTCACATTTTTCAAATCTTCTGCAGAGAGCATGGATGAGCTTTATTAAAAGCTCATGTTAAACTTTATTATAAATTATATAATTACAAAAACAGAGTCTCCAGAATAAACGTGGCACCGTAAGGGATTGGGCATTGAATCTAAATGAAACGTTTGTAACTGCCAGTGTTCTGCTTCATTGAAATCTGACTGTATGAAAGGATAATGAGTGAAGCCTCACATTTCTGTCACCCAGTAGTGCATTTCCATGCTCCACTGCCTCCCTTGACCCTTACAGCCCACCCTGCAAGGTACTGAGACTACGGGAACTCCGCAAAACACAGTGGAAAAAATGGACATGCGTGTGTACACACACACACATACACACGTCTACTGGACCTTGAGCAAAGCCACAGTTCTGGAGGGCTCCCATGTTGTGTAAGCCCCACGTCATGGCTTTTGATGACTGGGCCACAGCATGACTTTCTAATGGGGCTTCCTGCCCTCCCCTGACCCAGCAGGACACGGTGGGGGAGGGCAGGGCTTGGGGGGGGCGGGGGAGGAGAGAAGGATGCCCCTAGTCCCCAGGAGGTGATGGGGTGCATCTCAGCTTCATTTGGCTCTCAGGACCGCACCCTGACTAGTGAGACTCCTACCCTTCCAGATGGTCCGCAGACCCACCGGGGTCAGCTCAATAGCGGGCTTGGCGACAAAGTGACATGTTCCCGGAAAAACAGAAGACCACGTCCTGCTGATGCCTCCAGGTAACTGCTTTCCACTCGTTAAGTTGTTGGATTCACGTGTGATTTGTTCTGGGGGGCTCTTGGGATGCAGAGGATTCTCTGAGCCTCTGAATAGACACCCCAGATCACAGATAGACTAAGCCCTCCATGGGGGACTGCAGGGACAGCACAGACAAGATTATGGGGCAGCGCTATGTGAGACATATTGGTCGTACACACTGGAGGTCAGGCCACGGAAGAGCATTTAAAAGAGAGGAATGACGAAAAGAAATAATAAAGCAACTATCATTTACTGAGCACCTATTACGTGCCATGTATTATTCCATTAAATTATTCCACTGTCCTTGTGAAGGAGGTAGTTTTCTGCCCATTTTCTTGGTGGTGAAACCGAGACTCGGGTGAAATGAGCTGTCTGGATACCAGGCAAGCAAACGGCAGCGTTAGAATTCAAATCCAGGGGTACCTGGCTGGCTCAGTGGGTTAAGCCCCTGCCTTCGGCTCAGGTCATGATCTCGGGGTCCTGGGATTGAGCCCCGAACTGGGCTCTCTGCTCAGCAGGGAGCCTGCTTCCCCCTCTCTCTGCCTGCCTCTCTGCCTGCTTGTGATCTCTCTCTCTGTCAAATAAATAAAATCTTTAAATAAAAAAATTAAAAAAAAAAAAGAATTCAAATCGAGACAGTTCTCTCTCCCCAACCGATGTTGAGAACACACCTGGCACATGTTGTTCTCCGAGTGAGTTGTTTGAAACAGGTGGACTTAGTGGACACCTACTGAATGCCAAGACCGATGCTTTTATATGGTATCTCATTTAATTCCCAGGACGGCCTCTGTGGGGTACGTGTAATTATTGGCATTTTACAAATGAGAAAACTGGGGCTCAGAGGTGTGTCCAAGATCACATGGAGCCAAATAAAGGCCTTTTTTTACAGAAGCTTTATGGGGAGAATGAGTCAGGAGCAACCGGGATCAGAGCCCCCAGAGCCGGAAGAGACTAGGGAAGGGGCGGGGCTGCTCGTGGGACTCTGTCTCCACCCACAGGAGGCCTTAGAAGGTCCAGGGGTAACTGATTTTGGACAAGCCCCACCCCAGCTACTAATACCTGCCATACAGGGTCATGAGGATTAAATGAGATATGCCAGAGCGACCCTAGGCTCCCGGGAGACACTGGCAAAGGTGAGGT
The DNA here is from genome assembly GCF_922984935.1 of Meles meles. Classification (NCBI taxonomy): domain Eukaryota; kingdom Metazoa; phylum Chordata; class Mammalia; order Carnivora; family Mustelidae; genus Meles; species Meles meles. Next base: position 50,778,989 of record NC_060071.1, read on the forward strand.
TGTGCTTCTCCTGCCCACTTTCTCTTCTACTGGCCTCCATCAGTGGGTCTCCGCCCCCGGGGGGTTGGAAGGCCACCCTGCCTGTCCCGATCCCTGACCCACACCTGTAGGTCCTAAGGATTCCTGGGATGAGAGCCAGCTGAGCGGCTTCCTGGCTCTTTGACGGCCTACAGCTCACGGAGTCTCTCTGGGCGTCGGTCTGGACAAGCGGGTCGGCCTGGGGTCAGGGGGTGCTGACTGGATGCTTTCTGGGAGCCTCCCCAGACCTAGTGGGCCCCCCAGCCCTGGCTCTTTCCCCCAGCCTCTGCTGCCATCATGCTGAGCCTGGGGATGGGCAGCTGCCCGCAGAGGCTCTGGAGGCCAAGGCAGTCTCCGGACCATGGCTCCAGGAACTGTCCCTGAAGGCTTTCTCAGAGGGACAGCCCCCAAGCACATTCCAGGTGACATACCATTTTCCTTTCTCCCACAGCAACTGGCAGGGGCCCTCCCACTCCAGCAGGGGACAGGAAAGTGACTCAGCTCACCAGCCCCCTCCTCAGACTCTCACACTCACAGCCTTGCTTTGGAAAAAGGGTGGTTTTCATTTCTTTCCTCCCTCCCCCCTGCACCGCCCCGCTTCAAACACTCTTACTTGTCTGTCCCTGGACTCTTTCTCCCATGGGCCTCCCTGGTCTGGGCCAGGATCTGTGGGCAGCCCTCCTCCATCCTCTCCTGATGGAGAGTCCTGCCATCAGGGCGGGCTGTGTGGCCCTACTATGCGTGGTGGGAAAGAGGCCGGACTCTGGAGGCCCCAGCTGGCCTCCTATTATATTGGCTTCTATTAAATTGAAACACATAGCACATCTATTACACAATAAACCACAGCTATTTCATGGATCAAATTAAGTTTTATTTGGGCAAATTACAACCTTTCCTACAGTCGTGCCTTTGTGAGGCCATTCCTTTTTAATAAAAGCAAGCATTTCTGGGGCTGGCCCGGCTGGACCGAAGCTCCGTGGTGGGGTGGGGGCTCAGGCCAGGGCTGGCAAGAGGGTGGGAGTGTGTGTGTGTCTGTGTGAGAGAGGGAGAGAGAGGGATGGGAATTCTTGGGGCCCCCCTCGGGAATGGATTTGTCCATCTTTTCCCGCTGTCACCCCATCCCAAGTTTACCATGGAAGTCTGCAGAGAAGTTCTCATTTAACAAGAGAAAGGCGGCAGCAGCAGCAGCAGCAGTGGGAAAGCATTTCCCGGAATCCAGGAGGAAGCGTGAGTCATGGGGCCTGCTAAGTGAGCCCTGCGTGGCCACTGCGGCCCCGGCCCAGGAGGCCTGGAGCACAGGGCTGCCCGCATAGACATGCCCACTGCCCAGGCTGACGCAGGCTCCAGGAATGCAAACAACGGTGGGTGGAGGGGCCTTCTGAGGGCGGGGGTGCTGGGCCGGACAAGAGGGGGCAGGCTTGGAGGAGAAGCCTGCTCAGGGGCCTCGGGGCTCAGAAGAGCCCTTTGCTGGTATCCCTGGAGCCCAGGTGGGTGGGAAGGCTCCTGCCTCTCGGGGGGACGCGGCCTTGCCCTGCCAGCTCCAGCTTCAGGCTTCCTCATCAGGCAGGAGTTGTCCCAGGTCAGATGGGATCTCAACATGGGTCCCTGGACCAGCAGCAGCCGCTTTCCCTAGGGGAACTGGTTGAAAATGCAGATTCTCAGGCCCCTCCACAGCCATATTAAGTCAGAAGCTCGGGGGGTGCGGTTTTACCAAATCCTGCAGGCCATTCTGATGCAAGGGCTGGTTTCTGGTCTGCTGTGCTTCCTGATCTGTAAGTTACCTTCAAATCTACACCTGCGGTTATTCATTCAAAAAATTAAGAGGTAATGCTTACTGGGTGCCAGATCGCTGCCTAACTGCTTTGCATGGGCGAACCCATTTCATTCCCACATCTGCCTGGTGAGGGCAGGTTCTGTGATCATCTCTCCAGTTTACAGGTGACCCCAGGGCTGCTTTGGAGCCAGAAGCCAGTGTTCGGGGATCTAGGGGTGATGGGAGGCACTGGGCCCGATGCACAGACTTGGCCCGTGCTGGGTAACTGCTTTATGCCACCGACCTTTCCCTGTGTAGCTGGGTAGCTTTTCCTAAAGGCCCTTCAGAGGCTGCCCTGCCATCTCAGAGTGTCTGTGGGGAGAACTCATACTCCAGAATAAGGAATACAGAGGGAACCAGGCAGGTGGAGTGAGAGGAACTAGAAGGCACAGGAGGAAAGTGTGCTGGAGAGAAGTGGGGTGGGGCCTCCCAAAATCTTGTTCTCCAAGCGCGGCCCCTCGACCAGCAGCAGCTTCCCCCGGGAGCCTGTTGGCCATTCAGAGTCCTGAGCCCCAACCCAAACCTACTAAATCCGAATCTGCATTTTAACAAGCTGAGCAGGTTTCCTGCACATCTTCAGGCTTGGGAGAAGCCCCGGGGTGAGGCACAGAGGCATGTCCTCAAACCCCTGCCTGTCACAGAGGGGGACAGGAGGACAGGATCTGGAATCCACACCAGCCTCAGCCCAGCTCCTTTGGGGCCCCCTTAGTACCAACATCCCCTCAGTAAACCCTAGAGCCTGAGGGTGTGTGGGGAGACGTCAGTTCTTAAAACCTGCAGCCCGACCAGGATAGTGGGAAGGACTCTGCCTCTGCCAAGTGTCCTCCTCCCAAGGTCAGGGATCTTCACATCCTCTACCCTCTCTTCCTGGCTTCAAAGCTAGGTTCTGCCATTTACTGATGGTGAGTCTTGCTGTAGACTTCCTGGTGACCCAACTTTCCTTTTCTGTAAAATAAGAGTAACACTATTTCCTAGATGATACATTTGGTGTGTGTGCAGATTAAATCAGCAGATACACATAAAGGACTTAGAGCGTGCTTGGGACATAACTGGCATTAACACAATGTCTTTGCTTTCAGCCTTCCTTTGTTCCCTGGTCTGCGTGGCCCTTGGGCTGGGGGGTGGGGTGGAAGAAAGGGGTTGCTGATGGAGGCATACTCAGTGCCAAGGCAGGGTGACTGGCTTGGATCCTGGAGGTGACAGGGGCTCCCGCGGGGACAGAAGGAAATGTGCCTGTAGGATACCTGTGATGTGCCAGACTTGGTGCCAGGCGTTTCCCTCCTCGCCGCAGTTGGAAAGTACTTTTCCTTTCCGAGCTCGCAGAGGCTGGAGACCCTAGAAGTGCAGTGAGCAGCCCAAGATCAGTCAGTGAAGGGTGGACCTTGTACTTGGCGGTTCAGACCAGCCAGCCAGACCTGCCTCATACCTACTTCCCATGACCCCATCCTTCTACCTCCATTGCAGCCCCATCTGGTCCCTCGAGGAGGTAAGGGGATCCAGAAGACTAGAACTGGCAGAGGAGTGGGAAGGCCAATGGGGCCAGAGGACATGGTTCATGGCTCTTACCCTAGGGCCTCAGTTTCCCCACAGTGGTGCCTCCTTGCAGAAACAGGGCAAGTGTACTGAATGGCCCTGTAGTGGGTTGAGCTGCTCCTGGATTCACTCTGCCAGCACAGTCTGCCTGTCCCCCGTCCCATGACTGGATGGCAGGTGTTTGGCAGATGTATTCAAATGCCAGCAAGGGAGGGGAAGATACCTCTGGTTTTACCTCTGATGCATGAAGAGCTTGGAAATTGTCACTCTCGTCCTCACAACAATGGAAAGCTGAATGAGCTGCAGGTCAAAAGCTTTGAGCTGCTTTAGAGAATGAGGATAAGTGGGCAAACAGCCCCTTGGAAACCTGGCGAGATGGGTTAACACGGAGAATCAACCGCAATCAGCTTACCTGAAGCAGAAGCCACCAGAGCCGGTAGCTCTTAGGCACACTGAAGTGGTAAATTTTTTATCCTCCCTCGGCCAGTGATAATTTTAAAAACACATTTTTGAGGTGTGGTGGACATACAGAAAGCTGTACGTATTTAGCGTATGTAATGAGTTTGCACCTGAGCATGCATCCGTGAAACCGTCAGTGCCTTTTATGCCATAAACATCCCCATCATCGCTGAAAGTTTCCTCCCATTCTCTTTACTTATGTGTTATTGTGTTGTTGCTATTAAATGGTAATTTGGATGACCTGCTGGCAGCTCTGTACGGACGGACTGGGTTGAAAGTTACAAACTTGGCCCACTCCTAGGCACGCCCATACTCTCATGGGCTTTACCCCCAGGAGCCCTACCCAGTTCACATGGTGAAGATCAGAGAAATACCCCTTCTGTTTTGGGCAGAAGAAATAAACACTTTGAAATATGCCCAGAGGTTTTTCCATAACAAAGACCTACCCTTCAGAAGAAACTGCTTTCCCAGAGCCTTGTCTGATCGGGAGAAGGACAATTAGACAATCCCAGCCCTTTCTAGCCTTCCCGTGTCATTTAGGGGGAACACAAAAGGGCTAAGATAGGTTCTGAAGGTCAAGCCTAGGGACTCAGGCAGGACCATAAAAAAAAAAAAAATCTGAGATTTAATGATAAAGAGTACAGAACACTTCGCCTCGCCAACATTTACCACCAACACAGCAGGTCCTCAGTGTACTAACAGTGGATTACAACAGCAAGAGCTGCAAGACCCAGATTCTCTTTCAGAAGAAGTTCTTAGGGAAACCTAAAGACAACAGGGCAGGAAGCAAACAAGAAAATTCTAGGACGCCGGAACCGCTGATACCTAGGGCTACAGCAAACCTTAAACATAGTCCAGTTCCTAGCCAAATTAGCATAAAGCCTCGTGCTAAAATCACCTTGGTTCCTATAACCTGATATATCATGTCTAGCTTTCCACAAAAAATTATAAGGTGTGCTAAAAGGCAAGGAAAATCACTCTGGAGAGTCGAAGCAAGTAATGGAATCAGACTCAGAGATCATAAAGATTTTTGGAATTAAACAGGAGGTTTAAAAGAACTAGATTAATATTCCAGTGGAAAAAGGAAATAACATGCAAGAGCACATGGGTAATGGAAGCAGAGAGATGGAAACTTTAAGAAAGAATCCAAAGGGAATGTGAAAATCAGAAACAGTAACAAAAAGGAAGAATGTCTTTGATGGGCCCAGGAGCAGAGTGGACATGGCCAAGGAAAGAATCAGTGAGCATGAAGATATGTCAATAGACACTTCCCAAATGGAAATGCAAAGAGAAAAAACAATGGGGAGGGGAAAAAAAGAAGAAAAGAAACAATATCTGAGGACCGGAGGACAATTATCACAGGTGTAACCTGTGCATCATAGGAATAACCTGTCACCAAAACTAAGGGGAACTGTCACCAGTGGGTCTGCCTTCCAATGTTAAAAGGATTCTTCGGAGAGAAGGAAAATATGTAGGTCGAAACTTGGATCCACATGGAGAAAGAGTATCAGAGAAGGGATCATGAAGATCAAATAAAATCTTTTATTTTTCTTATTCTTTTTTAAAAAAGATTTTATTTATTTAGAGAGCTAGAGAGAGAGAGAGAGTGGGGGTGAAGGGAGAGGCAGAGGTGGAGGGAGAGGGAGGAGAAGAGAGCCTTAGCAGACTCCCCAGTAAGCACAGAGCTTGACTCAGGGCTCAGTCTCATGACCCCAAGATCATTATCTGAGCCCCAAACCAAGAGTAGAATACTTAACCTATTGAGCCCCTTATTTTTCTTATTCTTTTATTTTTTTAATTTTAAGATTTTATTTATTAGAGAGCACAAGCAGGGGAGCAGCAGAGGGAGAGGGAGAAGCTGACTATCCACTGAGCAGGGAGCCTGATGTGGGGCTCGATCCCAGGACCCTGAGATCATGACCTAGTCCAAAGACCAAGAGTGGGATGCTTAACCTACTGAGCCACCAAAGTGCCCCTCATTTTTCTTATTCTTAATGGATCTAATGGATAACTGTTCAAAGCAAAAACAGTAGCAAAACAATAAAATTATTGGGTGATTGTAGCCTTTGGATAAGTGAAATGAATTCCAGCAATGTTACAAGGAATGGGAGGGAGGGACTGGGAGCATATAGCTATTAGATACTGTGAAGCAGTACCGTGCTATTGAAAGTAAACTTAGATGCAACAACTAAAAATTTTTTTTAAAGAAATTTAATTGATATACTAGGAAGGGGGAGAAAATGAAATCACAGAAAACCAGAGGAAGCAGAAATGATCCAGGAAGGTTAAGAAAAGAAACAAGTGCGACAAACAAAACAGTTAGAAATGTGGTCGATACTCATCCAACTATATTAGTATCATCTTAAATATGAGTGGTTTAAACATACCAATTAAAAACAGAGGGGCGCCTGGGTGGCTCAGTGGGTTAAAGCCTCTGCCTTCAGCTCAGGTCATGATCCCAGGGTCCTGGGATTGAGCCCTGCATCGGGCTCTCTGCTTGCTCAGTGGGGAACCTGCTTCCCTTCCTCTCTCTCTGCCTGCCTCTCTGCCTACCTGTGATCTCTGTCTGTCAAATAAATAAATAAAATCTTAAAACAAAACAAAACAGACTATCAGAGGGATTTAAAAAAAAACAAAACTCAGCTATCTGTTGTCTAGAGGAAGCCTATTTTATTATTTATTTATTAAAGATTATTTATCTGAGAGAGAGAGATTGAGAGCAAGCGAGCATGGGGAAGAGGCAGAGGGAAAGGGAGAGAGAGTTTCAAGTAGACTCCCTGCTGAGTGCAGAGCCCAGCGCAGGTTTTGGGCTCACTATCTGAGCTGAAACCAAGAGTTGGACGAAGCCCACTTTAAAAATAGAGACACAGATACATGAAAAGAAAAGCAGTGGAGAAAGATACACCATGCTACTGCTAAGCAGAGTTGGAGCAGCTGTGGTAATTTCAGACTAAGCCAACTTCAAGACAAGGAAATCGATCAGGAATAAAATGGGCATTGCATCATGACAAAGGGATGGGAATTCTTTAAGGAGATAAAATAGCCCTTAACGCGCATGCACCTCATAAGAGAACATCAAAGCAATGAGGCCAAGCACTGAGAGAACTGCCAAGAGAAATAGACAAGCCGCCATTCTGTTTGGGGATTCACATGCCTCTGTCACTAATGGACGCATCCAGTGGGAAGAACATCAGTAAGGACATAGTTGGAATAAACAGCACCATCAATCGACTGGATTCAGTTTATAGAAAACATCACCCAACAATGGCAGAATGCATGTTCTTCTCAAGTTCACATGGAACCTTCACCAAGGTAGATCACATACAGGACCATAGAACCCACCTTAACAAATGGAAAAGAACAACATCTGGATAACATCTGGGAGATAGGCATGTGGTTCCATTTCCTAAGAGACCAAGTTATTATTCAGGGGGCAGGGCCTCGGGAGCCTGACAGGCCTGGGGTACTATTCTGGCTCCATCACACACCTGCTGTGTGACCTTGGGCCAGCCACTTAATCTCTCTGAGCCCCAGGTTCTTCATCTGTAGAGTGGGGATGATCCTAGTAACTACCTATGGTGTTATAAGGATGAAATAAGACATTCCATGGAAGGTGATGATTAAAGCCTTCCTCAGCTCAAGGTAAGGCCTCAATAAATATTCCCTGCTCACGCATGGTGTTAGTAAGATGGCAGGAACACGGTCCTGCTGTGTACCAGCCCCTGCTGGTCACTGGGAGACGCAGACCTCAAACGCAGGCTCCCCTCCCGGGCTCCCACCAGGAGATGCATCACACTTCCCACCTTGGGGAGCAGGTGTCCCCAGCTCCTGGCAGGGAGGGAGCCTCGGCTGAGTCCAGGGGTGCAGGGTGGGAAGGGTTTCCGACCCTGGACATTTGAGGTAGCCTCCAAAACGCGGGCATCCTTTCTAAACTGAGAACACAGGCGGAGAAAGCAGAAGCATGGTGGGTTCCAGAACCAGTGAGAGCAGTCTGGTGTGGCTCGTGGATCCCAGAAAGGGTCATGGCTGAAAAGGTCAGGGTGCAGAGGTTCCTTGGCCCAATCATCTTGTGAAGATGAGCCCAGAGAGGGAGGAAGACCCCCCACACACACACTTGTCATACTACACGTGTTTCTATCTGGCACCTAGCTGAACTCAGAGAATGAGAGTTTGGATTAGGGAGGAGGATAATTTAGTGACGACTGATACTGATGACAGATAAATATGTGTTCGGCAGTCCTGCAAGGGCTTTCCAGGACATACACAGGACATACATTTTATTCTCAAAAGTAACCCTGTGAGGCAGAAACTGTACTTCCATTTTATAGTAGAGGAAACAGAGGCACCAGTGCTTTTGGGATTTTACTAGACACTGTGGATGCCTCTTCTGCACCCACTCCTGGAGGTCTGTCTCCCTTGCTGGCAGAGCAGCAATGCTGTTCCTCTGTCTTCCATATCCCACAACTGGAGGTTCCCAGAGGAGGTGCTCATCTCAGCCCATAATAGAAATTGGGTGAGGGAGAGGATGGGATGTTCTGGTCCTCCTGTAAGTGGAGGGAAGCTAGGGGTATTCTGGAAGGAGTTCCTGATTGACTGAGAGAGGTGAGGTTTGGTGGGGGAATGCCAAGGAGCACTGCTGGACACTGTGGTGTCTGCATGTGATGTTGGAACTAAGGCAGCCACCTTAAGTCCATGAGGAAACGCATCTCAGAACACTGTGACACTTGGAAGATGGCAGAGCAGAGGCAGGAATTAATGGGGTCCTAGAAGATGTGTTTGAGCTGCTTGAATTATGTAAACCCAGATGCCATTCCTCTCATCTCCTGGACACATGAGCTCCTTTATCTCCTTTTCGCAATGCTGGTTGCATCAGGGTTTTCTGCTCCTGGCCACTAAAAGCCTTCTTGTTGGTGTAAGGATAAACCCTAAACCTCTCCCCGTGTCATGCAAGGCTCAGACCTGTGAGGTGTGTTTCTCGTCAACATCTGCTGTCTTAGCCAGAGTCAGGGACTTGCTAATCCCATGCTGGGCCATGTTCTTTGGGGCCTCTGGGCCTTTGCACATGCTGTTTTCTCTGCTTGAAGCACCCTCCCAAGTGTCGGTTCTACACAATCACCCTCTTCTCTCTCTAGAGCCTCTCTCTCCATCTCCTTCTGTGCGGAGTCCCATAGCACCCATCTGTGTGGCTGTCATCACCCATGTTCTCACCTGCTGACGTGTATATCTGCTCCCTCTCCTGGACTGAGCTCTGGACTGAGGGCAAGACCTGTCACATTCATTTCTGTGCCCTTGTCACCTAGTGCAGGGCCTGGCCTACAGCATACACTCTCTATGTGGCTGTGGAACGAACACGGGTGTGGGGGCCTCTGGGTGTCCCAATGCTCGCAGGGGGCCTGGTGGGGGGCGGCACCCAGCTCAGCAGTCTTGCTAACAGCAGCCATCACGGAGCTGCATGCTCCCTGGGGTCAGATGCCCACAGCCCCTCCCCTGTTCTCTTCATCGTAGCCCCTGTTGCCTGCTTTTACAGATGAGAAAACAGGGCTGCAGAGGGCTGAGGTGACTTCCCCAGAGCAGGGATTTCAGTGCAGGTCTATTGGTCTTTCATGGAGTTAAAAAAGCAAATGTACTGAATTGTGTGTACATATATGATTGTGCGTGTGTGTGCGGGTGTTTGCGGTATGAGGGTAGGAATACTGGCACGTTAGTTTTCCAATTTTCTCGATATTTCTAATTTTGCTTCCAAAGCATAATGGGGAAAAATAAAAAATATATAGCCCAAGGTTTAGAGAATTAATGTTAGACTGGGCTGTGTGCCCTGAGGATGTCACTTTCTTTCTTTCTTTTTTTTTAATAAGATTTTTATTTATTTATTTGTCAGAGAGAGAGAGAGAGTGAGAGCGAGCACAGGCAGACAGAGTGGCAGGCAGAGACAGAGAGAGAGGCAGGCTCCCCGCCGAGCATGGAGCCCGATGTGGGACTCGACCCAGGATGCTGGGATCATGACCTGAGCCAAAGGCAGCCGCTTAGCCAACTGAGCCACCCAGGCATCCCAGGATGTCACTTTCTTAAAGAGCCTTTGGCACAGCAGGGAGCCCACATAACTACTCCCCAGGATGCAGTCTGAACTGTGCAATGTCAAGGTTCCCTGATGCCCTTACTTCTCATCTCTGCTTTCCTGAGTTTGGAAACATTTTCCTTTTTAGTCACCTCCCTCCCTGGCTTCATCCCCTCCCTTCCTCCTTTTTTCTTCTTTCCTTCTTTTCTTCCTCTCTCTCTCTTTTTCTTTAAGATTTTTAAATCATTTTTAAAAGATGTATTTATTTCTTTCTTTGAATGGGGGAGAGAGAGAGACAGTGCATGCCTGAACCCAGGGAGAGGGGCAGAGGGAAAGGGAGAAGCAGGCTCCCCGCTGAGCAGGGACCCCGATGTGGGATCTCAGGACGCTGGGATCATGACCTGAGCTGAAGGTAGATGCTTCACCAACTGGGCCACCAAGGCACCCCTCCCTTTTTATCTTTAGGTTATCCCTACACCCAGTGTGGGGCTCAAACTTACAACCCTGAGACCCAGAATCTCATGCTCCTCCGACTGAGCCAACCAGAAGCCTTTCTCTCTCTCTCTCTTTTTTAAAAGATTTTATTTATTTGTTTGACAGAAACAGAGAGAGATCACAAGTAGGCAGAGAGGTAGGCAGAGAGAAGGAAGCAGGCTCCCTGCTGAGCAGAGATCCTGATGTGGGGCTCGATCCCAGGACCCTGAGATCATGACCTGAGCTGAAGGCAGGGGCTTAACCCACTGAGCCACCCAGGTGCCCTTCCTCTCTCTCTCTCTTTCTTTCTTCCTTCCTTCTCACTTTCTTTCTTTTTTGCCAGACAGTGCAGATGAAGAGTGAGCATTGTTTACCTTTTTTCCGGCATTATTTAAGCTTCTTGTACTTAAGCAAGGTCAGATCATTAGGCTGCTGGGGTGTGGTGGGGGAGGTGGGAACACACTCAGCTCCCCAAACACAGCCCTGTCTTTCTCATTTCTATAAAACTTTGTTCTGAAGGTTTCTTGGGGGCCAAAGTACAAGTACATAAACAAGATCAGGTTATGACCATTGTGCTGTCTGCCCCTTGCCCGGTGGGACCCTGGGTGGAGCCTCAAGACTAAGGTCTGGGAGCACCGGGGAGCAGAGCCAGCACATCCCAGGAGGGGGACCCCACATGCCTTGGCTCAGGCTCAGAAGTAGAGAGAAGCAACTGGAGGGCCCAGCCAGACTCCCCCCCACCCAAGGCCCAGCATCCCCAGGGCTCAGAGAGAGGAGTCCCCAGTTCTCTCCTCTATGAAACGAGGCCATTGTGAGAACCCACCAGGGCACACGCAGGCCCAGAGGGAGGGAGGACCAGGTCCGGCCAGGAGCTCAGGCCGTGTGGGTCCAACCGGCCTGTGAAGGTGGGCCTGGGGTGGGCAGGTCAAAAGGCACCTGTGTGGAGAAACCCTTGTTCTGTTGGCTGCTTGGGAGCCTCCTGCCTTCTGTGAATCACTTCTTACAGCACACTGGGGTTTTTCCCACCTCATGTTGAAGTCCTGTGAACCCCTAATGCCAGCTTCTGCTTCCTCCTGGGCGGGCCGCCAACAGCCGCCTGCCTCTCTGTGCCTTTTCTAGGCCGTGGGAGCGACAGACAAGGAGGCTCAGGGTCCCCCTTCTGGGAGAGGGCCCTGCCCTGGATCTGCCAGACTTCGAGTGCCCCCTCAGCCTTCAGCTTTCACCCTAAGAAGTGGGACATCTGGCCTGAATGCCACGAAGGGCCTACTGAGCTTCGGGGTCCTCAGGGAAGGGCTGGGATGGCCGAGGGGAGGCTAGCGGGGAGCGGTGCTCTGTCCCGCCAAGTCCTCCCTCGTGGTCTCCCCACATCCGGCCCCGCGCCTCGACAGGGTTCGAGGCAGTGGCAGCTACTGGTTAACGCAGACCAGATGCAGCCCTTTCCCCGGACACGCTCAGTGGCCTTCCTCCTCGGAGGCCTGCGGGATATTTGAGACTCCGTGGAGTTTGGCTTTGGAGCCTGGAGTGGAAACCACAGCCCCATTACGCGGGCACATCTGATCTCCCTGGGAGGAGGGAGGCGACTGGCCTCAGACAAGGAGAGACAAGCTGGAGACCACTGACTCTGTGGGGAACAGCTTTGCCTCCCCATGGAGGATGGGGTCTGGGAGCCCCAGGGAGGGCAAACCCAGCATGCTTAGCCAGAATGGAGGCCTGATCTTGGAGGTACTGGGCTCCCTAATCTCCAGGGTTGGCGGCAGAGACCAGGGGCCTCCAGAGAGGAACTCGAGGCCCCTGTGAGAGCTGGACATCCACCGAGGAGCCATTCCAACTCTCGCCACCCCTGCCATGAGAGCGCATATACCAAAAGGTGTTATGTTTGCCAGACTCATCGTTAAAATAGAAAACTTCCATTGAAAGGGAATTTCCTCCCCAGGGCAGACCAAGCAAATGAGTTTGCACAAATGGGCGGGGAAGGATTCCAAAGTCACTGCCTAGTAAGATACCTCAGCTTCTATTACTTGCCCCCTTGGGTGACTTTGGACCAATGACTTATTATCTCCAGCCTCAGATTGCCATTTTCCCAGTGGAAATAATGAGCCTCAGGGGTGCCTGGGTAGTACAGTCTGTCAACTGACCGATTCTTGGTTCCGGCTCAGGGCATGATCTCAGGGTTGTGAGATCGAACGCCGCGACGGGCTGGGTACTCAGCACAGAGTCTGCTCGGGACTCTCTCTCCCTCTTATTCTGTCCCCCGCCCCTCAGCGTGCCAGCTCATGCTCGTTCTCTCTTTCCCAAACAAATAAATAAATCTGAAAAGAAATAACGAGCCTCACCTTGGGGATGGGGGCTCTCTGATGTGCATAGAGAGGCAAGTCAGTGTTACTCCCAAATGACATGGATTAAATCCTCCTTTCCTGTTTCTAAATAATCCAAGACCATTATAACTGCGCATCAGAACTGCAGTCGGCAGAAGTAAGCGAGACACCTGGGGGTGGCCATGGTCCTGACTGAGTTGGTCAATTGGCCGGCTCTGTGAGCATCTCTGGGCTTGAGTGATGGCTTGGGCGGCGGGAGGGGGGTTGGTTCTTTGGAACTGCCTGTGCTCAACCCTGTCATGACTCTCCAGGGCAGGAACTGGGGCTGAGACCATCTGTGTCAGCGCTTCCAGCCTGAGCTGCTTTCTCTCCAGGAGTGAAGGCTCAGGCAGGGCAATGGGTCCCTAAGCTTCTGCTCAGCGCCCACTTGCCCGGGTACTTGGCTATTTCTGTAGGGTGTAGAACTGACTTGCTTGGCCACTCAACAACCTCAGTTTCCTCCTCTGTGAAATGGGACACCAGCCCTGTTAGCTCCCTAAGTGGGGAGGAGTGTTATGGCGGGTAGGGAGAGTGATCTGGTTTGTTCATGTGATCCTTCCTATAGTTGTGGGGAGAGACCTCAGGCTCGGGGCATCAAGGGATGGGAATGCAGAGTGAATTATTGCCCCCAAAGATCAACTCCTAGAAGAAGGGTATATTTCTTTTTTTTAAGATTTTATTTATTTATTTGATGGAGAAATAGATCACAAGTAGCAGGCAGAGAAAGAAAGGGAAGCAGGCTCCCCGCAGGGAGTCCGACATGGGGCTTGATCCCAGGACCCTGAGATCATGACCTGAGCCAAAGACAGAAGTTTAACCCACTGAGTCACCCAGGAACCCCTGAATGGTATATTTCTAGGCGTGGGGTCTTGAAGTGGGGAGAGCAGGTTCTGTATAAGTTTAAGATTTGTGGAAGGAGAGACATTGGGCTTGGTAGTGGATCTTGAAATAGACATAATAAAGCCTTCTCTAGTCTCGCCAAACCCTCCAATGGGTCTCCATCCAAGCCCCCCTTCACCCTCCCTCTCATTTGTCCATGTGTTCATGCAGCCACTCATTCCGCAAATACCCCATGAGCACCCTCTCTGTGTCTGGCAGTGGGGATGCCTGTTAATGTTCTTACCGATCTCATCGAGTTCCTATGAGGATTAAATGAGGTCGTACATACAAACTTTTAAAATAGTGCCTGGCCATGCTGAGTATAGAGCCTGCCCTCATGAAGCTTTTACTTTACATGAAGGACAAAGACTTTTGCCAGTGATTTTCACACATCAGTACAAATGCACCTGTAACAGGGGCCAGGAAGGAAAGGGATGGGGTAGTGAGGGAGTGCCTAACAAGGCCACCTCCTCTCAAAGGTCAGTACTTGCTGGGTATCTGGCAGTGACCTAAGTCCTTGATGTTGACTGACTGGGTCCTTGCTGTGTCCTGGAGGCCCTTGTCATCTCCGTTTTACAGATGAGGAAACAAAGCGGAACCAAGATCTCAGTTGTTCCCCCAAATGCTGTGCCATAGGAGGGGGGCAGCTCCCCTCTTCCCCTTTTCTCAAATGAACCAACTGAGACTTTAGTGAAAGTCAGATTTTTTTCTCAGGGTCCCAGAGTTGGAATGGCTGAGTTTCCTAGTTCATCAGCTCCAACCAACTCGGGACAGTGTTTAGCCCAGTGAAGATAAACCAGCCAGTTAGAGTTGGAAGACTGATTATATTTATGGCCCCACAATTGTTTACCCCCCACTCTGTATCCGCATGCTTTGCTCAGAAAATCTGCAGTGGTCTCCTACCGGGGTAGAATGTTCTCCAGTCCTTGGTTCTGGACTCTACCTGTGATTTGCTGTGGCTGACGGGATGTTAGCCAACTCTGTGCAAGTAGGGGCTTCGTGGAGCGCTCACACATTTCCCCTTTTGCCCGTCTCCTCCGCCGCATGACTTTCCTTGAGGAGGAGAATATGGTAGAAGTGACTCTGTGCCTGTTCCAGGCATAACCTTAAATGGCCTGGGGCCTTCTGCTTTCTCTCTCTCTCTCTCGGCCGCCATGGAAAGAAACTCAGGCAGACAGGACAGGGACCAGGAACCGTGGGGAAGGAGAGCAGAGGAACCCCAGCCCAGGGGCATAAGGGAGGTTCCTTGGACATTTGGGGCCAGCCGATCTCCTGGCTGAACACAGCCACGTGGATCCCACATGGAGCCGGGACTCCACGCAGCCCACCCGCAGAACCAAGAGCAGGACCAGAGAGAGGTCATGTCAAGCACTGAGTTGTGGGGTATTTTCGTTACGCAGCAGAGGTGACTGAGATGGGTGGGCTGGCAGAGGCTTAGTTTCTGGGACTCTCTGAGACTTCTCACCTCCTCGAGAGCCCTGAGCTCTATTCCCATGGTTCCCAGTGAACTGGCAAGAGCTTTTCTCCTGTTGTATTCTTGCTAGGGAAAGGGAGGGAGGGGAGTTGTATGGTTTCCTCACATCCCATTTTGAAAGTGTTCCTTATGACAGGCTAATGGAGCTCCTGTGACAAGAATGACAGACTGTGAGGTTGGACTCTGGCGTCAGTCAGACTCCCGGGATTTAAGTCCCAGCTCTTCCCATTTCTAGCTGTGCAACCTTGGGCAAGTTATACAACCTCTCTGTGCCTCACTCCACGTCTGTAAAATGAGTTTAATGCTTGTGCCGATCTCATCGAGTTCCTATGAGAATTAAATGAGGTAGTATACACAGACTCCTCTGAAAATAGTGCCTGACTCATCGTAAGCCCTCAACAAATATTATCTATTGTTTTACGACGACTATCCCTGCTACTACCACCTTGAATCCCCTGGCTGCTGCTGCTAGGAATTGCAGGGAGTAGCTTCCAGCCATTCTGAGCCAGATATTTCAGTGTTCTTGACCTGAAGATGCTCACAGTCTCACCAGCTAGAAGTAGAGCTAACACCAGATACCAGGTACGTTGAGCTAACACCAACGTAACCAGGTACGTTGCAATACAGAGGGAGAAAAATAAAACCGGAAGAGGGTCAAGTCCGGGAGTGGTTTATCCCTACCTGGGCATTAAGAAGGCTTCCTAAGGCAGCTAACAGTTGAACTGGGTTTTGAAGACTAGCAAAGAGTTTGCTGGCCTTATCAGTTAGGCTGTTGCTTGGCTCTATGTAAAAGCAACCACCACCACCATCACAACAAAAATAATAGGAGCTTAAACAAAACAGAAGTTTATGTCTGAGCCAAGTAGAAATCTGGTGGTGGAAGGCCCGCTCTTAGGCTCCTCCGCAGCAGCAGGTACCCAGGCTCCTTCTAGCCTGTTGTTCCAACATGCATAGCTTCCATCCCATACTCTCCTCCTGGTACAAGGTGGCTGCAAGAGCTCCAGCACCCTGGCTCTTTAGGGACACTCCCAGATGTCTACACTGCACTTACAAGCTATTGTCCAGGCTTCATCCTATAGCCGATCTAACTGCAAGGGAGACTGAGAACATATTCTTTATTCTGGGTGGCCTTGTGCCCAGCTAGCTAAGAAGTGGGTATTCCATTACTGAGGGGAAGGTAGGGACACACCTAGAACCCGGAGGTGTAGGTTCCCATGAGAAGGAATGGCACGTTCAGAGGCCTGTGTACATGGAACACATACCTGGTTCTGTCTCCACCAGGCCTTCAGAGTGCCTCACTCCTTCTCTGCGGAGGCATTTACGGGTCCTATGGACTTGCATTTCCACCCGCACCCCCGCTGGGCAAACACACCCATTTCCAGCTCTCCTGCTACTCCAGAGGCTCCCTCCCAGTGGTGCCTCCTGGGAGAAACTAAGATGCCCTTAGGAGCTCATGCACACTGAGGAGACGGAGCTGCTGAGTGGAGGGGCTGCAGAGAGAAGGGCCATAGCCCTCCCCAGGCCTCTGACCCAGGGCTGGACAGCCAGAACAGGTGGCCGAGAGGGCCCCCAGGCCAGGGAAAGGCTGTAAACAAGGCCAGGAGAGAGCTGGGCGGGGACTTGGGGGGGTCCTCGAGGAGAGCCGTCCTGCTTGTTCTGGGCATCTGAGGCCTGAGGACGAGAGTCCTTGTCCCTACAGATGACATCCCACATATGCGGGTCGTGGCAGGTTGGGACCATGGAGTCGGTGCTCTTGGAGAAGAAAGGGAGTCACAGAGGATGGTGTTTTGGCGCGGGCGGGAGGAAGCACAGCCCTGGCTCGGGGCTCAGAGGCAGAAGAGTTAGAGACTCAGTGGCACAAGGTTTAGGTGTGGAAACTCTGGTTCTGCCTTGGACAGGTTGGGCGACTTAAAACCTCAGTTTCCCCATCTGTCAAGTGGTGATCCACTTCTCAAGGGCATAATGAAGGTTCTGGATGGTGGATGGGAAAGGCTGGGAAAGGCCTTGGCAGGAACTCAGTGCTGTGCCCACACACACGTCCCATGGAGCCTCCCACAGGGCTCCATCCCCAGCCTGTGCTGGGGCCTGGGCTTTCCAGGCCTCTGCCCCAGGCCACCTGCACACCCCTTCCTCACCTCCCAGCCTCTCCTGTCCCCTTGGTCAGAGTTCTGGATGCATACTCAAGCCGGGCCTGGATTCCATGGGCCTGGGATGTGGGCAGAGGTGGCCGGGCAAGCGGGACAGCTGAGGGCTGGGTGAACACTCAGGGAGGACTCCTCACTCACCTGTGCGCGGGGAGTCAGCAGGCAAGCAGGTGAGAAGGGGCTCAGGGTGGCAGCTTCCGGGCCTGCAGCCTGTGCCTGGCTGGGACGCATGTGCTCACCCGATTCTAACGGAGTGCTTTTATACCCTCTACTAGAAAGCAGAATGGCAAGTTGGCGGCTTCGTGATCTGGATTCCCAGTCACGGTGTCTGCTCTGTGTGAGTTAGTGGGGAGGGAGGGTATGTGTCCCACAGACCGAGGACATCGGCCAGCCTGGAGGAAGTGGCCCTCTGCTTTGCTTCTTTGATGGAAAGTGGGGTGGGAGGGTCAGGGTCTGACTGGGTGGGTAGAATCTAGAACAGACAAGAGACACCTGATTTTCTTTCTTTCTTTTTTTTTTTTTTTTTGGCTTAGTATGGTTCCTTTGCTGGAACTGCTCCACACCCTCATTAACCACACGTTTCCAGCAGAATTTGCCACATTGATTCTCCCCAGGTGGTGAGCACCTGACCCATGCTGAGCCAGTCGGTGCCTTCTGCAAAGAACCAAAAGACTTCAGGAACGGCCCGCTGTCTTCACATCTAGAGGCCATGGCAGGCTGGGAGCTGATGACGACCCTGTTTTCCACTGCTGACCCGAGGAGCAGGCAGAGCCAGCACATGGTGGCAAGGTAGGAGGGAGGGAGCCTGGCTGGGCACCCATGGGGCTCTGCGCCCTGATAGCACCTTTTCCTGAGGCCCGCTGGGTCCTGCACTGGGATTCTAGGAGACGCTGCTGGCTCCTATCAGGAACTTTCCGGCTCCTCCCCACAACATTTTCTTTTTCTTGCTGTAGTCAGCGTAGGTGAAAATAATCCCACCTGATATAAGGAGGAGCACAGTGAGATCTGTTTTATGTGACTGCCAATCCCTGAGCCCGCGGCTTCACCTGTTAGCTCCTTATGAGGACTGTGAGGCAGGCCTTGTTTCCAGTGAGAGATGAGAACACCGCGGCCCAGAGAGGCTAGGCAAGTTGCCTAGAGACACACAGCTGAAAGGAACTTGAGTCTGGGCTGGCTGATTCTAGAGGCCAACTAGACCTCTTCCTATGCACTTACCCCTTCCTGCTCTTGAACGTCACTGGCCTGGGAGTTCTGCTAGGCCTCCCGCTCAGCCTGTGAATCTCTGGGTTTATCCGACTCTGATCTATTCAGTAAGATTGTACATCTTGAGAAAGAGCCCACTGGTTGGGCTTTAAGTTTTCAGTACTGGGCTGGAGGTGGCGTCCTAGGGGAGCCCAGGCAGAGCCCAGCCCAACCCAACCCCTAGACCGGGCTGGCTGGTAGAGGAGGCTGATACCATGTTCTGTAACAGCTCTGAGGCCTGCCTGCAAGTCATGGGGCTGGACGGTCTGGGGCAGCAATGGTCCTTCCTCAGACTCCAAGCCTGAGCCAGCCCCTCTGGGAGACCTTTCAGGGCCCAGGTGGCCGTGACCTTTCCTCAGTTCTCCCTCACATTCACATTGCCACGGTCCCATCTTAGGACCCAGGAGCCCACTGAACAGCCATGAAAGACGAAACTGAGACCTGGGATAGGCTTGGATCCCCTCCTCCCCAGAAGTGGCCAGTTGACTTTAGAGGGTCAGATAGAGAGAGAAGACCCAACATGGGCTGGGTCATGGGAAGATATGGGTCCCAAGAGAGATGGCAGGGGGCTTGGCAGCTCCAGGAGGCTCTGGGAAGACTCTCAGGTCCAGGCCTAGCTGTGTGCAGACTGGTAGGCTCCCCAGAGACAGAGACGAGCTGTCCTGGCCCTTTGAAAATCTTGTAAAGTTCACTCATTTGAATTCTATGGATGTACAGTTTTCAAAAGAAATGGAGTCATACTGTATGACGTATACAATTTGTTTTTCCACTAAATAGATTGTGGGTGTTCTTCCAAATGAACAGAGATCTGAGTCATTCTTGTTAACAGTTGCCTAGCAGTCTACAGACTGGACAGCCTCAAGAAAACTTAAGACTGGTTTCATTGTGGATGTAGATATAAGAATTCTAAATAAAATATTAGCCAAAGCCCAATCTATCATGATAATAAATGAAAAGAATTCTTCATAATCCGACAGGAGCTTATTTCAGGAATGCAAGGATGGCCAATATTGGGAATCCACCAACAGGACTTATTACACGGACAGACACTTGAGGGAAACCGTGTAATTCTCTCAGTAGACAGTAGAATAGGTTTTCATGCTGATGGGCAGCCCTTTCTGATGAAGTCAGAAGGAATCCGAAAGATGGGTTGAGTATGTCCCAAACACAACAGCAAACAGAGGGGGATATATACTAAAGACATTCTCGTTATAGTCCAGAGCACCGTTGTCCCAACTAGAGGCCCAGAAGCATGACTGTGAGTGGGGCAGTGGTGGGGAGAAGCTGGTGCCCAGACGCCTCTGGGCAAGGTCCACTCTCTGGAGATGCTCCTACTGGAGGGAAATTTACCCAGAAGCTAAAGAAATCAGCCTCAGGGCTCCTTACTTCAAAGTCTCTGTAACCAAGTCTCCATTCATAATTTGGTGTTCTTATTCTTACAGTCCTTTAATTGTACATGGCTCAGGCCCCCACACCTGGACCCTTCTCTGACTCTAGTTCAGCATGCCCCCCTCCCCAGATTTTCGTCATGGCACCACCTGGAATCCCCAGCAGCCAACCTGGGCCTGGCCAGGTGTGCAGAGCAGACTGTGGAGTGAATGAAGGAGGAGAGCAGAGGAATTTGTCTTGTCCTGGGTTGCTCTGCGGTCATTGGCAGAGCTGAGACCAGAGCTTGGGTCTCTCCCTGCCTTGTGGGGGGTCCTGCCCACTTTGCCAGGCAACTGCTTGGCTTTGTTTTGCCCCGTGACGTCTAGGAGATGCTAAAAGCATAAAAAAGGTTGAGTTGCGACCTTTGGTGAGTGGAGGGACACCCATTGGAGGAAAGATACCCAGGCTGCCCTGTGCGTGGGGCCGCCAGCCGTGGAGATGGAGAGGTGGCGGTCTTGGCACTGGTTCTTGACCTTCCACCTGCAACCTCTTAGGGTCCCTGAAGTCAAGGGGCCTGGGAGCCACCTCCTGACACACCCGCTTACCCCAGTCTTCGCCTTTGGAACTTTAAGAGCAGGTTGAGTTTCTGACACTGCTGGGCAGGCTTGAGGCAGCAGGGACAGGGAGGACAGGGGACAAACGTGGCCCCGTGCCTTCCTCTCTGAGGCCATATTGTGTGTCTTGTTTTTCTTTTTAAGATTTTTATTTATTTATTTGACAGAGATCACAAGCAGGCAGAGAGGCAGGCAGAGAGAGTAGGGGGGTAGCAGGCTCCCCACCAAGCAAAGAACCTGATGCGGGACTCAATCCCAGGACCCTGGGACCATGACCTGAGCTGAAGACAGAGGCTTTAACCCACTGAGCCACCCAGGCGCCCCGAGGCTATATTGTGTTACGTGAAAAGAGCAACTTGGACAACAAGGGGACCCCGTTTTTGTAAAAAATAAATATGTATTTATAGGTATGTATTCACGTGGGCAAACATCTAGGAAGATACCCACAGAAAAGTTAACAAAAGTGATATCCAGGTAATGGCATCCTAGTGGGTTAATTTTTTTTTTTCCTTTCAGCTTTTCTGTGTTTTCTAATTTTTCTTTTTCTTTCTTTTTTTTTTTTTTTTAAGATTTTATTTATTTATTTGACAGAGATCACAAGCAGGCAGAGAGGCAGGCAGAGAGAGAGGGAGAAGCAGGCTCCCTGCTAAGCAGAGAGCCCCATGTGGGGCTCGATCCCAGGACCGTGGGATCATGACCTGAGCTGAAGGCAGAGGCTTTATCCCACTGAGCCACCCAGGCACCTTCTAATTTTTCTATAATGATTATATATTACTTGTGGAGGGGCAGCACAGAGCAGTGTTCAGGAGTCAGAATGGGGGCCGGGCGCCTGGATGGCTCAGTCAGTTAAGCGTCCGACTCTTGGTGTCCACTCTGGTCATGATCTCCAGGTCCTGGAATCGAGCCCCGCGTCGGGCTCCCCTCTCAGCGTGGAGTCAGCCTGATGATTCTCTTCCTCTGCCCAGCCTGCCAACTCACTTGTCCTCTTTCTCAAATAAATATATAATTCGTTTTGAAAAAGTAAAAAAAAAAAAGTCAGGATGGGGTGAGCATCCTACCCTCCTTCATTCTAGCTATGCATGTGCACATGTGCGTGCAGGGGGGAGGTGCCTGCACCCCTCTGAGCTTCAGGTTATTTATTTGCGAAAAGGAAGTGCAGGTAACCTTGACATGCTGCAGGCACTGCGTGGGAAATCCTGTCCGGCCCGACCCAGGGGTCAGATTTCATGGAACCTGTCATGGGGCAAATCCACCTGAGAAGCATTGGATCCTGGGTGGGACAGGGAAGCTATAAAGAACATTATTGGGACAATGGGTCACATTTGCCTGTGGACAGTACATCAGATAAGAGTATGAAAATGTTAAATGTCCTGAGTGTCATCACTCTGTAGGGGTTGTGTAGGAGGATGGCCTCCTTCTTAAGAAATAGTTGCTGGGGCGCCTGGGTGGCTCAGTGGGTTAAAGCCTCTGCCTTTGGCTCGGGTCATGATCTCAGGGTCCCGGGATCGAGCCCCGCATCGGGCTCCATGCTCGGTGGGGAGCCTGTTTCCTTTTCTCTCTCAGCCTGCCTCTCTGCCTACTTGTGATCTCTGTCTGTCAAATAAATAAATAAAATCTTAAAAAAAGAAAAGAAAAGAAATAGTTGCTGGGGCGCTCCTGAGGGGCTCAGTCGGTGAAGTGTCTGTCTTTGGCTCCGGTCATGATACGCAGGGCCCTGGGATCGAGCGCCGCGTTGGGCTCCCTGCTCACCAGGGAGCCTGCCTCTCCCTCTCCCTCTGATGCTCTCCCCACTCCTTCTCACTTTCTCTCTGTCTCTCTCAAATTAAATAAAATCTTAAAAATAAATAGTTGCTGAAATACTTGGGGGAAAATACCATGACGTTGGCAACTAATTCTCCGATGGCTCAGAGATAAAGTAAATGTAGCAAAAATTAAAATAAGTTAAATGAACTAAAGCCGATGCACATGGCAGATCTTAATAATCACAAGCCACTGCTCCATCCAGCCTAGAGCTGCCTCTGCCCTCCCTCCTCCCGAAAAGGCCCCTTTTCTTATCAATCTCTCCCCTGAGGCCCCTTTTCCAGAGGAGGTGACCCCAGAGAAGGAACTGTGAGGATAACAGGAATCAGACCGTGGCCTTCTGAAATTCAAGGCTTCCCCAGACTCATGCTCTAAACAGCCTCATCCCACCTCCATCCACAGGCCCTGGGTCCTCATTTGTCACACAGACATGCCACAGGCTGTCCCCTTTCTTGCAGTTTGCTCCCACACTTCCCTTGGCCTAGAATGCTATCCTTCCCTGTCCTATCACCTAAATCCTGATTACCCTTCCAAGGAAGCCCAGGGAAGTGTTCAGAGACCTCCTTCTCTCCCAGCTTAATGAAGAAGCATCCTTTCCCAGAATGACCCTTTTGCTGTTACTCTCGTCTGGGATGCCCCCGTCATCCTGTTGCCTCCGTGAGCCTGGGAGCTCCAGTTTGAACGGACGGGGTGTCCCTAGGACGTCTTGAGTGCCTGAGCCCTGAGACACTCTACGCGTGTTGGTTGACATGAATTTGCTACCATTTTGGAGACTAAATACATGTTGATATATTGATAGACTAGAATGCTGTGCAGATGCCGAAAGAATGACATAGATCGGTATGAAACAATCTGAGACAGAACAGTATGTGAAAGAAGCAAAGTGTACTACCGTGAATGTGGAAAGCTACTATTTGTGTAAGAACAAAAAAGTGTATAGACGGTACTAGCAAAGGCCGCCTCAGGGAGGGGGCCTGGGGAGACAGGGAGGGAATATGAAGTTTTGCATTTGTGCCATGTGTATGTGGACCTATGAACAAATTTTACGATTTCTGATAGAGCGCCCACTCTTCAGGGGAGGTTGAAGAAACCCCAGGAATTGGGTGCTAAGAGAAGAAAGGGAGAATCAGGGGAGCATCCTCCTAGGTGGAGAAGCCTGGGCGGCCTGCCTGTGGCTCCTGCTGGAGAATCCTGACACTGAGCCCCCGGCAATGGAGGGGCACAGCAGCTTCCCAGAATCCTCAGCGCCATGGGCATCTCCCGCTTTCGTGATGTCCCATCCTCTGGGCCTGCAGCAACTCATGCCACCCACTTGCATGCCTCTGCCAGACTTGCATCCTCGCGGGAGATGCCCTGCCTCCACTTCGACATGCTAAGTCCTGTTTGGCTTTCATGGTCCCCCTCAATTCCTTACTCTGCCCCTGTGTTCCATCGACCCCCGTCAGAGGCCTCCCTCATGCCTCTTGCTGCGTCGGCCCTCAGTGTTTGCCATGAAGTCCTCAGAGCTGAGTGGGTCCAACTATCAGAATAGAAGGTGGGAGGGGCATCTAGAAAATTCTGGCTCTGCTGGCCTTTCTCAGACCCAAGGCCTCCCGCTGCCCAAGCCCTTTGCTTTCTCCTGGTGTTGGGACAAAGGACTGCCTGCTTCAAGCTTACACTCCCCTTTCACCACCCAGGGAGCGGTGGGAATGTTGTGCCTCCTGGAAGCCCTTTGCCAAGGGAAAGGACTAGAATATGTGTAGCAAAGAAGCACGTGTTAAAGAAAATTATTTTTGACACTGGCTGAAATGATTAAAACGGTGGGTAAGGAAGATTCAGGAATACTGGGATAGGTAGTAAGACCATCACAACAGGGAGAGAGATTGGGCTCCACTCTGGACACAGCAAGGACAGCTGGGATTTCTGGCAACAAGTAGAATAAGGGGGCAGTGGCTGGAACATCACTAAGAGCTGACATCAAGTGTGTAGGGCTTCTTCCTAGACCGACTTACTGAAGGCAGGAAAGGATGTTCAGATATCCAGGCTAGGGGGATTCTTGCTAACATTGGGCTGGGCGGACCAAAGACAAGGCCCAAGGCAGAGGCCTGGTCGAGAAAGAGGCTCTGAGGAGCCTGTCTGAAGTTTGGTGAAGGAGACATTCTTTGTCACATGTTATAGGATCTTGGGGAAATTCCCCTTTTTACAGGGAAGGAAATGGAGGCTCAGAGAAGTAGCCCTTTGCCCAAAGTTGCCTAAGGCCTGCTTTATTCCACCTTCCCCTCCAAAGGCTCAACCCCGAGACTCCTGCTGCCTTTGCCCCTGGTCCACAGGCCACAGGGGAAAAGGCTCTGGGCTCCAGGCCTGACGTTGCCACTGACTCATTGCCATGTGACCCTGTGCAAGTCTAGCCCATCTCTGGGCCTCTCAAGATGACCCAAGAACAAAGCCACCAGAGTCTTCTGGCCAAGCCATGGGAGCTGGCGGGAGGGGAGCTGGGTGGTCCAGGCCTGGGACGGGCAAGGCAATAATTAGCTGAGCGCTCTTCTGGAATGTTAAGTACCCAGCCCTGGAATGCAGCTCCTGCTGGCTACAAATACCACCCCCTCCCCATCAGACAGGCCCTGCAGGGAAGATAAAAATCAGGGTGTGCAGACACTGGGGACCCGGTCTCAGGAATCCCTCAAGCAGGCAGCACGGCTCTCTGACCTCTCCCAGGATCTCCCTCTATTTGGAGCTCCCTCCCTCCAAGGACTTTGCTGAGTGGTGGGGCGTCTCCAAGATGACTGCCCGTGGCCCTGCCTCCTGGGGTCCATGTCCTTGTGTCCTCCCCTCTCCGTCGGTATGGGCTAGGCTTCGTGACTGCCTCCGGCAAACAGAATGTAGCAAAAGTGATGGAATGTCGCTGCTGATATTAGGTTACAAACACACCACGGCTTTCATTCGGGGCATCCTTCTGGTCTCTCTGAGTGAAGCCAGCTTCCTCATTGTGAGCTACCCAGTAGAGAGGCCCAGAGAACAAGGACCTGAGTGGGAGGCCAGCAGCCCGAGAGGCTGGCAAGATCAGTGAAGGAGCCGGCTCTGCAGTCTGGCAACCCGTGAGGCACCAGATCCTGCCGACGAGCAAATACAGCGCACGTAAAGCCAGTGCTTGCAGCGTGCCTGGCCCATTCCTGTCATCCTTTCCCCTGCACCCCTGGGGAACCAGCCCACTTCATAGACATGGAAAGTGAGACCCAGGAGGTTCTGTGACTTGCCCAAGGTCATATGGCTAGAGGATATAGTCCAAGTCCAGCTTTTCCAGCCACGACCCCCTTGGAAAATAGGGGTATCCTACCTTGGACTTGACAAGGTATTTATCTGTCTCCTTCTGGAGCTTCAAACTCAGGTAGATATTAAGACTGTAATGGCCAGATGAGGAAACTGAGGCCCGGGGGAGATTGACTTGTTAAAGTCGTACAGAATATTAGTTGTGGGGTGCCCAGGTGGCTCAGTCAGTTAAGCGTCTGCCTTTGGCTCAGGTCATGATCTCAGGGTCCTGGGGTCAAGCCCCATATCGGGCTCCCTGCTCAGCAGGAGGTCTGCTTCTCCATCTCCTTCTGCGCCTTCCCCCCCCGCTTATGCTCGCTCATGTTTTCTCTCTCTCTCTCTAATAAATAAATAAATAAATAAATAAATAAATAAATAAATAAAATATTAAAAAAAAAAGAATATTAGTTGCAATATGGAACTACAATTGGAACCCAAGGTTCTGAGTTAGGGTTTGGGATCTTTTTTAAAAGATTTTATTTATTTATTTGAGAGAGAGGGAAAGAGAATGAGCGGTGGGGAGGGGCAGAAGGAGAGAGAAGCAGACTCCCAGCTGAGCAGGGAGCCCTACGCTGGCTCAGTCTCCGGCCTGGAGATCACAACATGAGCCGAAGGCAGATACTTAACTGCCTGAGCCACCCAGGTACCCGAGGATCTTTCTATACCACCCAGCAGGCTGCCTTTCTCCCCTCTTTCCACCAAGTCCTGTTCAGATAGAATCCTATGGAACTGGAATCAAAAGACAGACTTTAATGATTCTCAGCCTGATTTCCTCAGGGCTCGGGGGTAAACGCCCTTTAGGAGAGCACCTTTGCCATCTAAGTTTGGGGCCTGAGACCTTGAGCCTGGGTTCAGACCTTACAGAAGCTTGAATGATCTTGGGGTCAAGAGAGGAAGTTCATCCTCAGATCCTGCCGGGGGTACGGTCTGACTGTTTTCAGATATCCCACATGGAGAAGCCAGGACAAGATGGGCAAAGGCACTCTCCCATGGGGTGGGACATGACAAATTTAGTGCCCCACTATCTTCACCTCTAGTCAGGACCTGGGACTGCCAGATTTTGGGGGCTTGGACCATGGCAGAAAGATGGACAACAGAACATTCTGGAACACTCACCAGATTCAGATCCAAGCTCAGAGGTGCCCTGAGAACCCCCATTCTGCTTCTCAGCCTATAGAAAGCCCGTGTACAGACAGGACCACATAGTGCCCCCAGGGCCTCACTGCAGGCCAGGACACTCAGGGGAGATGATCATGACTCGACTTTCACTTCCTGTCACCAGAACGCTCTGCACTGAGAGCCTCTCCGTAAGAAGGAAGCTCCATTCCCTACCTCAAGGCCCAGGCCCCACTCCCAGAAATCAGCCTGGGGAGATGATGGACTGTCCTAGCCGAGAAGCACCTCAAGAACCATCTGGCTCACCTCAAGCTCCCAGGGCCAACCTTGCCCACTTACACCTGAAGACTCAGAGGCCCCGGGGGTGGGGGGCGAGACTTCAGTTGCCTAAAGTCACAGAGCCTCAACTGCCAGGTCCAGGATTAGAACCAAGGTTTTCCGACTCTCTGTTCAGTATACGGGGCCCTAGGCTAGGCTTCTCAAACTTCAGCTTGTATTGGAATCTTCTGGAGGGCTTGTGAAAACACAGAGAGCTGGGCCTCCCCCGGAGTTTCTGATTCTGTAGGCCTGGGTGGGGCCTGGGATTCTGCATTTCCGACAAGTTCCACGTGGTGCCAGTGGCGCTGGTGGAGGACCACACTTTGAGAACCAGTGTTCTAGACTTTCTCCCAAACTGCTCTCCAGACGGTGCTCCAGAGCTTGGACCCAGGGCCATTTGCAGGGTCCCCAAGTGCCTGTTTAGGCCCCATCTCCTCCGAGGGAGCAGGGGTGTAGCTGAAAGGACTGCAAAGGGCCGTGGCCTGTCTCGTTCATCTTTGGAACGATTTGCCAAGCAAGCTTCCGTCTTTGTTGACCCGTAAAACCCGCAGGTAGAAATGACACTCCCCAATGTATAAGGAAACATTTTTTGGAAAAAAAAATTCCTTTTATTATAACCATACGAAAAGTATTTTACATTGTTTAGGTAAATCGAGCATTACGTACCAGACTTGCATGTAATGCAAGGATGTCAATAGGAAGTGAAATGATTATCTTCATTGTGATGTTTTCTGTTTCTATGCTTCGCCACTAGGGGTGGTTTCATCCTTCATTGTGTTTTGTCTTTTTTGGCACTAAAGCTTCTATCCGTAGAGCTGACGCTTTCTAAAGTGGGTATTGGTGGATCTATGGACGCAGTTTTTTATGGGGATGTGGATTTGGATACAGAGACAGCAGCAGGCGCCAGTAGAGATGATGTAGAAGTGAGGTTCTTAAGGAGAAAGGGCATGCTCCTTCCCTCCCGTTCCCCTTGCCCAGGATGTGGGTGTAGTGCCAGGAGCCAACCTGGACACATCAGGATGGCAGACAGCCAGGTAGGAGGGGCCTGGGTACCTGGACACCCTCCCGGAGTAGGACCACTGTTCCTGTCCCGGACAATCTACTCCTGGGTCATCATGGGAGAGAGACGTAAACTGCACTCTGACACGGCTCTGACCCATACATCACGCTCCTATGTTCTCCAGTGGACAACAAGCTCCTTGAGGATCGGGACAAAGCCTCTGTCTTTCTCACCAGAGCTCCCAGAACATAGTCTAGCAAGTTTCAGTTCTGGTTCTGCCCTTCACTGGCAGGCAGCCTGGGGCAAATGACCTCCCCGGCTATTTCCTCTTCTGTAAAATAAGACTAAGAAACAGTTTCACCAGATTGTCATCAAGCTTAGTGAGATACTGTGTGTAAAACACTTCGTTAGCCCTATGCTGGCACATAATGGGAGCAAATCAATGGTGGTTATTATCGGCTATTAATGTTCAGAAATCTGATCCTGTCCCTGTCCACCCTGCTTTACACCATTGTCCCTTAAGATAAAGTCTAAATTCCCCACCATGACTCATAAGAACCCTCTATGCACCAATTCTGCCCACCTCCCCGGTCTCATCACTCATACTAGAGACAACACAGCGGGATAGGGTTGCTCTGGCCCCCATCTTCTCTAGGGAGCTGTCCTAAGGTCAGAGTGAAAGGTAAACAATGTGCTAAACCCGAATGACTGTTGAAAATCTTTTAACCTGCCCAAAAGTACAGTACCTAGACCTAGCACCTCTCAGGAAGTCCAAAACAATTTTCCTCCAGTGTAGAAACACATGGCGCTATCTTCAGTGGGGCACCAAAGTAGCTGCTTTGTGTCCAGGGGCCTCACTGGGCCAAAAATGCGTGTCTTTAATCCGTGAAATCACATTCAGAATGAAATGTTCATGTGATGCTTCTCTACTGTACGTTCAGTCCCATAACATGCACCGTCCTACCTCTGAGCCTTTGCACATGCTGTGCCTTCCACCTCCAATACCTTTCCTGCCTCCCCCTCCGCTTGTCCTGGCCAATCCTTACTCTTCTATCAGGGCTCTGTGCAGTGCCACTTCCTGGAGGAGATGCTCCCTAAACTGCCCGCAGCGCCCCCCACCCCCAACATGTCTGGCAGGCACCTTCCCCTAAAACTCATTTGTGCTATCCAGCAGACCTCCCACTGTCTATCACTGTAGGCTGTTGGTTGGACTTTTCTACCAAGTCCTTCCTTCTCTTATTCAGCGCTTAGACCTCAGCGCCTAGCACAGAATTAGGTGCCCAGAGGTGCCCAGTAAATGCCTCCCAAGAACCGACCCACAAGTGAACACTGGCAAAGGTCAGGAATGCCTTTGCTTCCATCATCTGGCATCCTGGGGAGGGCAGGAAGGGGACAGGGGCCACTGTGGGGGCCTCTCTTTCCCCATCGTCTTCCCAGACCCTTTCCCTGCCCAACAGGGCGCCACTGGCCTGTCCCACACCCTCTCTGCCGCCTGCCCAGTGACCTAATTATTGTTTTTTCTTCCAGCCCCGCGGAGGGGAAAACAGAAATTCCTGGTGGATGACACAGGCCCGGCGGCCGCCTGAGAGCGGAGCACGGGACCGGCTGGGCCGGCTTCGCCCGCCCTGAACCCGCCGCCCGCCCCGCCATTAGGGCCGCGGGAACCCGTCATCAGGCTAAGTACAGAGCGGGCGGCGGGGCGGGCGGCCGGGAAATTGCCGGTTCCCGCTGACCCGCGGGGCCTGCGGGCGCCCCGAGTCTGGGGGCTCGGGGCAGGCGGGCCGGGGACTGGGGGACCTCGGTGGTCGGGGGGGCCCCCACGAGCGACTGGTGGCCGGTTGTCCTGTCCTGCTAAGGGGCGGGTGGGGATGGGGGGTAGGAGTAGAGGGTGCAGGGTGGGGGTGGGGGGCGGCGCCAGGCGGGGCGGGGGCAGGGGCGGGGCGGGAGGAATTCGGAGCCGCTCGGCCCAGGGTGTGGCTTGCGAGGCTTGAGGCCAGAGCCTGGTGGCCTCACCGCGACAGCCCCCTGCTAGGGCTCTGGGGGCCTTTGGCGTCTCTTTTCTGGGCCCTGCCTCCCCACTCTTAGAAAGAGCACTCGGCATGGAGCCAGACCGCCAAATCGGCCACTCACTCTCCGTGGGTCTTTGATGCTGGAGGGAGCCCCAGTTCCTCCATCCATGAAATGGGTTAACGAAAGCTATGGAAGAAGTGAGAGGTGCATGGGTCTGCCCTCTCCTCCTTGCCCAGCAGATAATAGATGCTCCATTTTCTTCCACTTACTGGGGGAAAAGGCACTCAGTCATGCATGCCTTCCATCAGCAAATATTGATGGCACAACTACTATGTGCCAGGCACTGTGTTAGGCCTTGGGGTGATGGTGATAAATAAGACAGATAAAATCTTACATTCTCAGGGGAGACAAATAATAAATAAATAGACACATCAGATGAGAGTGCTTCAGAAGGTGATTGGTGTTATGGTCTAAAGGGAAAAGGCATTGTGGGGGGTGGGTTCTATTTTAGAATCAGTGGTCCTAGAGGGAAGGTCTGCATGGAGAAATGCTCTTTGACCTGAGACCTGAGTGAGGTGTTGCAGTGAGCAAGGCCATTTTCTAGGCTTAGCCTTTTTGTTTCAAGCAAACAGGTGCAGAGGCCTCGCTCTCCCTCCCCACCCCTTGTCAGTGGAAATAGATTCTCAGGCTCCTGGGCTCCTGGACACAAGATTGCTCCTTTCCTCCACCAGTGCACAGGAAGCAAGCCTGAAGGGCCGCTCTCCAGTTAGACAGACCTGGGTTTTAAAGATTTTTTTTTAAATTTATTTATTTGACAGAGATCACAAGTAGGCAGAGAGGCAGGCAGAGAGATGGGGGAAAGCAGGCCGCCCGCAAAGCAGAGAGCCCTATGCAGGGCTCGATCCCAGGACCCGAGATCATGACCCAAGCTGAAAGCAGAGGCCCAACCCACTGAGCCCCCAGACCTGGGTTTTAATTCTGGCCCCGTTACCCACTGACCGTGTGACCTTGCATGAGTCACCTGATCTTTCTGAGTGGTCGTTGTAGCAATAATGGCGTGTTCCTTACAGAGCTGTGTGAGACTTCAATGAAGTGACACTTGACGTTTGTAAGCCCAGGATGCATGGCCAAGTGAGTGGTCTGTGGGATCCCTGGGAAGACCTCGGTTTCTTCATCTGAAAATTGGGTTCTCTTTGTGACTTGGAGTGAAAAGTGGACTTACCTTGGCCCCGTCTTGTGTGATGGGGAGACAAGTGATAGTGCAGTGAGCGGCTTGGACAAACACTGAGAGATGGTTCCTAGTAAGCGGTCTGATGTTGGTAACCTTCTGGAACTGAGAGCCCTGTTTCGATAAAGAGAAGCATTAGAACACAGCTCCTCACCCGCCTGTCTGGACTGTCCATGTCTCAGCCAGGCACTCAGTGAGGTCCAGAGAGGAAATATCCAGCAAGTGCAGATCAGGGCAAAGCTGTGACCTTGGCCAAGTTCATAGGTCATGTTTTCCTCTTCTTCCCTCGGTTCCATCTCTCTGCCTCCCTCCATGAACTTGCTCTTCCTTGGGAAAAGGACAGGAGCTCAGTCCCTTCGCTCACACCTGAACGGGGATTTCAGTCCCTGGAGATAGTTCTGCCACACTCCCTCATTTGACACATGGGGCATCTGAAGCCCAGAGAGGGCAGGACTTTGCCAAAGATACACAGCAGTCCCGGGACATGAGAATTCATGGCAGCAGACCTCTGATCCAGGGCTGTTACTTCACTTACTTTATGGCCAACTTCCACCGATTTTGTAGAAGGAAGCCACCGAGGCCCTGAGCCATAATGTGAATCGGCAAAGGCTTCCCAGGCCAGCGGGTAGCAGTGGGGAATGAAGAATGTGTTCTAAGCAAGGGTAGGTAGGGATGGGGAGCTGGGACCTTTCTGGATCCTCCGTATCCCTCCCAGCCCCACCTGCTTTAAAGATCTCTGAGCCCCTAAGAAAAAAGGCATTTGGGAAAATCTGTGGCCATTATCTCCTCCTCCTCCTCCTCACTCAAGAATAAACAATTCCCCTTATCCTGACAGGCCAGCCTGGAAGGTGCCGGGATGCACGTTGTGGCCCGTTTGTCTGGGTCCCATGAGAACCTGCTGTGATGGCTGAGCTGCGGCCGGGCCTGGAGGTCACCACGGCCAGACTTGTACTGCCTCACCGCACTCAAGGGCTCTAGACCAATGCCCTGTTGGGAACCTTATCTCAGAACTGAACATTAGCCTCTGGGACTGCAAACAATATCCTCTCAGCCTGCGATTTTTGCCCTCCAAGCGATTGCTATTTATTCATTCACTCATTCATTTGCCCATTCATTCATTCATTCATTCATTCATTCAACAAGTGTTCCCACAGAGCCTCTCAGGTGCCAGACCTGCTCTGCATGTTGAAGGTGGAGCAGAAAGCAAGGTGGTGAGGCCTGGCTCTCCGGAGCTCACATTCTGTGATGGAGGTTAGGCAAAAAAACGAAGATACATAGGATATTAGGTCAGACAGAGTGAAGACAGAGTTTGAAAAGTAAGGGGACAGCATGTGATGGCGGTGCTCTCTTACAGTGGGTGATGGGCAGAGACCACAACCAAGTGGGAATGTGCCATGTGGATGTCTGGAGCAAGAGATGTTCTGACAGTGGGAGCTGAGGTGGAAAGGCCGAGAAGCTGGACATGCTTGGCATTTTCAGGGAAGATAAGGAGGACAATGTGGCTGGAGGGATGGGGAGGGAGAAGGAGGAAATGAGACTGGAGAGCCGAGGGGATGGACTGTGCATGACTTTGTGGCTCCAGAGTCCCCCCCGCCCCTGCTTCTGGGTCTCCTCGAAATGGCGCTGTGCCTTCCCGGGGCAGCCTGGACATCTCGTGGAGCCCATCGCAGAGCAGGCCATCAGAGTCACCCCTTTCCTTCCCCTTTTATTTGGCTCCCTCCACCCTCACACCTGCTTTACCTGTTCTAGAAAGTAGGATTAAAGAGATCAGCAAGAAAGCTGACCTCTCCTGAAAAGAATTTGGAGTCAGGAAAATCTCTCTGGATTCCAGACCAGGCCTCACTACTTAGTAATTCTGTGAGCTTGGATAAGCTGCTTCAACTCTCTGAACCTCTATCTCGATATCTGTAAAACAGGACCACACATACTGACTATCTAAATAGCTGTGAGGGGAAGTGTTCACCTACTCTCTGACCCAGCAGCCGCACTCCCAAGTCCATAACCAAGGGAAACAAATGCTCATGGGTCCAAAAGGCACTAAGGGTTCCTAGGGGTTGGTCACAGTAGTCCCAAAGGGGATCAATCCCAATGTCCCTCAGCAGAAGAGTGGCTGGACGAGGTATGGTATTGTTGTGGGATGGGATGAATGAAAGAAGCCAGGCATAAAGGACAGGTACATGGTATTCCATTCGTAAGTTCAACGATGGCCAGAACTAATCTGTGGTGTGTGTGTGCCGGGGGCAGTCCCCCAGGGGGGCTGCTGACTGCGAGGTGGCCTGAGGGAAACTTCCGGCATGTTGCAAGTGTCTTCTGTCATGATCTGGTTGGTGTCTCGCAGGCTTCCATGTATGTAAAAGTTCATCGAACTTGAGTTCCATGAACAGTTGGAGGTCGGTGTGTGTGGTGCTCTCTGTTCTATTTCTATTTCTATGTATCTCTTCGCCAGAGAGCTGGCGAAGGCTGACCGAGAGCAAGAATGTAGACGTGTCTGTCTCAGGACAGGCACTGGGGAACATTCCCTACTTCCCAGTGCTCTCTGAGGGACAAGGAACGCCCTCTGTCCCCCAGGCCCCTGTCTCGTCTGTCCTCCCGTGGACCAGGCTTCCTTGCTGGGGGGAGGGAGTCCAATGAAGCTGTGTGTAGGGAACAACTGAGAGATGGAATGCGATTCCATTTCTTTTCACGTTTTGCCCTTTTTTTTATTTTCTGGTACTTTGCTTCATGATGATAGCCTTTATAATCTTGATAGTCTTCATCATTATTGAATGTGGCAACTAGCTGTAGGTCTGCTTTCCAGGCGGGCAGCCTATGAGATAGTGTTGAGAACAAGCCCCTCCCTCTGAGATGGGGGAGAGTGCCTGGCAAAGGGCCCCAGGACCTTGGGGATGGGTACGGAGTGGCAAGCCCCAGCCCCCGGAGCTCTCATTCACTCACATCCCAAAGCCCCCAGGACCAACTGGCTGGGGACAACTCTACAACTTGCTCCCTGCCCCCAAGTTACAGTGCCAAGCCCAGAGAGGGCCGTGACTTCCCCAAGGTCACACAGGAAGTCTGCCGCGGAGCCAGGCAAGCAGAGGGAAGGATGGGAGGCTGACGGCCTGGGCCGCCTGGGCCACCGGCCGAGCTCCCCCCTCACGCTCACGAGGCAGGGCCCCTCCTGAACAAAAGCCAGGATGTCTGTGTTGCCTCCTGCTCTGAAGAGGAAGGAAGCACATCTCTAGCATTAACGGGGGAGTGCTTTTATTATCAACTTGGCACGGAGAGTGGGCTTCTCTGCCAGGTGCTGGGAACGCCATCACCTCGGCCCCGCCCAGCTCGGAGCCCCAGTCCAGGACCCGCCCGCCTTGCCTTTGTGCCATTCCTCCTTCAGCTTTGCACAGATGCACTGTAGCCTGTCCCTGTTCTCTGCCTGCGTCATCTTGGTTTGAGGCCTCCTGGGGGGTCCTGCGTGTGAGGTGGGGAGGCCTGAGGGAGAGGTTCCGGGGTGACTGTCCCAGCCCCGGACCGGCACTGGAACTGATGTGGTCTCCCGCCTCACCCGCCTTTAGGTGTCAGTGTCAATGTCACCCTCAGAAAGACCTCCCGTGGCCGGCCAGACGGCCCCCACTCTCCCAGAGTCTGTGCTGTCTCTTCACGCCTTTACTACTCCCTTGCGGTTCCCTCTGCGTTGGCACGATTGGCTACGGTCTGCCCTCCTTGAGGGCAAGAGGTCTGTCTGTCGTGCACCTCTGGGCCCTGGCGCCAGGTGCCCCGCTGTAACAGTATTGCTCGAAGGCGGACGTCCTCTGGCAGGAGGCAGATGGCAGGCGAGGGTGCCGGGGAAGGAAGCGTCAATCCGGGGGGCATGTCAGGAAGGAGCGCTGAGGCTGAGCCTGTGTGGTTGCTGAGGTTCCAAGGGAATTGGCTGGACAGCCAAGAAGGGTGGGAGGCCTCTCTTGACACCCCACGTCTGAGAACTCAAGCCCTTCCTTTATGAGCCAGAGGCCTGCCTGGGAAATAGTGTGGGGTCCCCAACTACTCAGCTCCTGGGTCCCCACTCTCACCAGGACTCCATTCCCTCTCCTTGGAGAAGTGAGGCAGCCCAGGCCTTCTCCCTCGAGGCACACTGGCTCTGAACGGGAACTCTTTCTTGTGGTTTCTGTCCCCAGGAGGCCCTCAGAGAGGGCCAGCAGCTTGCCCTGGGTCACACAGCAGGGGGGAGGTAGAGGCTGGGGGTCTTTGGGTCCCACTGTCTGCTGAGCATAAGGGCCTTATTGAGATGGGCCTTCACAGGGCAGGCAGCCCCAACCTTGCATCCCACACTCTCCCGGTGCTTCAGCCTGGAGCCCAGTATTCCCATGCAGTTCTGGGAAGCAAGGCTGCCATTGTCCGGGGGGATGTCTTCCCTGGCAGTAACCGTAGCCCACACTTGCTCGCCTGAGCTGCGCTCAGGACTTGTGAGGCCTGGCTTCTGAAATCCTATTTGATGGGCCTTGGCAAAGGTGTCTTCCAACTCCCCTAGCAGCCAGCCTGAAGCTTTCCCAGCTGAGGCTTCCATCGGGCTGGAGACTTCGTGCTTGTAGGTGCCTCGGGTCTCAGTTCTCCAGCCCTCGGGCACTGAATCTCACCTCAGGACCCCAACACCCCCAAGGCTGGCTAGGTACTCCCTTATACACCTCCTGCTCCAGGCCAGGCTCCTTGGTAGGCCTGGGGTGCAGGCCCAGGTTAGGTCAGGGTGCGGTCGATCTTCCTGTCCCCTCTTTCTGGACGCTCCTGTGGTCATGGACCATGTCTTTATTCCTGTGTCCCCCATCCCCGTCATAGAACATATCACAGAGTAGTCTCATGTGACGTGAAAGAGATGGCTCAGGATGTCATTTGAGGGGCTCCAAGAAGAGATTCCAGATCCCCCAACTCCCATCCCCCCTAAATCCCCAGGAGCCATGGTCTGGAATTCCACTGAGAGAGTCACATTCCTTGACATTCTCTTCATGGGAATAAATCAGAGGAGTAGTTTATTCTGCTCTTGGGCCCAGAAGCCTTAGGAACTTTGGAGAGTGGGAGTGAAGATATGAGTGGGGAGGGGTCTGCCAGCCTGTTCCTCAGCCTCTGGCAGGGAAGGCTGAGACCCCAAGGAGGGGCTGACCTCTGGAGACAGGCTTGGGCTATAGGGGCCCTTGGGGCTGGCGGGAACAGCGGGGCCTGTCTGGGAGGAAGCCTCTGACAGACGCTTTATCAGGCCCTGTCGCCTGCGTTATCTGCGGCTTCTCAGCAAAGAAGGAGCCATAGTCCTCAGCTGTGCTCAGACCACTCCAGGCCTGGAACAAAGCAGCCGAGTCAGCCGGCGGCCCCATGGCTCTGCAGTCAGACCTGTGGGCTCCACAGCTCGGCAGCCCACGTGGGGTGTTCAAGGGGGTGGCTGGCCTAGCCTGGCGACGGCTCGTCTGCTGGGACTCCCCAGCTGAGTGCCTGCCTCAGAGGGACCACCTCCCTAGGGCCTGTCTACAGAATGAGGATGGGGCACAGGGTCACCCCAGCCCCTCCAGGGCCCAGCTGAAATGTCAGCCACAAAGGACGGGACACAGAGGGGCCTGTCCAGGAACAAGGGCCAAGTGTTGGCGTGGGACGATGGCCGGGGCTGGGCTGGTCAAATGTTTACTTGGAATGGTTCAAGTGGGCACCCTCAGGCCATGGGGGCAGCTGGCGCCTGGCATGGGGCCCCTCTACCCACCCCCACAGGGTACTGCAAGGATTCAGACCATCCCAGATGGGCCCAAAGCCAAAAGCACCCAGAGGGGGCTGCCAATCTAGGTTCTGGCATGGTCATTCCCTCCCAGTCCCTGCCCACTGCTGGTGAGAGGAAAAGCTAGCAGGGCGGGTTCAGCCTCTGTCATTCTGGAATCACCTGCTTCTCTGGCCTCTGGTGGGGGCGCCATGAATGGTTGGGCAGGTTGTGCACTACAGAAGGACACCTTACCACTGAAGCGAGTGGACTTGAAATCCTTGCAGCTGGACAAAGTGTTGCATCAGCCCAGAGGGTACTTTTTTGGTGACTGTCTGCTAGGAGGGGGTGCTTGGGCATTGGGGATGTTAAGAGGATGATACGGTTCTTTTGTA
This sequence comes from Meles meles, assembly GCF_922984935.1. Taxonomy (NCBI): domain Eukaryota; kingdom Metazoa; phylum Chordata; class Mammalia; order Carnivora; family Mustelidae; genus Meles; species Meles meles. The sequence continues at coordinate 50,816,269 of NC_060071.1, forward strand.
GGAGCTCATAGACTGTTAGGGATGGGGTTGCCAGATATCAAATAGGATGTCCAGTCCTTCAATTTCAGATAGACAACACATACACTGTATGAAGTACAATTACGTCCCATGCAATATTACAATGTTTGAACTTAGCGGTGGTGGAGGTCTGGTCATATCAGACCTTCCCCCATCACTCCCAGCACCTAGGGCCTTAAGGGTCATGGCGAAGACTGTGGGAGGCTGAGGAGAGGCCAGTGTGGCTGGAGAGGACCCCGGGAGTTAACACAGATGAGACGGAGTGCGGATTTGGGGTACTCCCGAGTGAGATGGGGCCACACTGGAGGGTCTGAGCGGTGAGACTTGCATGGCGTGGCGGGCTCCCTCTGGCGGCCATGTTGAGAATAGGCCAGAGGGACAGGGCTAAAGCAGGCTGACGGAGAGGTTGTCACCCACATCTGGGCCCGGGGACCAAGGCAGTGAGTGTCAAGTTGGAGAGAAAGAGCTGGTTCTGGACATAGAGACTTTTTGTTATGGAAAGGGTCAAAAGTGTACAAAAGTAAAGAGAATAGTACAAGGAATGCCTGTGTCCCTCTCCCCATCTTCTGCCATCTTTAGCCCACGGCCACTTTGGTTTCATGGAAACCTCTCACCCCCTCCTGGCAAATGGATTATTACAAACCAAATCGCAGATATTACATTATTTCACCCATAAATATGTCAGTGCCACTGAAAGATATTTTGAAGCTGTAGCCACCAGGAATTGGCCCAAAGACTTCAAGAAGCTCTTTTAAGAAAGAGGGGGCCCCTAAACCCGTTGGGCACCCATTGCTAGCAGTTGGCTTCCCAAACTTAGGATGATTTCTCCTAAAGCTTTCTAGTTTTTCCTCCCCTAGGTGGTGTTTTCTGAGGCTCCTTCTCTCTCACCCTCCTGTCTGCATATTCTTCTTAGCATGATGTTCCTCAGGCTGGGGTCTTGGGACACTGGCATTGACCTTTCTTTGGAAGCTCCTGCCTTCTCCCCAGACCTTACAGTTGTCCAAAGCCTCCCCTCTTTCTGGTCCCTTAATGACAGGAGTGTCCAGTGTCTGGCATAAAGGCTCTCTAGGTCATCAAAGACACCACTCCCTGGGAACCCAGGAAATGTGGGTGCTCTGGCTGAAGATAAGGTAAAGTCACAGGATGAGGTACAAGGATACAGAATCAGACAATGAAACCCTAGTAAGTGCAGGGAGGCTCTTTGCTTTCCAGAATGCCACCTCCTCCAGGAAGCAGCCTGGCTTTGCTTCCGATTCACTAGGTGACTTTGGTTAGGTCCCTTCACCTCCCTGGCCTGGAGAAAGGAACCAACTCATTATGCAGGGTTTCTACTTTTCTCCCTACTCTCAGATTTGGCACCCCCGAAGTCCCCGGCATGGGGGATCTGGGGGACAAAGCTGGACTCAGGGAGAGGCTGCTGGGGACATGCTAACTTCTGACCCATCTGCACACACACATTGAGCCCTGCGAGGCTTGCATAGTATCCCCCACATTACAGAAGAGTAAGGCCAGGTACAGAGAAGTAAAGACCCTTGGCTAGTGTCCCCCAGTTTGTAGCTAAGCACAACTGGGCCTTGAGTCTAAGGTCAAATGTGCAGCGTTGGTGCTGGGGGGCCGCTATGTTTTTTGAGCATCCCTTCCCCCCACACCCCTGCTGCCAGGGCTGAGGCCCAATTCTGCAGTCACCTTGCTGCCTCAGAGCCTCCTAAAGTCTGGAGCTCCTGGCAGCCTCCCCACCATGGGACCAGGAGGCCAGCTCACCTTCCTGTTCAGTACACTTTCTTTCACCCAGCCCTCCCATGGCCTGTGCTCAGTGGGCACCAGACACACCAGCTAGTTTCTCTAATTTAATCTTCAGCAGCTGAGTGAGGTGCTATGCCCACTGTGCAGATGTGAAAACTGTATACTCAGAGAGGTGCAGTGACCCACCCAAGGCCACACAGCTCTACGGTAGTGCAGACAGAATTGAAGCCAAGGTTCTGAGTCCAGGTGCTCCTTCTACTACATTGTAAGATCTGGCTTAGAACAGAATCATGTCTCACTACCCAATGCCATTTGGCTGTCCTGGTTTTAGGCATCTTTTTGCCCCTAACTCCTTTGTACCATTTCATCTGTGTGATTCCACTTGATCTTTCTAATAACCACGAGAGGCAGGTGTGACTACCATTTGGCTTTCGCAGATGAAATGCCATACGTGCCCCTGGGGAGACTGTTTCAGAACTTCCGGAATCTTCCCCAAGGCTTGAATTGCGCTGTTGCTTGGCCCACGGGTGCTTACGTTCTTCTAGCGCCCCCTACAGCCTGTCAATGACATTTAATCACCCCGCGGAGTCATGGGGAAAGTTTTCCTTCAGAAGTGTTTTTTCCCCTTTTTAGCCCCAAACTTCCCTCAGTTGCCCCATCTGGGCCTTCCCCTCACAAGTCTGGACCCACCTTGGCTCTCCTTGCTCCACATACTTGGCAATCGTTAGAACAACAGATGCCTTCTGTGACTTAATCTTTAAGAAATGCAGATGTAAGAGAGGACCCACAGACTGGGGGCTGGGGTGGTGGTGGGCATGCTTAAGAACCACAAAAACGAGTCTGGGTTTCCACAACGGGAGAACTCTTTGGAGTAAGATTAGACTGAGGGTCCTCCAGGGAAGGGACTGTGTCCCCTCCACGGTCCCCACATGCTGGGATGAGGTCCCTCAGAGCAGTGTTCTCAGGCAGGGAGTTGGGGGAGGTGGTTGGGGGGGGGAGTCTGCCGGGCACCTGCACTCACGCCTGACCTTACTTCATTCCCCGCTCCCCAACAGTGACCAAACCATATCTGAAGCACATCACCGACATCTTATTTCTTTCACAAATATTCAATATTACCTGAGAGTTCAGGATTCTATTTTTTTTTTTTTTAAGCCACAAAACCCTATCACTCTTAACACAGGGGCCATTATCACAGTTAATGCCATCAAATATCTAATCAGTAGTCCGTGTTCGCATTGCCCTGACTGCCTCATGAATGCCTTTTTTTTTTTTTTTAACAACTTGTTTGTTTGAGTCTAGATTCAATTAGGTCCACACATTGTGACTGGATGTGTGTGTGTGTGTGTGTGTGTGTGTGTGTGTGTGTGTGTGTGTGTGTGTCTTTAAGTTACTTTGCTTGGAAGTCATCCGGAACAGGTCTTCTCTTTGTGATTCTGTCACTAAGTCCATGCCTAGATCCCTTGGCTTCATTTTGCTCTCTGCTTTTACAAATTGATTAAAAATGTTTCCATCTTGGGGCACCTGGGTGGCTCAGTGGGTTAAGCCTCTGCCTTCAGCTCAGGTCATGATCTCAGGGTCCTGGGATCAAGCCCCACATGGGGCTCTCTGTTCAGTAGGGAGCCTGCTTCCTCCTCTCTCTCTCTCTGCCTGACTCTCTGCCTCCTTGTGATCTCTGTCAAATAAAAAATTAAAATCTTAAAAAAAAAATAAATGAAATGTTTCCATCTTGTTTCTGGCTCCAAAGTCGGCCACACAACAAAGAACATTCAGAGGTCTAACTTTCATTTGTGTCTCCTTCACCCACTGCCCCCTCTGCCTAAGTATTAATTTTTTAAACATTTTAAAAATTTTTGAAAATTCTAAAAAAATTTAAAAAAATTACATTGGTGTCCACGTGTGCGTATATAATGCGTGTGTATGTACATATATAATCCGGATCCCTCCCTCCTCTTCTGGCAGGAATGCTAACACAAGAACACGCTGTCATGCTTACCTCCACCTTGCTTCAGTCATGGTCTATCTTGCCCTCGATCTCGCCCGCAGGTGTCTGTCTAGATCTTTCTTGTTCTTCCTCACGCCAGACTCCTCCACTGTGCTGATAAGCACAGTCCCCTACTGATGGACATTTTCCTCGTTTCCTGTCTTGGGCTGTCACAAACAGAATGGCAGTAAAAAGCCTTGTGCTTCCCATCTTTCGGGACACCTGCCAGAGTTGGTTTATAGCAATGGGATTCCTGAGTCACAGGTCAGATACACGCATTTCTGCTAGCTTTGGCCACATGCCCCTGCGAAGGGATTACACCATGTCAGGTTGCTACCAGCGGTGGAGGAAGGTGACAGTTTCCCTCCCTGCCTCCCCAGCAGAAGGAGTTGCCAGACTTCTGGATTTCTGCCAATCTGATAGGTGGGAAATGGTATCTCCAAGAGGAGTTTCCACTTGCATTTCTTTTATTTGAGCCTGTGGATCCTCTTTCCTATAGTTCAGGGCCATTTGCATTTCTTTTCCTGTGAATTGTCTGGTAATATTTTTAGCCCATTTTTCTAGGAGGTTGTTGGTTTCCCCTTTCTACTTTTCCAAGTTTGTTACAAATAGGAGACGTTAATCCCTTGTCTGGGATAAAGGTTCAGGTATTCCTTTGATTGCTCTTTTGTCTTATTTGTTCCTTCATTCGCTCCTCCCAAGCCCCTGGATGCTGGAGATACTGGGGTGAAGAGGGTGGCCCCAAGGGGCCCCACCACTGTGTGCTGCCCAAGCGAGAAGCTCGTTCCTGTTCTGGATGCTCTCTACCCCAGCCCCTCCGGGGTTGGCCTTTCTGCCTCAGGGCCTCTGGCCTCCTGCCCTACTCAGACACTTAGCATCTTCCAGTTCTAGCTCAGCAAGGGCCAGAAATGAGCCCAATGTCCTCTGTATCTCTCCCCACATGCCTAGCACCTAATGGATGAGGAAGTGAAGAGTGAGGGAATCAGTGAATGAATGAGTGAATAAATGAATCTTCCAAGGATAAAACTGCCTTTGGCTCAGGAAACCAAGTCAGAGGGGAGCTGAGAAAAGCCCCTCCACAATCAAAGTTTCTTTATCCCTTGCCTTCCCTTCTAATTCAAATCAGAATGCTACTCTTTTTTGTTTGTTTGTTTGTTTAAAGATTTTATTTATTTATTTGTCAGACAGAGAGAGCGTGCACAAGCAGGGGGAGTGGTGGGCAGAGGGAAAAGCAGACTCCCCGCTGAGCAGGCAGCCTGATGCTGGACTGGATCCCAGGACCCTGGGATCATGACCCCAGCCACGCCCCACCAAATGAGCCACCCAGGCACCCCCCCTTTTAAAAAATTTTTACTTTTTAAAGATTTTATTTATTTATTTGACAGAGATCACAGGTAGGCATAGGAGAAGGCAGAGAGAGAGGAAGGGAAGCAGGTTCCCTGCTGAGAAGAGGGCCCCAATGTGGGGCTCCATCCCAGGACCCTGGAATCAGGACCTGAGCTGAAGGCAGAGGCTTTAACCCACTGAGCCACCCAGGCACCCATAAAAAGAACTGCTACTCTTTAAATTGCTTGCAGACAATTTATTATGTCTGTTTCATTTCATGATTTATTTATTTAAGATTTTATTTTTAAGCAACTTCTACACCCAATGTGGGGCTAGAACTCACGACCCTGAGACCAAGAGTCACAAGCTCTACTGACTGAGCCAGCCAGGTGCCTCTCATTTCATGTTTAAAAGAATGTCTGCTTATTGTCAAAAGTGGGGAAGTACAAAGAAGAAGAAAATCGATATAACCCATTGTCCAGCGTAAGCCACTGTGAACACTGGGGTGTATTCAACTTTCTTCTTTAATTTACATTTTATTTTTGTCTCTCTGTTTTCAACATATCTACATATGTATATATGCATACATGTACCCCCTTTAACATTCTCACATACCTCATGACATTGAACTTCAGTACATCATCATAATTGTAAATGATCATATAATATGCCAGGCCCTGAATGTATCATATCCAAGCTAACCTCTTCCTCCGTGTCCTCATCTGTAAAGTGGAGATAACCATGTGTCTACTTTGTAAATTCCTCATGAGGGTCCGTTGTGGTCCCAGGCATGGCAAGCTCCCGGTGGCTGTTAGACAAGGTCATCATTGTTATTACTCTATCCTAATTGTGGACATTTAAATTCTAACCTCATTCTACTGCAAATAACTCTATAAGGAACCTCTCTCCAGCTCCGGGAAGTTTTGTGGGGGCCTCAGACTGCTACACCCCACACACCCACTGAGCACAAGGGTACACAGAGTGAGCAAGGTGTGCTGGGGAGAACCAAAGTTAGGATGGCAGATCGGTGCCCCTGGAAGCCTGGGGAGAGGGGTGTCTGCAAAGGCTCAGAAGCCTGAAAGCCCATGGGAATTCCGAAGAGCTTGGTGGAGCAGCAATGGTGGTCCCTTGTCTATCAAGGAAACAGTTGTGACCCAGGAAAGGAGAGTAGCTTGTCTGACAACAGGGATGGGAACCAGCTTTGGACCTCCTGACTCTCTGGCCTGCATTCCACATATGCCATGGGCCATCCTGCCCTCTCTAGAAACATCTGGAAGACTAGGTGAGCTCTGATCACCTCCACATCTCTTGGAGGCCTCCCAAATGCAGACCCTCAGGCTAGCGACTGATAGGTCTCCAGAGGTCCTACCCTCACCTCCCACCCCTCAACACAGCCCCTTGGAGATAAAGACTGGAAAGTCCCAGGGCCCCTGCAAGTGACCAGCCGGAGCACATAATTCAGCCACGGCCTGCCCTGTGTTTATTTTGTAAAAGACCGTGGCCATGACACCCAGGGCTTCTGCCAAGAGGGCAGAGTCCTAGTAGGTCCAGAAAGAGTTGGGGGCTTGAGTAGCATGAAGGTTCAGGGCCTGCCAGGCCAAGCCAGCCCGAGGGACAGATGCTGACAAGTGGAAGTGGAGGAGTCCTGCCTGTCATCATTCAAGGTCCACGATTAAGACTGGTTCTGTAGCATCTCCAAAGCTTTCTAGGCATCAAAAGATTAGTAATTCTTGGAAGGAACATGACTCTTCTTTTGTGGGCTGAATTCGAGGGCCCTGTCTGTAATAGCAGCCTCATAGCTTCGCGGTCCAAACACACGTGTGTAATTCTCTTCCACACACTGCTCCTGTCCTCTGCTGTTTTGAGAAGACAAGGCCAAGGACTGGGAGATGGCAGTCCCACCATGGGGGGAGGTCCACACTCTAAGCCTTGGACATTTTCTGCTAAGAGGGCCTGACATTTCTCTGAAGGGCCTTGGAAGTTAAACCTCACATTCAGATCAAGGGATCCCAGAGGTGTTTGGCTTTTCCTCTCATGGGCAGGAATGTAGGAAGACCTCAGAGATGAAGAGGGACTTAAGCACACCATTTGGTGGCAGAATGGGGCTGAGAACACAGGTCTCCTGATTGCAGTCCCAATTCTCTGGGACCATGGTGTCCCCCTCCAGCAAAGAGCAGCAGTGGGGAGACATTCAGCAGCAGCTGGGGGAGGGGTGGGGGAGGCTCTGAGTCAGGCTGTGCCAATGAGGGGCTCACTGTAACCACACCCCCCACCCCCCGCCTGTCTTGAGGGGCTACTAGAGGCTAAGACATCTGAATCGGGGTGGGTAGAGGACTGGCAGGGGCGGATCCCGAGAGCTGTGAGGAACAGGGTGGAGAGACACGGGAAAGTTTCCAGCAGGAGTTACATAAAAGGTTGAAAGGTGAATGGTATCTCATTACCAGGAGAGGTAGAGAAGGGGTGATCCAGGGGCGGGGAGGAGCAAGGCGACATCCTAAAAGGAGGTGGACCTTCCCATTCCTAGCTGCAGCGAGTCCCTGGGGCTGTCGCCAGGACCCCAGTATCTAGTGTAGACTTCCCACTTCGGGGCTCCAGAATGCCACCCAGCACCTTTAGGGGGGGCGTATGCGTTTATACAGAGATTCATGGGATATGGGCATTTTATTCTAAAAGAGTGAGTGTCTAATGCTGGCAAGGCAGGAGTTGTGCCAGCTGGTGAGGAAAGCCCTTTCTGGAGCAGTGGCGTGTGGATCTGCCTGCGCTGGTGGGGGCAGGGGCTACTTCTTTCTCGGTGTTCATTCTCTTGACTTGCAAATTGCAGTTTAAATGCCTATCTGTTCACATTCAGGTGTTGAGGTGGCTACTCTCTCCTCCTTTCACCTCGATCACGTTCCGATCCCCCCACCTCCACCCCGCTAGCGGCTCTGTGAGCCTCAGTTTCCCCACATGCAAAATGAGGCAGGCTAGTTCTTAAGGCCGCTTGCAGGCTCATTGCTGGGATGGCATAGGCGCCCTCTGGTGCCCGTCATTGCCCATGCAACCTGGGAGCAGGCTCTGCCGTTTGCCTGGCGCTGGGAGAGTGTGTGGCCGTGTGTCGTGTGTCGTGTGTCGGAGTGGGCCTGTCTATTCAATGGTACACAGAGGATGTGTCCGGCTTGGGGTACATAGAAAGCACAGCTTCCCTGACTCTCAGTCCCTGATAAAATCACAGTCAGAGGGGCGCCTGGGTAGCTCAGTCATTGAGAGTCTAAGCCTGCTTCTCCCTCTCCTGCTCCCCCTGCTTGTGTTCCCTCTCTCTGTGTCTTTCTCTGTCAAATAAATAAATAAAAACCTTTAAAAGAAAATCACAGACAGAGAGGTAGGGCCATTTAAAACAAAGGCAAACGGGCTTCTCACTCAGTGGGGGTCTACTTCTCTCCCCTCTCTCTCTCCTTCTGTCCCTCCCCCATTCTCTCTCTCTCTCTCTCAAATAAATAAATCTTTCAAACAAAGGCAGAGACTGCCAAAACCTTCCTGGGGCGGGCCTGGGATGCCCATCTTGCTAATACACACGGACTGCATTACTCCTCTGCTCAAAATCTCATCTTGTTACCCCTCTGCTAAACTGTGTAAATATCAAACTTCTGGCCAGGGCACTTAGGGTCCTCCTAAAAGCCCCTTCTTGATCACCCTTATGGCTTCATTTTGACACTTTTCCTTCTTTCCTGTCCCACTTCAGGTGAACTATTCAATCCTTTCCCATCTCCTAGCCTTTCTTTATGATGGTCCTTTTCTCTAGAGTGTCCTACCCTCTCCTTTGGTCTCCACAGCATCTTTCAAAAGTTGCCAAATGCTATCTCCTCCAGGAAGACTTCTTGGATTTTCCACTTGGGTCGGAGCTCTCCTTCCCCTGAATATCTTGGTAACTCTGTCTACACCTGTCTCCTCAGATGTAGAGAGTTTCCCCAGTAACTCAGGTTGAAAATGTCCAGTTGTCTAGCCCCTCCCTGGGAGGGGAGCTCCATGTCTGCTTTGTAATAGTCTTTTCAGACACTGAACCCTCCCTGCTGGCATCCAGGCTGTCCTCTGCAGTACCCCGACTCCCACGAGGAGTCCCCCTCCTTTGTACCCTCAGTTTTAGCCAACACGGCTGCTCTTGTGGAAGGAGGTCTGGTGGTAGAGGTGAAAGACATGCCACTTAGGTCAGACTCTTGTTGAGTCCCAACCTTCAGAGTGCAAATGGCTGCCCAGGACATAGGCTCCAGCTGCTGAACTGTGTGTGGAGGCTGGTTTCTGCATGCCCCAAATTAAGAGACCCCATTAGCCTGGCTCTTTCCTTCAAAGACAGAAGTAGTTTAACTGTAGCCTTAATAGTTAATACTTCTGGCTATTTGTAGAAGTCTGCGATTATCAATGTGTTGTGCGCTGTAACATGAAATTCTCACACAACCCATTTATAGATGAGGAAATAGGGAATCAGAGATGGTGGGTTACATTGAGACGGTGGGTTACTGAGCTCAAACTCAGACCCTGCTTTCCGAGTGTCTCCAAATCCTGTGCAGTTTCTGGAATGCTCTGTTGTCACTGTGCCTTGCACATAGTAAGTGCTTGATAAAACACAGCCATAAACAAATATATAACTGTCTCCTTCTGCTAGCCTTCCAGTCTGTGTCAGTCCCACATGCTCACCTCTGTGTGAGAAAGAGTCTCAGAACTGGGATTGTCTGAGAGAGGAGTAGCTTCAGGGGCTGAAGGGGGAGGTGGTGCCTACATCCCAGAAGGGGTGAATTCCCTGAGTCCAGGTGTTAGGGGGTAGTGGGTCCTGGGCATGGTGAGGACAAGCAGGTATCTGCTGGGCCACTGTCCCAGTTGGTGTGTGGCTCTCGAATGTCCCATCACTTCAGGAACCATGGTGTGGCGGCAGGGTGCAGACTGGAGTTAATCTAGGTTCTCTGAGAAGCAGAAGCCAGGGCAGGATTAGATGTGTAAGAGTTTAATCAGAGGACATATCTGTGAGGGGAAGGGAGGGGTGCTGCGGAGGGTTAAGTGACCCTCAGAGAACGATGCTGATCTGACCTGGGTGGAGGAGGCAGGGAAGGAGGAAGGCAGGCGGGAAGGAGGAAGGCAGGCGGAAAGGGCAGGATTTTTGAGTGAAGAGCACTTCTAAGAAAGTTGGGCAAGACCAACTTGGGTGGGGGGTGGTGTCCTCTGGCCAGGTGCCTGTGCTGGGGTCCTGCCCCTCCTGGGAAAGGGTCTCCTCTGTAGACCTGCGTGCTCAGTCACCGGGGGGTGGGCAGCGCCGCCCCTGCAACCACATGACCGGGCTCCGTGCCTGGGGTGGAGAGGTGGGCATTGTGGGCGAGGGCGAGGAAAACCCTCTCTGGCGTAGAGCTGGTGTGAATGCCATGTGCATGGACGGAGGCGCCTGTGCGCGCGCGCGCGTGTGTGTACGTGCGCGTGTGTGTGTACGCGCCCCCACATGCTCCTCTTTCTCAGTGGTAATTCTGTTGAGTCCTGTTCACATCCAGCTGTGGAGGTGGCCACTTCCTCTCCTCTCCCTCACCTTGACCTTGTTGCCTCCCACTGAGCCTCAGTTTCCCTGCATGTAGTATGAGGCAGGCGGACTTGCTGGTCTTTAAGGCCTGAAGCGCAGCTGCTGAAGCCATCTGCTCCCGAGTCAGAAAGCAGAGAGGGCGTCCTCACCCGCCCCATCTAACCCGCCTGGCCTAGGAGGACCGCCATCAGAGTCCACCGCCGCGAGGAGGGAGAACGTGCACCTCCCGGAAGCCAGCAGAGAGGCTGATTGGCCCAGCCTGTGTCACGTGTCCAGCTCCGGTCCAATCAAATATGACCAGAGGATGGAGCCACTTGCCACCGCCCACTCAGCAGGGCTTTGGCGCTTGGTCTCAGAAGTGAAGGTATGCTGCTTGGAGTTGGGGCCCTTGCGCGGCAGGTAAGGAAGTGTGAGGTGTAGGTTTGACTCTGGCTTGACGTGTCCTCTCAGCACGACACACCTGGTACCGCCTGGTACCGCCACAGGGCCAGGGGCTGGACTTTTGTTTTTCCCAGTGCTGGGTCGTGCACACTGCCTGACCCCCTAGGAGTGTCTGGGCTGGCGTGCCCTGCTGTTGCCCACCCCAAAAGGCTGACCTCTGCTGGCCACTATAGGCACTACACCTCCCTGGTGACTACCACCCCAGGGCAGGAACACAGGATCTGCCTTCCAGTTAGCCTAGAAGGCTTTTGTAGGTGGGGACACTGCCGTTAAATAGCCCAGGCTCTACTTTTGGGCTCAGATATGGTTCTCCCACGAACTCAAGGAAGTTCCTTTCTTCCTTAGGGTGTTTCCCTCATCTGTCAAGTGGGTATCATCCCACTGAACTGGTGCGAAGAGGCTATGTGGTATGGAGGTTGGGAGGCTCAACTTTTTTTTTTTTTTAAGATTTTATTTGTTTATTTGACAGAGAGAGAGATCGCAAGTAGGCAGAGAGGCAGGCAGAGAGAGAGGAGGAAGCAGTCTGAGAGCCTGATGCGGGGCTTGATCCTAGGACACTGAGACCATGACCTGAGCCGAAGGCAGCGGCTTAATCCACTGAGCCACCCAGGCGCCCCATGGGGGCTCAACTTTTGAGCTGATTTGAATCCAGCTTCAGCAGTTGCTTGCTGTGTGACCTTGGGCAAGTTTACTCAAACTCTTGAAGCCTCAGTCTCCCTATCTATAAAGTGCGAGGGAAGAATTTCTCTTTTGTTCTCTGAAAGGTGATGTGAAGATTCCATAAGCGAATGTATGGACACCTCTGAGCATGGCATTTGGTATCAGTCGCATCACTGTGGGGTGACCGTGCTAGGCAGTATGCTGGGGGGCATGCTCATTCATCCCTTATCCTTCACCTCTTTCCCAGCCCCACCTCTCACAGTGCCCTGGCTAATGCGCCAACCAGTGATCAGTGTCTGGCCCACAGTGGGGCTCAGCCATGCATTGAGAGTGGGAATGCACTGCAGACCTCTTCCTGGGTGGCCTCAACCGCATCCATTAGCTTTTATCAAGTATTCCTCACCTAGTAGGTAAGTCTCTGTTCTGACGGGTTCCCAGGCATTTCTGCACAGGCGGGATGCTTTCTACCATGTGAACACTCACTGCAGGCTTGGGAGGAGCCTATCTTAGATGTCTGAACATCTGGATTTCAGTCCGTTCTTTGCTGTTCACTCCCTATTTGCTAAAGAATCAACTAAAGAAAGACTCCATGAGCTGGGGCGGCAGAGGAATCATAGGGAAAGTAAGAAAAGAGGGAGGATCCCCCAGTTAGGTCCGGGGATCCAAGCAGGGAGAGGCCTTGAGCCCCTGGTGCAGCCAGATAAGTGGGAGGAGCCTGGACCTCCTTGCACCACAACAGGTAGTGTGGAGTGGAAATGGAAGTTGTCCAGTGGGTACACCCAGGCAGGCGGGCCTGATGCGGCCTTACAGAATTGCTAGGATCCCAGAGAGCTGGTTAACTGGGTGGGGAGAGTGTCCACAGAGATTTTTCTGCCTGTCTTCACTAGAGTTGGAGCAGAAGAAAGGTCTTTCCTGAGAATCTCTAGGAAACCAGGACAAGCCCAGTTTCAAGTGAGTGTGGTGCCAGAATTCACCCTGCCTATTGCCCCTCCATTCCCTTGCAAACAAAACAAAACAAAACCCCAAAACAAAAACCCTAAGTAAAAATGCAGTTTAAAGTATTCCCCAGATGCCTGATGAAGCAATTGCAAATGCTCCCTGGAGAAATACAGTTTAAATCTAGGCTTCAAAGAATTCTCACACATAAACTTCCAAGGAACAGGAGGTCATACTAAAAAAAATCATTAAACAGAAGAGAAAATAAGCTACATGAAATGAGAGTCAGCAGAAAACAACATTGCTGAATCAGACCAACAGCACCACTAACTGAAGATACTGAAATTATCTGTTATAGAATATAAAATAATTATGTGTGGTTTGTTTAAAATAATTAAAGAAGCGATCGAAAGTATGATAAAACAATGAGAGAGAGTATCAAAACTGATCAAATGAATCTGAAAAAAAAAAAAAACCACATAGAATTTCTAAAAATGACAAATACAATTGAAAGTGAAGCCTAATAGATGAAGGGTTGGTTCTGGGAAAGATGGAGTAAACGCGATCTGCTTTGTCTCCTCCTGAATGTACTTATAATCCCTGGACAGAATGTGTGGACCATTGAAAAGTAAATGGTAGTCAGTACATTGGTGAAGGAAACAAGGATTTGAAGTACAACTGAATTGGGTTGAGTTTCCCATTTTTTCCTTCCAGAATTGGCTGGCCTGGACCTAAAGGCAGCCTGAAATCTGGAAGTGTGTACCATGTACAGGCAGAAAGAGCTTCAAGAGAACAAACAGAATTTTCTTTCTGGCCTGAAGAGTAGGAAGGGGGCTCCGAAGGATCAGAGGGAGAAGGAAGTTTCTCTGTTTCTTTTTTCCATCTCACCCATGCCAGCCCCTAGTCAGTCTTGCGATGGTGGTAGTGACAATGGTGAGGATAGCAAGGAGATACCTAAAATCCTGAGGGAAAGAAAACCTCCTCTCTGTTAGAAGACCTGTGAACACAGGAGCTTGAGAAAATTCCTGTTGCTGTTTTCTCTCTTTGTCCCCCACTGTCTAATCCCACATACGGATGCAGTCATAAGAAGGGCATAGCAGAGCTGGGAAGCTAAAGCCCCAGATTTCTGGCTGGGAGCTGGGAGGAGAGGCCCCAGGGAGCTAGGAAGTTTTAGAGTGATAGTGGAGAAGAGAGAATGCCAGAGAGTAATTCTGTAGCTTTGTAAACCTCTGGGGTCACTTCCAAACTGTACATGCATCAATCTGATGCTAAATATGAAAGATTTTGAGAACTGGACAATGGGGCAGGCCATCACCCAGTTTTCAGACTGGTGTGGCACACGTAGGATACATTTGAATCGCACCACGAAAGGCTTTGAAAATTGAACTGATACTGGAACCAGAGCCTACAAAAAGTGGGTTGAAGCTTGTAGTTGAACCTTGATTCAATCATTTGTCTGCTAATATGTATATTTTTTTAAATCAGCATTCTTTTGAGTATTTAAACAAGACCCAGAGTCACATAACATGATAGTCAAAATGTCCAGGATGCAATCTAAGTGACTTGGGTTATGAAGAACTAGAAAAATCCCAACTCATAGCAAAAAGACAATCAATCTCTGTCAACCCCAAGAAAATATAGTTAGTGAAATGAACAGTACAAGATTTTAAAGCTTCTACTATAAATATAATAAGTGAGTGTGAACACTCTTGAAATAAATGAAAAAATAGAAAGTCTCAATAAAAACAAGATTTAAAGAAGAATCAAATGGAAAATATAGAACTGGAGAATACAATAACCAAAATTTTAAAATAAATGGATGGGCTCAATAGCAGAATAGAGACAACAGAGGAAAGCATTAGTGAACTTAAAGATACATCAGTAGAGATTATTCAATCTGAACAATGGAGAGAAAAAAATTAAAAAAAAAATTGAACAGAGTCTTCAGGGGCCAGTGGGACAATACTAAAACGTCAAACATTCATGTCATTTGAGTCCTGGAAGGAGTGGAGAAAGAGTGGCATTCAGTAAATAATAAAAAAATAATGGCTAAAACCTTACCAAATTGATAGTTTCAAGAAACTCAGCAAACCTCAAACAGGATCAGCTCAAAAACATCACCTCCCAAGAACAAATGTTTGATCATGAATGTAGTCAAATGTTTTCAAACTGAAAACAAAGAAGAAGATCTGGAAAGTAGTCAGAGAAAAATGTGTTTTATTTATAGGAGAATATATATTTGAATGACTGTTGATATCTCATCAGAAACCATGAAGGCTAAAAGGAAATGAAATAACATTTTGAAAGTGCTGAAAGAAAAGAACCACCAACCCAGAGTTCTATATCCACTGAAATTATCCTTTAGGAATAAAGGTGAAATAAAATATCCTCAGATGAAAAAAATCTAAGAGACTTTGTTGTCAGCACATCTGTTCTAAAATAAATACTAGAAGAAATTCTTTAGATGGAAGGAAGGTAATACCATAGGAAACTTGGAACATCAGAGATGAAGGACAAGCAACAGAAGTAGTAAGTATCTGGGTAAATGACTTGACCTTCTCTTGAGTTCTCTAAAATATGATTGACAGTTGAAAGCAAAAATTTGACTTTTCTGATGACATTTTCAGTGTAGGTCTATTATATAAAACAGCTATAATATAAAGAAAGGAGGGTAAAGAGACTTACATGGTGGGGATATTTCTACATTCCATATAAGGTAAGTATACGTTCAGAGTAGACAGTGAAAAGTTAAGTATGTAAGTTGCAATCACAAGAAACTTATCAAAGAGATACAGTAAAAAATACAACAAGATAAATTAAAATGGAATGCTAAAAATGTTTATATGACCCAAAGAGAGAAGGGGAGGGGAGACAGAGGAACAAAGACCAGAGAGAGCAAACAGAAAGCAAATAATACAATGACAGCCCTAAATTTAAAGATAACAATTATTACATTCAATCTAAATAGACTAAACATAACAATTAAAGGAAATGGTCAAAATGGATTCAAGAAAACAAGATACAACTATACGCTGCCTACAATTATATTGATATAATGATATAGATAGGTTAAAAGACTAAGACATATATACTAACCACTGAATAGATGAATTTATGATACATTATGATACATGAATTATATCTCACTAAAACGGTTAAAAAAAGATTCAGATAAGTGATGGGGCACCAATCAAAAGAAAGCTGGAGTGACTATATTAATATTGGACAAAGTAGAATAAAGAGCAAAGAAAATTACTAGAGATAAAGGGATGCATGGCATAACAAAAAAGGGCCAATTCATTAAGAGGGCATAACAATCCCAAGTGTGTATGCACCCAATAACAGGACTTCAAAATACATGAGGCAAAACTGGAGTAAACTGAAAGGAGAAGTGGAAAACTCCACAGTTATAGTGGAGACTTCACTGTTCCTTGCTCAGTAATTAACAGAACAGGTAAACAGAAAACAGCAAGCATGTATATGAGCTAAGCCATAAACCAGCTGGAACTAATTGATGGTGATAGAAAATTCAGTCAAAAACCAGTTGAAAACCAATTCTTCCGAGTGTGCGAAGAACCTACATCAAAGAAGACCGCATTTTGAGTCATAGAACAAGTCTTAACAACTTTAAAATAATTGAAATCATACAAAGTATGTTATTTGATCACAGTGAAATCAAACTAGAAATTTATAGCAGAGCAATAACTGGAAAATCTCTAAACACTTTGAACTTAAAAAACACATTTTTAAATAACTCATGGGCCAAAGGAAAGTGTTACGGAAATTAGAAAATATTTTGAGCTGAATAAAAGGAAAACATACCAAAATTGTGAGATGCAGCTTGAACAATGCTTGCAGGGAAATTGATAGCATTAAGTGGTTGTATTAGGAAAGAGGAAAGATCTCAAATCAACGATCTAAGCTTTCACCTTCAGAAACTAGAACAAGAGAAATATAAACCCAAAGCAAGCAGAAGGAAGAAAATAATAATGACAAAAGCAAAATTAAATGAAATTGAAAATAAGAAAACAATAGGGAAAAACAGTGAAATAAAAAGCTGATTCTTTGGGGCCCCCCAGGTGGCTCAGTCAGTTAGCTGTCTGCATCTGGCTCAGGTCGTGACCCCAGGGTCCTGTGATGGAGTTCCGCATTGGTCTCCCTGCTCCACAGGGAGTCTGCTTCTCCCTCTGCCCCTCCTCCCACTCATACTCTCAGTCTCTCTCTCTCTCTCAAATAATAAATAAAATCTTTAAAAAAAATAGCTGATTCTTTGAAAAAAAATGAATAGAATTGACAAAGTCCTAGATAGACTAAGAAAAAAAGAGAGAAGACAAAAAAAAAAAAAAAAGAGAGAGAGAGAGAAAGAGAAGACACATTATTACCAGTATCAGGAATGAGAAATGAATGATCGTAACAGAGCTCACACACATTAAAAGACTAATAAGGGAATAATGATATGAACAACATTACAAAATAAATGGACAACTTAGATAAAATGAACTAAATCCTCAAAAGTCACGAACCATTAAAAACTCATCCAAGAAGAAATAAATGACTCAGATAGTCCTATATTAAAGAAACTGAATTTATAGTTAAAAACCATCTGAAAAAGAGAACTCCATACCCAAAAGATTTCACTGGCAAATTCTACCAAGTGTTTAAGGAAAAAAACCAAACCAATCTTTTGACATATAATCTCTTCCAGAAAATAGAAGGGAACACTTTCCAATTAATTTTATGAGTTTAATTTAATCCTGATGCCCAAACCAGACAGATAATAGATGAAAAGAAAACTACAGATCAATATCCCTAATGAACACAAATGCAAAAATCCTTGAGAAGATATTCACAGATTGAATCCAGCAATACATAAAAAAATGAGTGGTCTTAGGAGTGCAAAGCGTTGAAGATAAATCAGTGTAATCCACTCTATTAATGATCCAAAGAAGAAAGACCACAGGAGCATATAACCCAGCAATGCAGAAAAAGTATTTGAAACCAACAGAGCCAGTGACAGAGGCTTTGCTAAGGGCAGAGTCGGATGGATACCACAAGGAAAAGAGGAGATTGCAGCAAGGTCTAATGGTGGTGGAGCTTAAACAAAGCCACCCCTGGAAAATAAGAGTTTTGCCCTGTGTGGTGTAATACTGAAGGATCAGTGTCCTGTCTATTGGGGAATTGGTTGAGAATGTGAGACCAAGGGTGGCAATCTTATGAGGAGTCATTTTTGTGGGAGAGAGATGACTTGGAGAGAGAGAAATCTTCTGGATGTTTGATGGTGAAGGAAAATAAGGAAGGGAGAGGTAGAAATGAAAGGTTCTATAGAAACAAAGGAAACCTGTGAAAACCACTTCGCCTTACTGTAGAAACAGAAGAGGACACTCTTGAACTAAATTTGAGAGAACCTCTCAAGTACTTTACCCTTGTCTACACAGAACCACCTGTAAGTCATGGTCGAGAAAAACATCAGATATTTAAAATAGAACATGGAAGCCAACATCTACACAAACCTTTGATAAGACAGGGAATGAGAGTCAAAATATTTTCAGCCAATAAAATTCCCTCCAAAACCAGTGGTGAAGGAGAGCAAAAATGTTTGCAGAACACCCTGACTTGAATTAAAGTTCTTTAAACAAATATTTGCAGATAGGAGAAAAAAAAACCCCACCTCAAATCATGAATTTGAAAACTCAGACTGGAAGTGGGCAAAACAGAAATGGTAGATGCAAAATTCAGGAAAGAAATGAAACAAATTGCAAGGTGCCCAGGGCGGAATAGATTTGACTGAACAATATAATAGGGGAGGGATGAAAACAGCTAAGAATGCCAAGTTCATGAAATAAAGAGATTTAATAACACCAAAGAGAAACTGTTATCTGGAGAAGGCAGGCAGAGAAGTGTCAACTTGTATATAATTAGAGCCCCTGAAGAAAGAAAGAAAGAAAGAAAGAAAGAAAGAAAGAAAGAAAGAAAGAAAGAAAGATTAAAACAATGATACAATAACACTCTCTGGAAATAAAATATGATCTGAATTCCTGTGTTTTAACTGTACCTGGGGTAATAGACCTGGAATGCTCAGCTCCAAGACATTAGACTTTGAGGGTAAAGAAACAAATCCTCTGGGCCTTGAATTTGAAAAGACCAATTCCTTACGATGGAAAGGAAATCAGCTTGGCATCAGACTTCTTCATAGAAACATATGAAGAAGGACAACAATGGGATGTTTTCAAGGAACTCAAGGGAAAAAGTACAAACCATGGATTTTTAGGTCCAGGTGAACATAAATAGAAAAGCAAAAGAATAGTTCCAAACATGCAAGGTCTCAAAATACCACATTCACAAATCGTTCTTGAGGAATCTGAACACCCCTATTCTTCTTTTTAGTAATAAGGAGGCCTGGGTTTGAGTCTTTCTAGAGCCACTCTGTTGTGTGACCTTGGCAAGTTATTTCCTTTCCCTGGACTGGTGGCCAGAAGTCTTTGAGATCTCTTGTGGCATGAGCCATGTTGGTTTTCTTTGGTCTTAATGAAGATCCAAGGACTGCAGACTTGGTGAAATGGAGTAGAGAAATGGCTATGGCCAGATGGATTTGGGTTGGAATACTTTCTCTGCCCCATCCATCATCCATCCATCCTCATGCCAGCCACTCCTCAAATTCTGGAGATCCTGCAAAGTTCGAGAAGCAATGGTAGGCTCTGTGGATACAGGACAGCCAAGCAGATCTGGGGAGCTTATGTCCTAGTGGGAGAGGGAGACATTTAACTTAGAGTTACACAAATGTCTACTCACAAACTGTGGTAAGCGATGTGAGGAAGTACACAGGATTCTCTGAGCGTGGATAGAGCACGGGACTGTGAGAGCCCAGGGAAGGCTTCCCCAAGAAGATGACACCAAGCCTGGAATGATGTGTGGTCTCCCAGGGGGAGGGGGTGGGGTAGGACATTCTGGGCAGAGGGGACAGAACAGACTGAGAGTACTGTGGTTAGAGAAAGCACAAATCTTTGTGGGGCCAGGTGGCAGAGGCAAGTGGCCAAGTGACGGGACAGAGGTAGGGGCCAGATCCCAGGACGAGGATGTGGTCTGTCTGTAATAGCACTGGGAACACATTGAAACTTTTGAAACAGGGAGGCAGGATGAAAAGATCGTTCTCACTGCACTGGGGAGAATGACTCAGTGGTGGGGGAGCAGGCAGGGAAGAATGTGGGCAGCTCATGTCTTTGCTGTGCAGCTCTGGGTATGTCACTGAACTTCTCTGAGCTTTAATCTCCTCTCTTGTAAGAGTGGAATAACAATGATAACCTACAGAACTGCCGGGAGGATACGATGAAATCAGGGGTGCCGAATGCCTGGCACCGAACAGAAGGTTCAGCGACTCTGACTCCGTGTTACTGTTTAATTTACCTCAGAGGAATGTGCATTCTCTAAAAACAGTTTATTGAAAAACAAACAAACAAACAAACAAACAAACAAAAAAAACAGTTTATGGTATCCTCTTTTCCTCTCCTCCCAGTCCCTGTCTGGGCCTTCTGCCCTCCACGCCAGTTTAGGAATGTCTTTGACAGGAATTGAATGTAACTTCAGTTTGAGTAGGTAAAATCACTCCCTGGATCAGAAACACATGTGGGGAGCATGAGGACCCATGAACCAGAGAGGAGCGGGTCCCCGGGATCTAATCTCCAGCCTCTCATTCCCTTGTCACTGTTTTTGAGGCTTCAGCTCAGTGCTGTTCAGACTTCCTAGACCAGGAATAAAATCCTTCCTTGTAGGACTGTCATTTCCAAAAGAAGCATCAAAGGTGTGAGAGGTTTTCTTTCTCTTACTGCTTTCTCCTTTTTTTTTTTTTTAAGATTTTTATTCAGTATGTATTTGACAGACAGAGATCATAAGTAGGCAGAGAGGTGAAGGAGGGAAGCAGGCTCGCCACTGAGCAGAGAGCCCCATGCGGGGCTTGATCCCAGGACCCTGGGATCATGACCTGAGCTGAAGGCAGAGGCTTTAACCCACTGAGCCACCCAGGCACCCCTGCTCTCTCCTTTTTAAAATTCTACTTTCTGTTTGCTTCAGACATCTAAACTAGTTTGAATCTCCAACTCATTGAGCCCCAAGGCAGTGAGAACCCAGCTTTGACAAAGCTACCCCATCCACTCGCCCCTTGGGAGAATGACAAGCAAACAACCATTCATTGCATGCATATGGCCTGTGAAGACTGGCCTCAGAATTTTATGTACTGACCTCTTTTATTTTTACATGAGGTTTAATATACATGTGATGAAGTGTACCGCACATTCCAATCTTATATGTGCAGCTTAGTGACATTTTACAAATCGAACTTCCACTGTATCCAAGATCTAGAAAATTCCCAGCACCCTAGAAGGTCTCTTTCCTGATGGATAAAAAGGAATAAGCCCCTTCTTTGCGAGTATTTAATAAGTCATAACAGCTGATGTGTCTTACCCATAATAGATGGTTAATAAATGTCCCTTCCCTCCCTGTCCCAGCAGAGCAGGCGTTCCTGCAGGGTTGGGATGTGAACACTCCTGCTTTATGATTCCAACAACTGTGTTTTCTATCTAAGGGCTGCTTCTTCTTGCCATTGGCTTTGGGAACAAGGGGTCATCACTCTGAACTGTATATGAACTACCTGGTGGCTCTATCAAGTTTACCCTGCACTGGATTCAGTGGGAAAGGAGAGACTTGGATGCTGGCTCCGTTAGGAATGATGCTCTGGAATTTAAAACAAATTAGTTTCATTTCCTTCCTTGAATGAAAGACATATGGAGGCAGGCCCACCCAATGCTGATGCCCGGTCCTTGATGCCACCAGGGGCCCAGAGTCTTTCCTGGTAGAACCATTCCCATTACAGAGTCCCCAGTTCGAGCTAGTTGGACGGGCCCTCTGCTCCTTGCAACCAAGCATACTGGCCTTCAGCAGTTTTAAGTCAAGGTCACCGAGTGTTTTATAAAGAAATTCAGCTTATGTCAATAATGGAATCAGAGTAAGTTTTTGTGAGTTCATTCTGGTGAAGGCAAAAGATCTCACATTGTTGTAAATAGTCTTCCACATTTGTTTACAAAATTTTAATATGGAAGAGAGGGTTATTTGTGCTGGCAAACACGGACCTAATTTTTAGTAGAACACAGCAGCATGGTAAAAACAATATTCACATCCAATTAGGAAATTCATGGAGCAGAAATGAACTTGGAATTGGTGCTGGTGCACATATTTGAAAATAGGGCTAAAACAAGCTACAATGGATATCAATTGAAATAGATATTGTACTTATTTGTACATACACACATGCATGGAGAATAATTACAACTTTTTTTGTGGCAAAGAAGATATTTAATGGAAAACATATTTCAATATGGTAGCAGGGCCAGGACTAGGGGGTAGGGGAGGAAGATATCCACCTCTGGGGCAAAGTTTAAGGAGGGTGTCACCAAAAAATATAGTAGTCAAGACAAATAGTACATTTAAAAAAAGATTTTATTTATTTATTTGACAGAGAGAGAGAGATTACAAGTAGGCAGAGCAGCAGGCGGGGGGAGGGGGAAGCAGGTTCCCTGCTGAGCAGAGAGCCCGCTGCAGGGCTCGATCCCAGGACCCTGAGATCATGACCTGAGCTGAAGGCAGAGGCTTATTCCGCTGAGCCACCCAGGTGCCCTGACAAATAGTATTTTAAAAATCAGAATTAATGCAAAAATCCATGTGAACAAATATCAACATTTTGAATAGACAGGATCAGGATTATCGATTTTTCCTTTTATCTCAGTCATCCAGTATGATTTGGTACAGCACTGCAAGCAAGATGTTTTGTTTTTGTTTTTGCTCTTTGCCCTCAGTCAGATTTTTTAATGTTTGAGCCTTTGGAGAATTACCTTGTAAATCATTTTAAGTGTTTACAGTGGAATTTTGTGAGTCCTCCAAATTGTGTTCTGAAGAAACGAAAAGTCTTTAATCACAATGTTCCACAAGCGTGCCAAAAAACCCTGTAACTTTTAAAACTTGTATCAAATTTTAGGTATTTCAGTGATTTCACACTAGAAAACATTTACATTTATCCCTCAAAAGCGAGGGAGTTGTTGAATAAATTAGCTGATGGGACCTTAAATGGTGGCCAAGATTTAATTTAGAAATTCAGTAGTTTTTCTTTGACTTGTGGGAAGAATGTTTTAATGGAGCACCTATTTTTAATTGGGCAAATTTATATTTTGTGCTTGAACTGCAGGGAAGATGGAAGGGCTGACATTTTGCGGCATCTATGATTGGCAAAATATTAAAAAGAATTACAAAGTCAAGTTATGTGGTGAGTTTTATCTTCTTATCATATTTGTTAAAGAAAGATATTCTAAATGGAGGTTAAAGAGATACTACCTGTGAAAATATTTGGGCTGAAATAGTTAATCATTCCTATCTAAAGAAATTCGAAGTGAAAATATCCTTCAGTTGACAAAATTTGCTCAGAGCTTCCTTGGCATCTGCAGAGAAACTGTATTCTTATTGAAACTATATTCTTATTAAAAATATTGTGATTTCAGCAATAGCCAAACTATAGAAAGAGCCCAAATGTCCATTGACTGATGAATGGATAAAAAAGATGTGGTATGTGTGTATATAGTGGAATATTATGCAGCCATAAAAAGAATGAACTCTTGCCATTTGCAACAATATGGATGGAGCTAGAGTGTATTATGCTAAGTGAAAAATAAGAAAGAGAAAGAAAGAAAATACCATATAATCTCACTCATATGTGGAATTTAAGAAAGGAAACAGGTGAACATATAGAAAGGGGGAAAAGAAAAAAAAGGAGAAAGGTATACAAGCCACTGAAGGTTGCTGGAGGGGAGGTGGGTGGGGGCCGAGCTAGATGGCTGATGGGCATTAAGGAGGACACTTGTGATGAGCGCTGGGTGTTGTATGTAAGTGATGAATCACTGACTTCTACCCCAGAAACCAGTATTACACTCTATGTTAACTAAAATTTAAATTAAAAAAATACTGTGATCTACAGAGAAGAGTCTGCAAAGCATATCAGCAATTCCCATCTTATTAATCCAAAAATATAATCTTGAAGATGATTATAGCAATTCTTTGAGAGGGGAAAAAGGAGACTATATGTATGTATATATATACATACATATATATATATATATATATATATATATATGAATAGATTTTTTTAAATTAACATATAATGTATTATTTGCCCCAGGGGTACAGGTCTGTGAATTGTCAGGCTTACACACTTCACAGCACTCAACATAGCACATACCCTCTCTAATGTCCATAACCCAACCTATCCCTACCCCGCTACTGCCCAGCAAGCCTCAGTTTTTTTTATGAGATTAAGAGTTTCTTATGGTTTGTCTCCCTCTCAATTCCATCTTGTTTCATTTTTTCCTTCCCTATCCCCCAACCCCCCATTTTGCCTCTCAGATTCCTCATATCAGGGAGGTCATATGATAATTGTCTTTCTCTGACTGACTTACTTGGCTCAGCATAATATCCTCTAGTTCCATCCAGGTCGTTGCAAATGCCAAGATTTCATTTCTTTTGATGGCTGCATAGTATTCCATTGTATATCTATACCGTATCTTCTTTATCCATTCATCTGTTGATGGAAATCTAGGTTCTTTCCATAGTTTGGCTATTGTGGACATTGCTGCTATAAACATTCAGATGCACGTGCCCTTTCAGATCACTACATTTGTATCTTTAGGGTAAATACCCAGTAGTGCAGTCACTGGGTCATAGGGTAGCTCTATTTTTGACTTTTTGGGGAACCTCCATGCTGTTTTCCAGAGTGGTTGCACCAGCTTGCATTCCCACCAACAGTGTAGGAGGGTTCCCCTTTCTCCGCATCCTCGCCAGCATCTGTCATTTCCTGACTTGCTAATTTTAGCTATTCTGACTGGTGTGAGGTGATATCTCATTGTGGTTTTGATTTGTATTTCCCTGATGCCGAGTGATGTGGAGCACTTTTTCATGTGTCTGTTGGCCATCTGGATGTCTTCTTTGCAGAAATGTCTGTTCATGTCCTCTGCCCATTTCTTGATTGGATTATTTGTTCTTTGGGTGTTGAGTTTGATGAGTTCTTTATAGATTTTGGATACTAGCCCTTTATCTGATACGTTGTTTGCAAATATCTTCTCCCATTCTGTCAGTTGTCTTTTGGTTTTATTGATGTTTCCTTTGCTGTGCAAAAGCTTTTGATCTGGATGAAGTCCCAATAATTCATTTTTGCCCTTGCTTCCCTTGCCTTTGGCAACGTTTCTAGGAAGAATTTCCTGTGGCTAAGGTCGAAGAAGTTGCGCCTGTGTAGGAGACCATATTTAAAAAAAAAACAACACATATTCTTTAGAAAAGTACCAGTAACATGATATTAGAAACATATGTGCCTAAGAAATTGATTGAAGTATGTGCATATATACCAAAATTCTTCTTTTTGTTACTTTAATGCTCAGATAATAAATACTGTAAGTTGCTAACAATTTAATGTATATATTAAATAACAATTTAATGTTTCTTAAAAATAAATTTTCAACATGAGAATAGCTTTATATTGGCTGAAAAATTGCAAAGATAGTATGAGAGCTTCCATGTACCTCCTCGCCCAGCTCCCCCCCATACTGACATCATACACTCGTGTGGTACATTTGTTATCATTAATGAACCAATATTGGTGCATTCGTATTAACTAAAGTCCCTGCTTCATTCACATTTCCTTCATTTTGACCTTCTTTTTTCTTTTCCAGGATCTCCTCCAGGCTGTCACACTAAATTTAATTGTGAAGTCTCCTTAGGCTCTTCTTGGCAGTAACAGCTTTTCAGCCTTCTTGTTTTTGATCACCTTGACGGTTTGGAGGATTACTGGTCAGGTACGTCTCTACTGGACTTTGCTGTTTTTCTCAAGCTTAGACCAGGGTTATGAGTTTTGGGGAGGAAGACCAGAGGTCAAGTGCCTTCCTCATCATACTTATCAACATACACTGTTCATGTTGGCCTTGATCCTGTCAGCTGTCTCCACGGTATGCTACTCTTCTCGCCGATTCTCCACCATGTCCTCTGGGGGGAAGCCACTAGGCATAACCCCCACTTAAGGCTAGGGGCCTTGTGCCCTTCTTCCCTGAGCACAGAGCATCTGCATAAGTTATTTGGAATTCTTTCACACCAGCGATTTGTCTTGTCTCCCGCATTTATTTATTCATTCAAGCATTGATTTATAGCACTATGGCCCCATGGATATGTATTTTATACTTCGGGTTATATCTGATGCTTTTTTATTTTGTTGCTTAAACTGTCCCAGCTCTGCCCTTTTGGAGCTCTTTCAGTTGGCTCCTGTGTCTTTTTGACATAACCCTCATTGTGAGGTTTTTGTGGGAACGTTCAGACTGGAGCATTTTAAGACACTTTGGCAATTATAGTTTATATGTTGATTTCTTTGTTTTTGAGGAAGGGAAATTAGGTGTAAAAATCTCTAGCCTGAGATTTAGTTCCTATCCTTGAAGGATGGCTGGAGACCAGTCCTTCAGGCTGGCTCCCTCTCCAAGGCCCTGGGCCCATGGCCTGGGATACCTGTCAGCAAGAGTTCTGGGGAAAACAGACGGAAGCACAGCTCCAGACCTGGGCTATTTTCCTTCCCTCCCCAGGGCATGGGGAGCTTTGGAGGAGAACTTCCAGGAAGGCCAAGCCTAAGCCAAGGAATGGGTCCCCAGGCATGCCCTTCCCAGAAACAAGGCAGTATGGGTGACCTCTGGGGCCTGCCCCCAGATCCCAGCTCTCATGATCACTTGCTTCAGAATCTTGGGCAAGCCTCTTAACCTTTGTGAGCTTTGGATTCCTGACCCATAAAATGCCTCCCTCGTGGGGTCCGTGTGAGGGTTAAGGGGCATAATGTGTGTGAAGGGTGTAGCACCCTGATGAGGAAGGTAGGCAGCCCATCAATGCTGCTACTGTGTTTTGCAATGACTAACAAACTTTCCAAGGGGCACCTCAGTTTTGAAAATAAATGGCGCAGTTACGAAGGCATGTGGGTTTGCAGTTTGTAAAACCCTCAACCTCAGCCAGACTAGGCTGGGGACGGCGATGGTGCCCAGAAATGTGACCAAATAACTCGCTGTGAGTACACACCATGACCCTGCCCTAGGTCTGTGGGAGGAGGAGCTGCTTAAAGAGCAGTTGAACGGGGGTGGTTGCTGAGGCGGGCCCGGGGCCACCTTCCCCACCTAGGCCATCCCTGGGAAGACACGGATGGGAGGGCTTGCCAGCACCCCCCTTCTCCATCATGGGATTCCCCAGCCCTCACCTTTCCCCTGGTCCCCGCTGGGAGGGAAGCGACCGCCTCACTGGCTGCAGCTGGGCCTCAGAGAGAGGCTTCTCGGGGACGAGGGTGGATGGCAGCTGCTGCTTGGCTGTGCTGGAATGCTGTGAGCCTGGCGGAGCTACTGGTACCCAGCCCTGCAGGGTCTATACACGCCGCTCCCCATACACACCCATGCTTCTGGGCACACACATCCACATGCCGTCACTCTCCCTGCCCGTGCTTCCATGCACTCACACTAACACAGGAGGTAGGAGGAAGAAAGACCCCAACAGACATGCACATCCTAATTGCAGAATCTGTGACTATGTTACTTTTCATGGCCAAGGGGGACTTTGCAAACGTGATGAAGGATTTTGAGATGGCATTTTGCGGGTGGGCCCAGTATAATCACAGGCATCTTTATAAAGGAAAGAAGGAGGCAGGAGAGAGATTTGGTGTTGACTCTGAAGATAGGAGACGAGGCCCCAAGCCCAGGAGTGCAGGAAGCCTCTGGGAGCTGGAAAAGACTGGGAAACAGATTCTCTTCTGGCCTCCAGAAGGACACAGCCCTACTGACCTGTTTTGGACTTCTCACCTCCAGAACTGTAAAATAATAAATTTGTTGCTGGTTGAAGCCCCTATGGTTTAAGCGTCATTAAAAGTCTTCATGCACGTTGTGTATTTGGCATCAAGATCAAGAAACAGAATTTTGCCAGCACCCCTGAAACAGTAATCATTCATATATTACCTTCTTGGTTTCTGCTTCATTCAGCAACCACTGCAGGCCAGCTTCGGGATTTTTCTTGAACTTATTTACTCAATATTTTTCTTGATTCACATCTTTTTTCTTTTCTTTCTTTCTTTTTTTTTTAAAGATTTTATTTATTTATTTGACAGAATGAGAGAGATCACAAGTAGGCAGAGAGGCAGGCAGCCGGGGGGGGGGGGGCGGGGGGGGACTGGTTCCTTGCTGAGCAGAGAGCCCGATGTGGGGCTCAATCCCAGGACCCTGAGATCACGACCTGAGCTGAAGTCAGAGGCTTAACCCACTGAGCCACCCAGGCACCCCCTCTTGATTCACATCTTTACTTAACTGAATCTATTTGAAAAGATGCTTTCTATCACTTTGTCGAAAATTAAAACTATTATTAAGAGCCATTATTTATGGGAGCCTGGATTGGCTTAGTCGGTTAAGCGTCTATCTTCCGCTCAGGTCATGATCCCAGGGTCCTGGGATGGAGTCTCACTTCGGGCTCTCTGCTCAGTGGAGAGCCTGCTTCTCCCTTTTCCTGTGCCCCTCATGCCTGCTTGTATGCTCTCTCTCCCCACCTCTCTCGAATGAATACATAAAATATTAAAAAGGCCATTATTGATATTTGAAGGCAAGTATAAAGATAATTGTTACTTAAATTCTAGGCAGACCCTCCTCCTTGCTACCTACTCTGCACCTGACAGTTGTTTTCTTTATTAAAAGGGGGAATTAGCAGGAGGATTTGAGAGGTGTTAAGGACTCGCACCAGACCCAGGCTTTCGCTTGTATCTAATCATGAGGCTTGGGACATAAATGAAAAAGAACGTTAGAAAATGCCACTTAATACGAAATCGGCCTCCCCTTGGCCCCCACCCCGCACTTATGTCCCAGGCCACCAGCATGTACCCCACACCTCATGAAGGATCCAGGTGGAGGGGGGCACTCCTCTCCTGAGGTGTGACTCCTCTCAGAATGGCCTGCCCCTCACTAGCTGTGGAAGCTCAAATGGGTGACTTAGCCTCTCTGAGCCAATAGTTTCTTCACTGGCAAAGGACAAAGATAGTCATTATTTGTGGTAGCCGTGTTCTTGAAAGCAGCTGGGAACACTGAACCAGCAAAAACTGAACCCTTATTCTAGGGAAAATACAGCGTTAGTTTTCTGCAAGCCTCTGGTTGCATTTTCATCAGTTGATCAATGCGTAGCCTTGTTTTATGTGGGTTGCTGTTTAGACACCTTATTTAATATAAATGATGGATTCATTAACAAAAGGAAGCTCATCTGATATGCCGATTTTCTCTGGAAGGCACACGGTAGCCTTTTTGCACCTAGAACACTTGACAGAACTTTGACACTAAATTTGGGGCCTACTTAAATGTGAAATCCCCAACAAAAAACACAAAAATTTGAAAAGTGTGGCTCTAAATAGACCGCAGAAAGGCCACTTGTTTGCAGTGTGAGACGATAAGGCAGAGTGTCACCTTGTTGAACTTCATCTGGGAACGTGGGAATAGGGGCACTCAAATTTTTTGCCACATTGCGCATGCCTATAAACGATCCTAAAAGACAAGGAGTATTGATTGGGGGGTTCAAGACATTTCCTTGAGCAGGCGAATGAGTAAATGTGGAATCAGTGAAAATTGGGACTGACCTCTTTGGGTTGACCCAAGGGTTAACAAAGAGAAAGAGGCCCTACTATGAGGCTTGCCACACAGTAGGTCCTTAGTCCATGGTCATTGTCACTGCTCTTTTCCCACTATTCGCTGGCTCTTTGACTTCACCACATCAGACTCTGGGACAGTGAGGTGCTTTCAGAACAGGTGCTGTGAGGCTGAGTGACAGGAGGGAGGCGGAAGGATACAGCACTGAGCTGGCGCTCAGAACTATTGCTGAATCTGAGTTGAATTTCTTGCAGCACCTGTAGTTCGGTTCTGAGGGGCCATGACTATCCCCCTCCTGAGACGAGGACGGCTGAGCACATGCGGGAAGGTGGGACAGGCTGGACCACCAGCATGAGGGCATCTCTCCCCTCACCTAGTGCTGGCCCTGGCACCTACCTTGAAGGATTTTCTGAAAAGGCAGGTTGTGCCTGGGTGCTGGAGGAAAGCAAAGCATAGGCATGGGATTTTATGTTTAGGGTAGAAGGAAGCCATGGAGGTCTGTGGAGCAGGGCTGTGATCAGGATGGACAGGGCGTTTAGAAAGCAGCTCTGGCACTAATTAGTATGGAGGAGGCGCCTAGAAGCAAGGCTGGGGGGAGCCTGCCTGATGGGTGGTGAAGGCCAAGGGAAGGGAGCTGCCACAGAATCTGGGGCCTTTCGGGGCCCCTTACTGCTTCCTGTGCTGTGGCTGCGGTTCACTCCAGGAACCCCCTGACACGGGTATAGTGAGCGCTGTGGGCCCTGCCCCTCTCCCTAGGGCTTCACCTGCCAAAGCTGCCAAGCGTGCAGGGCTCCCCAGTGCTCGGCAACCTTTCCTCCACTCGCTGAATTTTTCATTAAGAAAAATGGGGGGCGCCTGGGCAGCTCAGTGGGTTAAGCCGCTGCCTTCGGCTCAGGTCATGATCTCAGGGTCCTGGGATCGAGCCCCGCATCGGGCTCTCTGCTCTGCAGGGAGACTGCTTCCTCCTCTCTCTCTGCCTGCCTCTCTGCCTACTTGTGATCTCTCTCTCTGTCAAATAAATAAATAAAATCTTAAAAAAAAAAGAAAAAAGAAAAATGGTCACCGAAGAGCTGCAGCTGGATAAAGTTTCACCAGCATTGCATGGGAGATGAAGGAGCCAGACCCAAAAGTGTGCTCAAGTGTGACACGGCCTCCTCTTCGGTCTCCTGCACACACGCACGAGCGTGTAACAGTCCCGAGGACCCAGGCAAGTGCACACCTACGTCAACACTGTCCTAGTAGTGCATAACACACACAAGGATGACATGTGCCACAGCCACGGGGCTGACACAGGACGCGTTATAACGTGAGGCTTGGGAGTCGGGCAGTGGCTTGAATCCACACTCCAAAACTTCCCAGGCAAGTAACTTAACCTTCCCGTGCCTCAGTGTTCTCATCTGTAAAATGGGGGGTACTTAACAGAACTTCCCTCAGATGTCTATTGGGAGGGTTTAATGCGATCACCGATGCATAGTGCTTAGCCAGGGGCCTGGCACGCCATCTGCGCTCCATCAGTGTTCGCTTCATGAACATTCTTAAGGAGAAGCTCACTAAAATGGAATCAGAAGGTCGGGCAGGCGGAGCTCTCAAGTCCTACCATTCATAGCCGATTGAAAATCCAACAGGAAGCCGGGGAGCATGCAGGTGGATGCTATTTTACTACCCCGGCGGGAGGGAGAAAGGCTTTCTTTGCCTTCCCAGAGCCCTGCCAAAGAGAGCCGGTCTCCGCTCAGCCAATGAGAAGCCGCTATACTTCAACTCCCAGTCTATTCCAATGGGCTTTTTGTTTACAACCTTCCAACTCCTCCCTGCCTCTATAAAAGGGTGTTCCTCCACGTTGGTCTGTAGCTGTGCCTGTACCATTACCACGGTTAACTTTTTGCGATTGCAGTTCTCTGCTATGTCTGAATAAACCCATCGTCTTCTGGTAAACTAACTGGCAGTTTGATTTTTAAGGTTAGCAGCCATTATCATTTCTTGGGTTTGGTGGTATGGACACACACCCCATAGACCAGCTCCTGAACTTCTGACTTACCCTATTTCACAACCTCTGTGTGGGGTAGGGCTTAAGGTGAGGGCCTTAGGTTTATTCAAGCAGCTTTTGACCACTTATTTTAAAATTGTGCACAGTGAACCGATTCTCACTTGGGGAATGGTATATCTAACACTTTAGGTGCTGACCCAAAAACTTTAATTAGAAAATCCTAGTGGGGGCACCTGGGTGCCTGGGTCATTAAACGTTTGCATTTGGCTCAGGTCATGATCCCAGGGTCCTGGCATTGAGTCCCGCGTTGGGCTCCCTGCTCAGCGGGAAGCCTGCTCCTCCCTCTCATACTCCCCCTGCTTGTGTTCCTTCTCTCACTATTTCTCTCTGTCAAATAAATAAAATCTAAAAAAAAAATCCCAATGGACGGGCACCAGGGTGGCTCAGTTGATTAAGCCTGGGACTCTTGATTTTGGCTTGTCATGATCTCAGGATCCTGAGATTGAGCCCCAAGTGGGCTCAGCAGGGAGTCTGCTTGAGATTCTCTTTGCCCCTCCCCCTGCTTACACACTCTCTCTCAAATAAATAAATCTTTAGGGGGCAAAAAACACAGAAGAAGAAAATCCTAATGGGGAGGAGGAAGAAAAAGGGGTAAGAGAGGAAGGGGAAGTGTGGAGCGTGACCCATTTCAGATTTTGGCCCTCCCTGAGGCCAGCTGCATCTCCTTGGGCCCCTCCTAAAGCACATTCATAGCCTTCCAGCAGATTCCCCTTTTGATTAAATAGCTTCGGTTGGATTCTCTTACTAATGCTGCCAAAACTAGTTTGGAGCCGGGTAAACGAGACGCAGCCCTCCCTTCCTAGAGCTCAGCCAAGAGCAGGGATAGGCAGGTGAACGGTCCATAACCGTCCCCTTTGAGAAGTGGAGGGAAAAGTGTTTCTCCAAGGAAATGGCCTCTGAGGTGAAGAAGGGAGGAGGAGACAGTAGCCCCAGCAGGGGGTCATCGGACACCTCGGGGAGAGTCTGGCATATTCTATGCACCGACATCCATATGTGTAATACCTTTATACCTGTCATAAACGTTAACCATCTCTGCTGCCGAAGAGCTTCATAGTCCCCGTGCATTTCCCCGCACACGGTCGAGGTGGGAACAGTGTTATTCCCCCCTTCCCAAGGGCAGAGACAAGTCTCAGATGAGCCTATCTTTTCCTTCCAGCAGACTCCAGGAAGTACTCAGAACCTAGAACCCGAGGCTGAGGCGTCAGTGGAACATCCCTCAAGAGGGGGGGAGGCAGAAGCACCTGCGTCCTCTACAGAGGCGTTGAGAACCAAGGAAACCAGATTCTGGGGCAGTGGGAAACCTTCTGGAGTTGGGGGTGCTGATGGGAGACTTGGGGATGGGCAGAGGGGGAGCTGACAGCCAGTGCCAAGCACAGGGCAGAGCTGGGCCTGCAGGACACGGGAGGGAGAGGCTTTGGGCTTTTGGCCTTGCTGGGCGCGGAGGGCGTCTGGTTGAATACAGTGCCCTTGGAGGTGCTCGGAAGGCACTGGATGCCAGGGGGAGCTTTGATGGCCTGCTGCATTTACCTAGCGACACACCCCAGTCCCCTGTGCCTGGCCCTAACTTAAAAATATTTACATCAACATTTCGGGGAGAGAGAGAGAGATGGAGACAAAGAGGGAGAAGGCGCGTGCTGGGCGCCACACCAGATACACAGCACCGTCTCATTTCATGCTTTCAACCAGACTGTGAGGCAAGTTTCTTATTCTCCTTTTACAGATGAGGAAAGAAAAACTCAAAGAGATGATGCCTCAGGCCCCAGGTCACACAGGTAGCAAGCAGCCACAGAGCCAACCTTGTTACGAACCACTCCAGCCCAGTGTTCGTCTAGCCAGCAGACCTAGGGTCTGAAACTCGGCCGTGCCGCGGGAGGGAGCAGTGTGCCTGCAGGAAGGCAGGAGAGAGGTCAGGGAGCTTGTCAAATCCATCTTCTGGCAAGAGCCCCGTTCCCCACCTTCCTTCCTGGCTCTCCTGGCACTTACTCACTCTTGGTTTACACATACTCCTAACAAAGGGCCCCTGTGGGGAAAGAGTGCTGGTCCAGCAATAGTCATTAGCATCTCTCCGTCTCTCTTCCCTTATCTGGAAAATCGAGATGAAAAAAGAAGTGCTTCAGGAATGAGGGTTTTCTTCCAGTCAGAAAATCTTAAAGTTGTGGTGCCCTTCCTAGAATGCTGTGACATTTGGACATACGTCGTCCCATGGTACAAGAGCACATTTATGGAAGAAAATGTAACTACCTATCATGTTTTTCGGATAGTTATTTGTTTTTTTAAACCTACATGTAGAACTTAAAATCGAGAAAATGCCTCCCTTATTTATTTTGAGACTTTATGGGAAATTCTCACTCTGTGATGTTTCAGGCAAGACACCCAGGTCCAGCTCATCCACAGGTGCCAGTTGGAGAAGCCCTGGGCTGGGGATGGCAGACTGGCATTCCAGCCCCTGCCTGACCATCACCTTGAGGTTTGCCTTTGGACCAGTCACTCACCTGTTCTGGGCTTCTATTCTCCGTGGATGCAGAGAGGGCATGAGGGTGGATCAGAGATCATCTGGGGGCCTTTTTAGTGCCAACCTTCAAGGATGGACTTGATTCCTGCCTGTCAGTGTCATTCTCAGGATCCTCCTGGGCCATGGTCAGACGTGAGGTCATCCTCCCCTGCGGTTCCTCATCTGTGCCTCTACTCCCACCCCGTGGAAACCATACGTGGGAGCTCTTTGGGCCAAGGAACGTCTGCTCCTTCCCCTCGCCTGAGACCCCGTCTCCCCAGTCTAGAGTCTCAAACCCCTGAACAATTGTCTGGGGGGGATCCAGGCTATTAAAGTAATTTACATAGTAATTAACAAGGTTCCATCAGCTGATTCCTGGAGCCAGAACACTCTGCCTCCATTTCCCTTTAGGGGTCCACATCCCGGGCTGGGACTGGGGTTTGGCTGGTGAGGCAGCGAGGGGAGGAATTTTCCATGTTCACGTGTTCCAGCTCCACACCCAGGGACGAGAAACAATGCCTGTGCGAGGGCCCCAGCTGGCTGGGTAATGAGATCTGGGGCAAAGAGGCACCCTGTGAGCATGCGGGGGCCTAAAGCCCCAAGAAAAAAGGCAACCATGAGTCTCACAGCCATGTGTCTGTTCTCCAGACCAGGGCCGAGTGCCTCTAAGAACGCCTGTTTCAAAATGACATGAGATTTCTCATGTTAGGGCCCCCTAACAGCAAATTTTATGTAAGACTATAAAGAGTGTAAAACTACCCTGGTTATCAGCTTTGAGCCTCTCAGCAGACCTGTGAGGGAGACACTGTCTTCTCCATCATGGGGTTGAGAAAATTGAGGCCCAGTGCAGTGACTGGCCCAGGGCTGCACAGCCTGGGAGTGGCAGAGTGGGACCCAGCTCTCCCCACGTGGCCAGTGGCTTCTAAACAGCTCTGTGGAGTCCCAGGGTGCTCTCAGACTGATTTGCCTCAAGGATCAGGGGTTGTTGAGAAGACTCTATCCACAGATATCCCCCTCTTCAGGGCAACTGTTTACCTGCTGGACATCTAGGGAGGGTTTTGTTTGAATTCCACAGCTAGAAAAGCTTTGAAAACCACTATATTTACATAGAACTATCCCAAGAAGGGACCTGTTACAGGGTGACTTCACCGTGTGTCTCTAGCTATGAATGGAATCTATGCCATGGTGGCCTAATTGACTCTCTTAGGCTCTGATTGGTGGTCCCAACTCCCTAACCTTTGGTGACCCCATCAGGCTCCTAGTAGGTAGGAGAAATGGGCGATTCTGGGGTCTCCATAAGCTTGGAGTGATTTTCCTAGTCTTAGTCATGCAGCACGCATTTGTAGAGCTGTTAGAGCTCTGAGGATCTGAGCATAAAAAGAAAATGAGCCCGAGCCCTGCCCTCAGAGGCCTTTGGGGAGACGTAACACAGACTCATCAGCAGTGGTTCCCCATAGAGCACGTCCTCGTTGCGGTGGTGGAGGGTGTTCCAGACTCCATGGAAGGGAATGAGCAGGGGACTCCTGATGGCCAGAACGGGGCGTATGTTTAAGAAGGCTACATAGAGGGGCGCCTGGGTGGCTCAGTGGTTTAAGCCAGCTCCCTTCGGCTCAGATCACGATCTCAGGGTCCTGGGATCAAGTCCCGCATCTGCTTGGCTGGGAGCCTGCTTCCCTCTCACTCTCTGCCTGCCTCTCTGCCTACTTGTGATCTCTCTCTGTCAAATAAATAAATAAAATCTTTAGGGGAAAAAAAAAAGGCTACATAGAATTGGAGAAGGCTGATCTGCTTCGAAGAGGAGGAGTTTGCTGGTGGGAAGGGAGCGAAGCACATTCTAGCTGAAGGGAACATATGAGGGCTGAAGGTAGGAGAGCAGAGGGCATCTGTGTGGTTTCATCAGGTACATGGGACAAAGTGGAGGCAGGGGGAAGGGGGCTGGGGAGGTGGGCAACAGCCAGGACCAGGAGCCCAGGGAGGGGGCCATGGCCCTTCGGCCCAGTTACTGCCACCCCCTCTCTGGTTTTCTCCACGGGGCCCCTTCCCTCACCCTAAGGAGCAGCATAGGCTGTGGGCAGGAGCCTATTGGGGTTTATCTGCCTGGGAGAACCCCCGCATCGGTGTCCCCGCTTCTGTGCTCTCCCCGAACCTGGGTCACAACTCCTAGGTCTTGCCCCTGGCTGGAGGTGGGGCCAGTGAGGCTTAGCAGGCTGCTTTCTGGAGATCTGGGGAAGAGGGTGAAAGTCACACCAGTGGGACAGCAGCTTCTCCCTGGGGACCTCAGTTGCCCCTTCTGCACCATAATGCGGTTGTTGCAGGTGGTGGGTACGACTCTTCTGGGCTGGAGTTCTCCTTTACAATCAAGGAATGTGTTTTAGTTTGGCTCCTCCCAGGAGTGGAGCCTGGAACAGGATTTGAGTGCAAGTTCTTCATTTAGGAGGTGGTCTCAGGAAGCAGCGGTAGGGATGTGAGAGGTGGAAGGAAGGGGTAGAACACAGGGTGCTTGCCTGGCAGAGGACCCCTGGGGGCAGCTGGGGCTCCATGCCACTGGGGAGCCCGGGGAGGCTGTGAACACGCACCTTCAGAGCTGTCCTGTTCAAGGGGACAGGAAGGCCAGTCTTCACACCCCCTACTCCTGTTACTCTTCCTGGGGGCCTGAGTGCCCCCACTTCTGGCCTGTCCCACCTTGGGTGTGCCATCCTCCTGCAGCCCGAGAAGGTCTTCAGGCCGAGTGATGGAGTCTGGCAATAAGAAGCCTTTGGGACGAAGGCAATGGTGTGTAGTGAACAGTACTTTCAAGAGGGAGGTTGGCCAGGCATGGAGAGCATCCTCTTTAGAAATCAAGAGCCAGAGGGACCGAAGTGACTTCCTCTGGGTCACATAGCACATTAGCAGCCGGCTGAAAGGAAAAGCCAAGCCTCAGGGCTCGTCCCCTAGGGCTCTTTCTGCCATCACTTCCCCTTCCTTCCGCCCCTCCCTCCCCCATGTTGTCAGGTCTCCAAATCATCCTTGCCCCTCCTTCCACACATGGGGCAATAAGAAAATTTTGGTAGCACATAGAAATGTATCTTGAAAAAACACCAGATGGCTCTTATCTGGAAGGCTTTGAGCCCTTCACGGAAAAAGCCTTATCACCTCCATCTTTGCACCCGTCCTCGACCCAGTGCCCCACACTTAGCAGGCCCTCAGCACACCAAGGCTGAACTGATGCTTTGGTTATCTGCCATGGGGGATGGGGGCAATTCCTTGGCCTTTCTGACTCTGTTTTCTCGTTTGGAAAGTGGGCAAATTGTGCCCCCTCTGCTGACTTCCACGGGTTGTCCTGTTGGATATTCAGCGTAGTGCCTGGTACACAGTAGGTGCTCCACAAATGTCTGTGCTGGTGAAGAACGTTTGGGAAACTGCACGCGGCTCTCACCCCACCGGGAAGGGGCAGTCACGGTGGTTAGCCGGCAAGAATGCTTTATGAGTCAAAGGATCCGCGCCTGCCCTTCGGTCTGCGGTCGGTTGCGTCTCACCCCCTCCCTCCCGCACATCCCCCGCCATCCCTGAAGCTCATGAGTCAGGTTTTCCACCTCCTGCCTCCTGCGATTTCAATGCTGCCTGCCAGCCAAGCTGTTTTGCAGACCCAAGTTGGTAATGACAGATTCCTCTCTCCTGGCCCTCCACTGGCGAAACCGCGGAAAGTATTTGAAACACGCAGCCCGGGAATGTGCAAGCTTCCCTTCCCTGGGCTTGGCAGCGCCCAGCAATTTCTCAGCCAGCGCTTTTGACTAAGACTTCTGTGGCTCGGGTTTCCCCTGAGCTTGTCAGCTCAGTTTTTCAGCAGTGTTTATACCTTTCTTTTTTCCCCTTCAAAAAAATTAACCCTAAAGCCAGTTCTGAATCATGCGATCCCTGGAAGGATGACTTTCTCTCTGTTCCAGGGGTTTGTGTGCACCTCAGGAAAGCTGGCCTTGGCCTGGGAGGTGGTGTGGGGGGGATCTGCTGCCCATCGGGGCTCTGCGGACCCAGGTTGCCTGAGTTGGATGATTCTCTGCTGAAAGAGATACCCAGAGGTCTTCTAGGTCTTCTGCCTCCAGAAAAGATCTGGTTAACCCATTCCAGACCTCTGTAACTTTGATTTTAGAATATCCTCCCATGGGGGTGAAGGGAGGGAGGGAGGAGGGAAAGACCATGGGCTCCGGACCTGGGTACACCTAGGTGTCAGTGATACATCTACTCCCACTTGGTTTCACCATCTGTAAAATGGGCAGTAATAATTCCAGGTTATCGTGAAATCTAAGTGCAGCCTATGAAAGCACCTAGGACAATATCTGCATGCCGTAGGTGCACAATAATTTCCCCTCTTCCCTATCTCTGATTCGTGGATTTTCCTATCTCATGACAGAGTTGTTTGGTGAATGAATGCATGCATGAATGAATGAAGGTCTTTATACAGCTAAACACCCTCTGTTCTTGATGACCCCCTTCTCCTCTCAGGCCAACTGTTCAAGGCCATGGAATAAATATTTCCCAAGCATCCACTCTGTGTGAAAAGCAGAGCTCGGCCTCATGGAGTAGCTCCTGATGTCCAGCCCCAGCCCCTGTTGTAAAGGATTTTCTAGTCTAGTGAGAGAATAGGCACTATGTCAGATGGAAAATGTCAGATGGAGAAAACACCGGAGGAACTTTCACCATATTTTATTCGCTCGCTTGTGCATAGTCACCCATTCCTACAACAAGCATTTACTGGGCCTGGCCACCCTTCCTCCCTGGTGGTGGTTCTGGGGGCTTCCAAAGCAGGCCCTTTCCGTGGGACAGGCTTGCTTCTATTTGCTGTGAAGTGATCCACGAAGTGCTTGGGAATGAAAGGACATGCTGTTCCCTCTGCCTAAAAGCCCCCTCCTGCCTCACCCACCCGGGGGATGCAGGACCAAGCCCAGAGAAGATCCCTGACCTCCCGAGGCCCCCCAGGACGTTCATCACAACCAGGATATTGCCCCTCCTTCACTGTCTTGTGGTGGGCTGCGTCCAAGTCTGCCTCTGAGGGAAGATGGAGCGTCTCAGTCAGGCTACCTAGAAGCAGAGCCTTCCATCCTTGCTTCAGGGGCGAGGGCCCTGTTCTTGGGGGAGGGGAGGGAGGGGAACAGGATGGGGCAACAGGGATGGATTCTCAGCTGGAGTCCAGCCGCAGCCTGATGGATCAGAGCAGGAACTCACCTCAGGGCAGGAGCCCTGACAAGGCCATCAGTCACAGAGTCCAGCCTCTGTACCTCTGAGTCACCTCATCTGACGTCAGAGGGACAGGCGGGGATCACCTCCCAGGAGGTGGGAGGTTTGGCCAAAGACGATTCTCTGCAGAGCAGGCTGGCTGTGAGCTGTGGCTGCCAACACTCCAGCAGTGCGGGATGCGTGCCTCAGCCGCTTGTGGAGGGGACCTGGGTCACCAGGTGGAGGTCACCTCCACCACCTCGCAGGGGGAAAGGGACAAGGGAGGATCAGGAAGGAGCATCAAGATCCCTCCCAGATCCTTTCCGAGATGGTGCATGTGTTCTGTGGATTTGTCTCCTGTCTTTCTGTCTTTGGCTGAAAGGCCTCCCAGGTAGAGCAGAGGAACTCATCAGAGTTCTGCAGACCTCTGATGAGCCAGAGCCAGTGTCCCCATGGGCCCTGGGGAGGAGCAGTGAGAGGAGGATGGGCCTGGCTCTTTACCACTCACTGAGAGTGTCCGCTGTCCTTTAAGTACTGTGGGTTTGACCTTCCCTGCCTTACCCAGGCGCCTGGGTCCTTCCATCCTCTGAGCACCCTCCACACTTTACCACAGACCGAGCAGGCTCACTGAGCCCAGAGCAAATTCTTGTAAGTGAGGGCTTCATCTTATTTTGATTTTCCAAGT
The DNA here is from genome assembly GCF_922984935.1 of Meles meles. Classification (NCBI taxonomy): domain Eukaryota; kingdom Metazoa; phylum Chordata; class Mammalia; order Carnivora; family Mustelidae; genus Meles; species Meles meles. Next base: position 50,856,032 of record NC_060071.1, read on the forward strand.
GCCTTTCTCATTGCCTTGGCCTTGACGTCCACTCCATTGAGCAAATAAAATAATGGATTTCTTAATTTTTCTGTGAGGTGGGAGGAAAGCCCAAGACCCGCCGTCGCCACCTGTCAAGGGTATAGTTGTATTCGGGTAGGGCCTGAGTAGTCCTTGCCCTTCCCACCCCAATACCCCAGTCCTGGCCAGCACTGAAACCCACACTTGGCCCTCCATGCCTCCCGTGTGGCAGCCTCGGGCGAGGGTGGGCAGTGGGACACAGCAAGGACAGAGAGCTCCCGCTGGTCTGGTGCACCAACTCCTCAGCCTTAATTTATATGAAATGTGACTCCATCACTCAAAGCCTGCTCCTGGCCTTGGTCGGTGCAGGTAATGATGATATAGGCTCATTTATGCAAGATTATCCTTTTATCACATTTCCAGACTCATTTATGAGGCTCATGTTTCCCCCCGAGGGCGTCATCAAGCAAGTTAAGTTGTACTATTTCCCTCCCGCAGAGAACTGGCGGGAGCCTCCCTCATTGACGGATGAGGCCCGCTGCCTTTGCCAAATAGGGTCGGCGTGATGGATCTTTTACTTGTGAATATTATAGCTGGAAATTAGCATGTTTATTGAGGTAGAATGTGTTTGTTTACATTCCACTACCCATGGCATTACCTCTTATGACCTGACTTATTTAGTTGAGGATAAGCACAAATGATCCGCATTTTGGCACCCACAAGAAAAAAATTAATGAACTTTCAGATATAGAATTCAGCCTTAAGTAAACACACCAGCGAGGTTGGGGATGGGAGGGCAGAGGGGCCAGGAAGGGCTCTGGGGGTTTGCGTGGTGAGCAAGGTGGACGGCCCAGGACCCTGACCCTATCTGGAAGGGGCAGCAGGTTGGGAGGGCCGAGGAAGGGCAGAGGCTGGTGGCTTAGGTGTCCGTGCAGAGCACAGGGCCAACACCCAGCTGGTCTGTTGAGTGGAGGTGACGTCTGTGGTTGGAGGAGGGAGCAGAGAGGGGGTGCAATTTGCACTGACTTGATTTTTTTTTTTAACATTTTATTTATTTACTTGAGAGAGAGTGTGTGAGCAAACGAGAGAGAGAAAACACTGGCAGAGGGAGCAGCAGGGAGAGGGAGAAGCAGGCTCCCCACGGAGTAAGGAGCCAGATGTGGGGCTCCATCCCAGGACCCTGGGATCACGACCTAAGCTGAAGGCACACACTTAAGTGACTAAGCCACCCAGGCACCCCTCCTTGCCCCGACTTTCTGACAAGAGGGAATTGGTAGAGGGGATGGAAAGAGACGCCAGGAGAGGGAGATGGATTCCCTCCACGTCCTCTATCCCTTTCTCCTCATTGTGTCCTGAGGTGGGTCCCAGGCCCTCTCGTGGAGCCTGCAGAGCTCCCAGGTGGTGGGTACGGGGACAGAGCGAGGTGTCAGATGGGATTTGGATCCATTTCTGCCACAAAACTTTCGGGGACCTGGGGAGGTCTCATCTATGAAGTGGGACCAGCCAGCCTCACTGGTAACCTGGGAAGTAACCAGACTCCCATGGGACTTGCCTCTCCATCATCAGGGCCTGCGGCGTCAGGCCCAGGTCACTAGTGACCAGACGATGGGCAAACAGGACGATATAGAAAAGTCTTCAGAGAACTTTGTCTGAAAAGGCCCAGGTAGGGAAGTATTTTGAGTTTTGTGAGCCACACAACTCCTCAACTGTGCCACTGGAGTGCAGAAGCGGCCAGAGACAAGAGGTACGCAAATGAGTGCGTCTGTGGTCCCAGAAGACTGTATCTTTAAAAATCAGATGTGGCTGGGTTTGGTCACAGCGCTTCACCTCTATGTTGCGAGGCTGTGGAAGTTTTTGGACTCAGACAGCTGGACTTAAAACACGGCACCTCCACTCTTTGTGCAGACTTACCAAGTTACTTAATCTCTCTGAACGTCCGTTTTCCTCTTCTGTAAAATGGAGGACGGTGGCGTGTACGTTTTGGAGGATAAACCTCTCACCATGCCTGCAGGATTGGCTCAGGAAAGACTTATTGTTGGCTCGAAAAATGGTCTCTGACAATAATAAGTTCTGACGAGCGTACTATTACTGTGTGATTTATAGTGTCTCCTGCACACGTGCCGTTTCGTCATCCCATCCCCTAGAGAATGGCATGCTATTATTATGTCCATTTTATACAGGAGAAAACCAAGGTCCAAAAAAACTTAGAGACTTTCCGAAGGTCACCATCTTAGTCCATTTGGGCTGCTGTACCGCTATAACAAAAGACTCTGGGCTGTGGAGCATAGAAACCACACAAATTCATTTCTTACAGTTTTGGAGGCTGAAAAGTCCAAGCTCAAGGCACTGGCAGATTCAGTGTCTAGTGAGACCTGCTTCCTCATAGACGGCTGTCTTTTCATTGTAACCTCATAAGGCAGAAGCAGCAAGGGAGCTCTCCTGTGCCTCTCGTATGAGGGCACTAATCCCTTTCATGAGGGCCCCACCCTCATGACCTAATCACCTCCCCAAGTCTCCACCCCCTAATCCCCACCCATGGGGCATTAGGTTTCAACATATGAATTTGGGGGAGACACACTCAGTCTCCAGCAGTCACACAACGAGTAAGGGACAGAGCAGGGCTTAAAACCAATTATTTCAGCAGCGAATCGTTGCAGTTTCCAGTACACCAGAGCTGTCCCCTGTCCCCAGGCTAGCTGCTCCTGCCATAGCAGTGAGCAAATGGACTAGCTCTATAGGGGCTTGAAAGTCCGTAGACTGGGGACCTGATCTCTCTGTGAGAAGAGGCTACTTCTTGTTTCCTCAAATTTTGAGATGTATAGGCTAGAAATGTGGGGATCTTGGCTGTGTAGTGAGGATCCTAAAGTGGGTGGGCAGATTGGGGTTGGAGTCGGGATTGGGATGAAGTGACAGGGCTGCTGGCCGAGGGATCCCTTCCGGTGCAGAAAGAGGATGGGAGGCAGTTCTAATTAGCTCAGCGATCAAGCTTTAGTATTCAGACAGAGCGGGGAAACCCTGTATCAGTTAGGGATAATGTTTGGCAGCAAGTCATCAAGACCCAAAAAGGCTAAGTCTTAACAAAAACCAAACAAACAAAAATAAAACAAAAGATCATATCTATTGTTTTCTCAGGTACTGTGAAATCCAGGGTGGCCATGGCTGGGGCAACAACTCCAAGATATCAGCAAAGTCTCTGGCATCTTTTATTTTTCTGCTTGGCCAGGGGGCTCTGCAAGGGGCTTCTACAGACTCAAGGTTACCTCTTGGTCACAAGATAGCTACCAGATCTCCAACCATCAGGATCACATTCTAGGTGGGAGGAAGAAGGGGAAGGGTGCTGGCCAACTGAGTTGGCCCCTTTTAAAGGAGACTTCTTGGGAACCCCACCCAAGAAGGGGACAACTATGGCTTTCACTTCATTGACCAGGATTCATGGGGTTGGCCCTATCTAGAAGGGAGGTTGAGAAATATGGATGTTTTAGCTGGTCATGGCAGCTCCAATCAGGACTGTGCTAGTAAGGAAGAAGGGGAGAATGGATCTAGTCTCTACCTCCTTTCCTTAATTGGCCAGAAGAGTAAACTAAGGCCCAGGGAAAGAAGCAACCTGCCCAAGATTGCATAAGAAATGAGGGGCATGCCTGAGAACAGACCCCAAGGTTTCTGACACTTTGAGACAGATACTTCCTCTCCTGTCCATACTGCTTCATTCTATAACCACACTCCTGGGCCCAAATAATAATAATAATAGTTGTTAAGCATTAACTGTATGGTAGGTACTATGCTGAAGACTTTCCAAGCCTGTTCCATTTCATCTGGTGCCAACCATTCGAGGCAGGCATTACTATTACTCCCATTTTATAGGGTAAGGAGCCGAGGCTCAACAAAGTGAGGGGACTGCTCCAGGTCACAGAACTCATAGGTATGGATGGGCTTGAAACCCAGTTTCCCAGCCCAGGCTGTAAGCAGTCTGGTGCCTGTGGTTAAAATGACCCGGGGACGTCCCCAGTAGGCTGCTGTGTGGAGGTGTGTCTCAGTGACCCTGTCCCTCCAGGCACGCCTTTGGAGCATCCCTATAGGCAGCAAGCCTTCCACAGACCAGGGGGCTCCCTGCTCTCAACCCACCTGGCCAGCCTCCCTTTCCATAGCTTCTCATTCCAGCCAATTACTCCTAATGGAGTGATATGAAATGTAACTAACTTGGGGAAATATCTGTATACTTTAATTAAATCAGTTCGCAATTAGCCATCTGAGTAATGAGGCTAAGGTGTTTTATCTCCCTGTGAGCCAGCGGGCCAGGGGAGCCAAAGGCAGAGGGATTTTGTGCAAATAGCATGGTCCTAGTGACACATTCCTCAAGGGTATAGAAGCAGGTGCTGGCAGCCCCGGGAGAGGATTTGGCCCAAATTTACTATGATTAAATAACTACCACACCTCAGAGAGGAGTTCCTAGGAGCTATTTGTAGGACTAAATTTTTAATGGCTACAGCCTGTTTTTCTTATTAAAGAAATACCAGGGCCTTTAATCCAAACACCTCATGCAAAGCGCTAAAAATTGGACATGCCCACTCTGTGACCCCGAAGTCCCTGAAGGCCCAGAATGCCCAGAATGCCTGGCTGGGCAGGCTGACCCCCATCCAGCATCAGGCTCCCTTCACGCTCCCTAAAGCTGAGAGGCCAGGGAGGGATTTGCATTGGGTGCAGAATTTAGGGGGGGGGCCGCACAAAGTACTCAGTGATCAAATAACAGTTTAACAGAATAGACTCCTAAAAGCTGAAATCAATGCAAAAATTTGATAAACAAAATTTCAACATTTCTAATAAACCAGGGTCAGTAATCAGGCCACGCCATGCTGAGCCATGCTGAAGTCTGAAGCAAAAGGAAAAATCAGTAACATTGATCTTGTCTTTATTTAAAAAGTTGTTATTTGTTCAACATGGATTTGGGGGGATTAACTTTGATTTAGAAAATGTTGCATTAAAATATTGTGTATCTTGGGGCACCTGGGTGGCTCAGTGCGTTATAATCTCTGCCTTCAGCTCAGGTCATGATCCCAGAGTCCTGGGATCGAGTCCCGCATCGGGCTCTCTGCTCAGCAGGGAGCCTGCTTCCTTCTCTCTCTCTGCCTGCCTCTGCCTACTTGTGGTCTCTGTCTGTCAAATAAATAAAAAAAATCATTAAAAAAAATCTTGTGTATCTTGATGTCTCCATTTTTTGGCAGCTCCTTGTATGCCTGTAGGCAAGTGCCTCACTCCCCTCACCGTTGTGCTGGCCCTGCTGGCTGGGTTTGCCTCTTAGCACTTGTGTGTTCTTCGGTAAAGTGACCATTCGGTGTGCCTCTCTAGGACCCAACTGGGTTCTTAGGACCTCTGCGTGGTAGAAATTATGGTGGCAGAGATGAAAGTGGCCTTCGGGACTTTAGACCATGAATGCAGACAGCAGTCTCCTGGTTGCTCTAGCAAGACCCAGAGACTAGAAGCAACTGGCCCGAGGTCACACAGCAAGTAGCAGAGCTAGAACCCAGTGCTGGGTTTTCCTGATTCCCTACAGTAGGGCTGTTATTCATCAGAAGAGAGATGGGCTTTTCAGGTGACTCAGGGTAAATGCCATCGTAGAGCTCCCCTCCGTGAAAGGAGGCCCTAAAATGGTGACCCAGGATGGATGGTACTGATGGGTGGGCCAAGGTCTTACCTACAGTCCCCTTCTCCCTCCCAGTGACTGGTGCAGAGGTAGCCCTATGACCCAGGTCTGGCCATTAGGACACAGCAGAAGTTGTTGGCTGGGGCTGATGGGGACGGAATCGGCTGATGTCCTTTTAGATCTTTTTGCCTGTTCCTCTTCCCGCTTCATGTCTTAAACTTGTACTCTGTGCCTAGAAGTAAGCAGCTGCCCTGTGACCTTGAGGACAAAAGCCACATGCTAAGGATGGTGGAGCAGAAAGAGAGGAGGAGACTGGGCCCCAAGGCCCCTTGAACCCTCCGTTCCAGCCGTGGGATCCTATCCCACCCCCTTTCCAATGAGTTAAATTCATGCTGTCTGCTCAGGCCATAATTAGCTGGATTTTTCTACAGCTCTCACAGCTTGGATGCTCTCCTACCAGCTCCGTCACCCATGATGACAAAAGCAGTTTTTGGTAAAAGTGATTTGGTATGCACATGGCTCACTCCTTCTTCACTCCCTGTCACCTCCTCGGGGAAGTCTTCCCTGACTGCCCTGTCTAAATAGCAGCTCCCATCGCTGTCCTTTTCTTTTCTCTGCACTTCTTTTTAATGGTTCTTGTCGATCTCTCCTAGACATTGTGTGATGTGATTATCTGTTACTTGAAATCCTCCACAGGAGTTAGTTCCATGGGGCAAGGCTCTTCTCTCTCCTTTCATGGCTGTATCCACAGTGCCTAGAAGAGTAGTTGGCATGTGGTAGGTCCTCAGTAAATATTGTTGAATGAATGGACATAGTCTGAGCCAGCTGGTCCTGAGCCTGTGCTCCTGCCTCTGACATCTGCCAGCAAGTTAACCTGGTCCCTGGAATGAGGATTTCCGCTTCCTCTCTGGTTCTGGCTCTAGGTACCTAGTGGAGAATGCCTCTTACTGACCCTCTGCTCTCCTGCAATGGATGCCATTGGACACCATAGCTCTCAGCTGGCTTGTCTATGGACTCTGTTGCTACCTTGTCTCACCAGACATCCACTCTACTTGACCCCCTTGATGGCTGGGCACCTGTCCCAGCCTTCCTCATCCTCATTCTCAATGTCATTGTCCTTGTGGGATCCAGGGCAGTGAGGACACTGCGGGAACTCCCGTCTCTCCTGTTGACAACACATCAAAAGCCCTTCCCTCCTGGTTCTGATTTCCAAGATGGGAGCCTGCCTCTAAGGAAACAAAATGAATGGGTTTGGTGTGCCAGGCTCCATTAACTGGCTACCCGAACTAATCAACACAGGAATTCAAGGAAACTGCAAATTGAGAAGCCAGATTATTTAGGTCTCTTGATTAAGATTGGAAGAATAATTGTTGGAGGGTTCCATTTAATAAGCTTTGTTTACTAACCCTAGATCTTGTTTTGATATTTTAGTCCTGATTATTGGGGGGTAGGGTCACATCGAAATAAATAATTGTGCCATTGTTGCTGGTAGGGACCTCAGAGCTCCTCTACTCACACCCTTCATTTTATAGATGGAGATAATAAGTCCCAGCGAGGGAAAGAAGCTTCCCCCCTGGTCCTCCAGGGGTTAGAGAGCCCCAGCTAGGGCACTAGGGCACTTCTGCTTCTGAGAAATCCAGCAAGAGGGCATCTTTCTGACATGGCTGTCAGTGTATCCTGAAGGAGTTAAAGAACCACATCTCCTCACCAGTTAAGGAAACACTTAGACAAATATGATGAGAAGGGGCAGCATGTCATTGTCTCCACACACCTGAGTTGTCTATGGAGGGTGAAAATGCCAGCCACATCGGTATCCCCTCTGCCAAGGAGCTGTCTTTATCTTGTAGTTACTGAGGATGCCCTCAGGATGGCCATTAGGACACAGCAGAAGTTGTTGGCTGAGGCTAATGGATCAGAATCGGCTGATGTCCTTTTAGATCTTTTTGCCTGTTCTTCTTCCCCCTTCATGAACTTTCACTCTGTGCCTGGAAGTGAGCAGCTGAGAGCCAGATTATTACAGAGAATCGCCACGTGTGAGGGACAGTCTGGAGAACCTTCCTTGAGGCCCCGAAATGCCCAATTCTCTAGCACCCGGGGCTAGAGTTCGGGTGCACAGAGCCCCCAGAAAGCCTGCGGTTCCGGACTCCCCATCCCACCACAACTGGTCCAGCTCCCAGCATTGTGATGTTGATTAGATCTAGATGGCTGTGCCTACAGATGACAGTACCTACAGGTGGCTCCCGGGGCAACTGGAGAGGGGCATGCAGAACCAGAAGAGACAAGGAAAATCGTGGTTGAGTGATGTCAGGAGGTTCCCTCGAGGGAGAGGAGGCTCTGTACCTGGAGAACAGAATTTAGTGGACAGGGGATATTTATAATCAGAAACCAGTAGGTGCAGGAGACATGTTCCGGGAATTCATTCATTCTACAGTTTTTTTGGAGCCCTTTGGAGCCATTAAAATAAACATAGGCCATTTATTTTAATGCCCACAACAACCCTATGAAGGAGGCAGTATCTTGTTTCTGTTTGGTAGTTGTGGAAAGAGGTGCAGAGAAGTTAATATGCCCAGGTTCACACAAGTGGGAGGGAAAGATTTTGGACCCAGGAGTGGATATCTCCTTTCACTACTATAATTCCATTTATAATTGGAATCACAGGAATGGACTGTCATGTATAGGTTTGTGGGTGGGCTCACAGGAAAGGGGGCTGAGGGTACTAAAGATACTATGGGCCCCTAGCACGGTCAGGCCCTGGTTCCTTCTTTCCTGTGAAAACCTTCCCATCTTCAAAGAAAGCCTCCTGAACCCTCCAACCGCTCATGTATTCATTTTTTTTTTTTTAAGATTTGTATTATTTATTCGACAGACAGAGATCACAAGTAGGCAGAGAGAAAGGCAGAGAAAGAGGAGGAAACAGGCTCCCTGCTCAGCAGAGAGCCCGATGTGGGGCTCGATCCTAGGACCCCGAGATCATGACCTGAGCTGAAATCAAGAGTCGGACATTTCCCTGACTGGTGTCCCTACATTGTGTGTGTGTGTGTGTCTGTTAAACTTCACATTATTGCATCCAGGCTATTTTTTTTTATAGCCTAATAAGTACTTTTCTAATCTGTATTGTGTTGCTCAAGTGTTTCTGCAGTGTCTAGAAACGAGGAAAGTCTGCGTTGAGAGTCTTCATTTAAGGTAGTAAAATGTAGACCAGAGCACAGATAAGGATAGGCCTGAGGACATTTCACCAGTGACCTCCTTCCGATTGATTGCCACATATTGTTTGTGTGGGGTGGATTAGCCAACTTGGAATCTGCATCTCTAAGCTCTCATCTCGCCCCATCTCTCCATTTTGTTCACAAGGCCGACGATGGAGACTTAGAAAATGCTTCACAGAAATCAAAATGCATTACATCTAAAAGCATCCTACAGAGGGAGACCCGGTGATCACAAGTAGGCAGAGAGAGAAGAAGCAGGCTCCCGTCTGAGCAGAGAGCCCAATGCAGGGCTCGATCCCAGGACCCTGGGATCATGACCTGAGCCAAAGGCAGTCGCTTAACCAACTGAGCCACCCAGGCGCCCAAGGGCTGGCTTTTTAATACAGATGTGACCCCCTTCAAGTCCTGGTTAATCCCCACCTAGGCACCGTGCCTGCAAATCTCTCTACAGCCACCGGAGGTCGTATTTGCCATTAACGATACAGGTTGGGTTTCCCCATTTGTGCCACCTGGTGGTTACTAGTGGAACCACAGGACCGATGTTCAAGATAAGGATAACAAGGCATCGCATAAATCATTCGATTTGCAAAAAAGCAAGCCAATTTGATTTAGTGTTTCTGAAGTCACAGTGGCCATGAACAATTCCAGGTGGTGAGAAAAACACTCATGGAGGAAGCACAAGAACAAAATAGATCAATGGAAGGAAATGTAATAGGAGTATTTGTGTGTTGGAGATGGCTGGAAGGGGTTGGCCACACAAGAAAGAAGACAAAAGGGAGAAAGACAAGAAGGAAATGGAAATGGACCAACTGAATGAGACTGGAGGCATTCCTGAGCTATGCCCCCCCCCAGCTAATCCTGTCATTATTTGGTGTCTCCCTCACTTTACCACTTAATTTAATTCAGCAGGCCTGTATTGAACACAGACATGCTTCATGAGAGGTGGGCGGTGCTGAGCAGTTGGGAGGAGCTGTTCTTACCTCTTCCTCAAGCTACCAACTGACTTTGGCCCCTGAACGCAGTGGCATGCGTGGGGTCTTGGGAGAAATGTCTTCCTACTTCATGCATTCTTTTTAAAAAAAATTATTAATTGTGGCAAAATATGCATAATGTAAGCTTTGTTACCTTAACTATTTGGAAGTCTGGAGCTCAGTAGCACCAAGTACATTCATACTGTCCTGCGACTAAACCACCATCCATCCACGGAACTCTTCTTATCTTCCCAATCTCCAGCTCCGTCGCTGTTAAATACTAACACCCCGTCCTCCCTTCTTCCATCCCCTTCTTTCATCACCCTTGTGATTTCTGTCTCTACAAATTGGACTGTTTTAGGTACCTCCTGTAAGTGGCATCGTACCGGGTTTGTCTTTTTGGTAGCTGATTTATTTCACTTAGCACGATGTCTTTAAGGTTCCCCCCTTTCGTAGCCTACGTCAGACTCTCTTCCTTCTGTAGGACTGAATGATCTTCCGTTGTCCGTACATATTTTCTTATCCATTCATCTCTTCCTGGACATTTGGGCTGCTTCCACCCTGTGTCTGTAGTGAGTAATGCTGCTGTGAGCATGGCTATGCAAACATCTGGTCGAGTCCCTGCTTTCGCTTCTTTTAGGTACACACCCAGAAGGGAATGTGCCAGATTATATGGTAATTCTATTTTGAATTCTTTGGGAAACCACCGTACAGTTTCCACAGCGACCTCATGCGTTCTTGTGAGGAAATGCCACGCCGGCTTCAGCCAAGCACAAAGTGACCGAGGAATGAGAATTGGAGGCTTCCTGAGGTGGAACGTCATCTCCAGGTGGAAAAGAAGAGCTTGCATTTTTCGAGTTTCGCTTCTTGCTTCTCTCTCTCACAACCCCCACCCTGAATGTGGTGGATAGCACCACATAGTGAAGTCAGGTTTCAAACCCACCAAAGCTGGGGTTGAGAAGAATGCTGACTCCCGTGGCAGGATTGGAGGAGGTAGAGGTCCTAATAGTAAGTTGGGGAGCTCTCTGTCCACGTAAAAACGAATCTTCTCATCCTGGGGGGATTTGGGATCTATCATGAGGACTCATGATACTCAAAGAGAATCAAGTGTCAGTGTTGAAGGCACATGCCCCCACACCACTGTCTCCTTTTGCCCTCAGAGTCCCTAGCTTGCTTGGAGAGAGGACAGCTCTTGGAGCCAAAAGGGTGATGGAACCCATTTCTGTCATTACTTAAAGCCACCTGAAGGGGGCAGCCTGGCACAGAGGAAAGCAGGGCTTTGGCCAGAGGGGAGACCTGGGTTTAAATCCTCCCTCTGTTACCTGCTGGTCATGTGACTTTGGACACCTTTCCCCAATTTCTTTCAGACTCATTTCAGAGTCCGTAAGACCAACGACGATCATGTTGACTTTCCCCTGGAGTAAGGATGACATGACATGGAGGATGTGAAGTTCCAGGCCCAGTGCCCAGAACATAGGGCTTCCATGGGCGTCTCTTTCTTCCTTCCTCTCTGGTCCTTCTTCAGTTATGGACTTTGACCATGTTCTGCCTGAGTTCTCATGTCTCCCGGCTGCCAGGGCCAGTCTTCCAAGGGGCCGTTTCTCACCCACAGTGGTTCCACCTTTGATGATTTCTGGTTATCCTCTTGGTCCCCAATTAGCTCAGCTGCGTCTCTCTCTTGGGCCTCCCCATTCAGTGGGTACAGGGGTGCGGCATGAAACCACCCCCAGTGGCGCGAACTCCAAGGCAGAGCCATGCTCTGAGCCCTGCCATCTCCTCTGGCTGCAGACAAGGTGGTGTGAGGGAGGGCAGCCAGCCCAGGTGAGCACGACCAGCCTGGCCCTGGCGCCGTCTGGCTTTTGTTCCATTGGGTTACAACCTTATCGTTACTTAACCAAAGAGGGCTTTGTGGGGGGGAGGGTGTGTGTCTGTGTGCGCACGCGTGCGGGTGTGTGTCTGTGTGTCTGTGTGTTCATAGCAATTTGTGATAGACGCCTTTGGCACCCACACATTCAGTAACACCCACACCCACACTCACAAAAAAAGAAGGGGGGAGGGGAGCAGTTTTTATGGGAGATAACATAACTGCTTGCAATTTGGCTATTCATTGTATCTTTGGCATTTTATGTACTGCATTAGTGGAGGCAATTTCATGCATATGGATATAATGCATTAAGTGGAGGCATTTAAATATAGTGAAACTAATTTTATGATGATTAGTTGAAGGAAAACATTGCATTCGTATCATCTATATAGAAGCCAATTTGCATGAAAATGCCCAAAGTTGCTATGCCAACATTTTCTGTGCTGCTGGTCGGGGTCGTCTCCGAGTCAA